>NC_091434.1:154495030-154859692 GCF_964237555.1 Oryctolagus cuniculus | reverse complement strand
AGGTAATATATAAGCAGATACCACAGGGGGGGAAGAAATTATCATCAGAAATTATTAAGCTCCAAAGCGCCAGCCCCTCAATGATTTATTTTATAGATTAAAGGAATACTCATTATTGATCCTAATCTTGCCAGCTTTCTTTTTCTTCCCTTTCACATATCCACTCTTAATCTTTACAAAGATCTATTTTCAGTTTACTTAACGATTGTATGGTTAATCCTAAGCTAAGTAAAAGAGTTCAACAAATAGTATGAAGAAAAAAAAAATAAGCACCATTCCACAATGGAAGAGACAAGGGCTGTAAACAATCATCAAATCTCAAAATGTCCATTTCAATAGAGTAGTTTAGGTAATCTATTATTTACTTCCCATCAGGGAAAACATGAAATCTGTCTTTTTGGGACTGGATTATTTTCTTAAGTATAATGATTTACAGTTGCATCCATCTTTTTGTAAAATACAGGATTTCATTTTTTTATTTTTACAGCTGAGTAGTACTCCATAGTGTATATATGCACAATAATTTCTTTATCCAGTTAACAGTAGACAGACAATTGGTTGATTCTATACCTTAACTGTTGTCAATTGTGATGCAAGTAACATGGGGGTACAGATAATTCTTTCAGATGCTGATATCTTTTGGTTAGGATAAATTTCCATGAATGGGATAGCTGAGCCATATATGGTAGGTTTATATTCAGATTTCTGAGGGATATGTATATCATGGAATATTAGACAAGGCAAAGAAAATGAAATCATTTCCTATGCAACAAAATGGATGCAACTGGAAAACATTATATTTACTGAAATAAGCCAGACCCAAAAGGACCAATACCATATGTTCTCCCTGGTTAGTGGTAACTAATAGAGTACCTAAATGATCCTGTATAGAAGGGAAAGTCACACTTTGAACAGTCTTTGTCTTGACTGTTGAGGGACATTTCTTCATGCTATTTGTTGAACTCTTTATTGAGTATAGGGTTAATCTTAAGTGTGTAAAGTTAATTGAAAATAGATCATAACAAAAAATAAGAATGGGAATAGAAGAGGTAAAAGGAAAAAGAGTGGAAAAGCAGGTAGGAGGGCGGGTAGAGTGGGAAAGATCACTATGCTCCTAAATTTGTATTTATAAAATGCATATTTGTGTATCTTAAATAAAATATTTCTGGGTTAAAAATCATGAATTTAGTATTGCTCTTTGTATAGAAAGCAAATCTGTTGGTACTCTGGCTATGTGAATTGTTTTGTGCAGTTTAAACACCACTTTTTTTTATAAAGAGGAAGCCGGTAAGAGTATTTAGAAATTGAACTTTACAATAAATAATAAAAGTACTAGGCACAGGTATGTATAGTCTGGAAAGAAAAAATGCATGAATGGGAGTAGTAACAATATTTTATAAGCATCTGCATGACACTTCCATTCATTCAGTCCTCATGCAAATTATAATCCTTCAGGAAATTCTGTTCCTGTCTGCATTCAAAACAGCTGCTCTAGTCAGAGGTCTTTTTCTCTTTGAAGGCTTTCTTAACATCCCACCCCACTCTTGAGTCAGGAATTATTTTATTTAATGTCTATAGGATCTCTGAATTGTACTTCCTTCACAGAATTGATCCTGTTGCTTGTTAATCTGGCTTGCTCATATTTCAAAGAATGAGATTTTTAATATATATTTTTACTTTGAGGATCTGATATCAACTTTGACTACTAGACATACGAGTGAGGGATTAGCTGAATTAATGAAGAAATAAATTAATAACGTACAGGAGGAGTAGATTTATAATTGACATTCTTATGTGCAATTTGGAATATTTAAAGTTGAAGATTTCAGGCAATTATAAAAAAATACAAGACTTTAAGTATTATTAAGCAGGGTGCTGGCACCTTTTAAAGATTTTAGGTTGGTATCACTGAGTAAATGGTCATAGAATGGTGGTCAGAGGTGTTCTGGATGAGGTCGTTGTGTACTAAAGAGTTTGTATTAAAGATATTCAAATTACCTAATGGTTCCCTTCCCATTAAGTCGGATTTTTTTAAAAAATTAATGATTTATTCTTTTATTTGAAATGCTGATTTACTTCCCAATTGACTGAAACAACTGGGGCTGGGTTAGGCCCAAGCCTGAACTCCATTCATGAAAGGTGCCCCACTTGATTGGCAGGGGCCCAAGTATGATGTCGATATCTGTTGGACATCAGCAGGGAGCTGGATTGGAAATGCAGCAGGCAGGTATCAAACAAGCACTGAAATATGGGATGACCAGATTCTAACTGGTGGTTTAATCCCATACTCCACAATGCCTGCACCAAGGTAGGACCCCTTAATAATAATCTGCATCAGATATACCTGAGCATTTCAAGTAGAATTATTCAGTTTGAATTATTATCCATATTCAATTATTTATTTTATTTTTTTATGTTTTTTTTCATTTTTTTAACTTTTATTTAACGAATATACATTTCCAAAGTATGGCTTATGGATTACAATGGCTTCCCCCCAATAACGTCCCTCCCACCCGCAACCCTCCCCTTTCCCACTCCCTCTCCCCTTCCATTCACATGAGGATTCATTTTCGATTCTCTTTATATACAGAAGATCAGTTTAGCATACATTAAGTAAAGATTTCAACAGTTTGCTCCCACACAGAAACACAAAGTGAAAAATAATAGATGATTTTTTAAATGATGAAATCAGATCAGACCTATTGTCATGTTTAATCCCAGTGAGAGTAAAGTTGGGAATTGATAATTTCTTCTTCTTCTTTTTTTTTTTTACAGAAGATCAGTTTAGTGTACATTAAGTAAAGATTTCAACCGTTTGCACCCCCATAGAAACACAAAGTGAAATATACTGTTTGAGTACTAGTTATAGCATTAAGTCTCAATGTACAGCACATTAAGGACAGAGATCCTACATGAGGAGTAAGTGCACAGTGACTCCTGTTGTTGACTTTACAAATTGACACTCCTGTCTATGGCATCAGTAATCTCCCTATGCACCAGTCGTGAGTTTCCAAGGCTATGGAAGCCCCTTGAGTTCTCCGACTCTTATCTTGTTTAGACAAGGTCATAGTCAAAGTGGAGGTTCTCTCCTCCCTTCAGAGAAAGGTACCTCCTTCTTTGAAGACCTGTTCTTTCCACTGGGATCTCACTCACAGAGATCTTTCATTTAGGTTTTTTTTTTTTTTTTTTTTTTTTGCCGTAGTGTCTTGGCTTTCCATGCCTGAAATACTCTCATGGGCTTTTCAGCCAGATCGGAATGCCTTTAGGGCTGATTCTGAGGCCAGAGTGCTGTTTAGGACATCTGCCATTCTATGAGTCTGCTGAGTATCTCGCTTCCCATGTTGGATCACTCTCCCCTTAATTTATTCTATCAATTAGTATTAGCAGGTACTAGACTTGTATATGTGCTCCCTTTGACTCTTAGTCCTTTCATTATGATCAATTGTGAACTGAAATTGATCACTTGGACTAGTGAGATGGCATTGGTACATGCCACCTTGATGGGATTAAATTGGAGTCCCCTGGTATGTTTCTAACTCTACCATTTGGAGCAAGTCATTTATTTATTTATTTGAAAGTCAGAGTTACACAAAGAGAGGAGAGGCAGAGAGAGAGAGAAAGAGAGGTCTTCCATTGCTGGTTCACCCCCCCCCCAACTGGCCATAACGGGAGGAGCTGCACCAATCCGAAGCCAGGAGCCAGGAGCTTCTTCCGGGTCTCCCACGCAGGTGCAGGTACCCAAGGACTTGGGCCATCCTCTCCTGCTTTCCCAGGTCATAGCAGAGAGCTGGATTAGAAAAGGAGCAGCCGGGAGTAGAAATGGCACCCATATGGGATGCCGGCGTTTCAGACCAGGGCATTAACCCACTGCTCCACAGTGCCAGCCCCTCAATGATTTATTTTATTTATTAAAGGAACACTCATTATTGATCCTAATCTTGCCAGCTTCTCTTTGTGAATATTAGTGAAAAGAGACTGGTGTCATGGCACAGTGGGTTAAGTCACTGCTTGGGATGGTTCAAGGCCCAGTTGCACTGCTTCTAATGAAGCTTCCTGTGAATGCACCTTGGGAAGTGCCAGAATTTAGCTGACCTGCTTGGACACCTGACATGCACATGGGAGATCAGTTGGAGTTCCTGGCTCTTGACTATAATCTGGTCAAGATCTAGCTGTTGTAGGCATCTGGGCAGTGAATCAGTGGATGGAAGATCTGTCTCTGTCTCTCCCTCTCTGATGTCACTGTGCCTTTCACTTAAAATACATAAATAAATATTTTAAAAGATTAATGAAAAGCATAGTGTATATAATGAAATTGTGTGTGATTGTATATTTAATTATGTTCAATTTAATTTAGTTGATCAAAGTATTTAATTATACTTCCATTTCTGCCCTGAATCAGAGTGTCCTTAAAAAAAAGTAATTTCAGATCTGCTCATAACTATGAAACATTATTAGACTTACCAATGTACCTGGTATATTAATGGATTAAACGTTCTATGTTTATTCAAAATGTTCTTCAATAAGTAAAATACAGTCAACAACAATATCATAATCTTGTTCTGACTCACCTTTAAGTCTTCTTTACTTGCCTTAACTTTTTTAAACAGAATGTGTTTCCAGAAGAGCTAAATTGATTCTAAATAGTTTTTAAAAAAGAAATTTTTATCAATTAATGTGTTATCTATATAGGGAAAATAGAAATGAGATGTTTACAAGATATAACATGATAAGCCTATACAGAATTTTAACATATTTAACTTTTTTGAAGAAACTGTTCATCAATCCAAACTCAAACACCACCAGAATTAAAGGAATTTATTTGGGTTTTGTAGGAATTGTAATTCAGGAAACATAGCTTTCGATAGCTTCAAATCAGTGCTGCGAAGAAGCAGAGTAAATGGGAGCTTATATGAACAAACAGTGTTGTTTAATTACAAAGAAACATACATTCTCTTTGTGTGAAAAATCCTGTTAGAGTTGAGAACAAGGGCTGTGTGTCAGGGGTTCCTACAAATTGAGCAATGGCAATTCATCTGATTTTTGAATTCAAAACCCTAGATAATGGCTAATCCTTTATTATGGTCTCACTAAAGTTATCAAATGCTCTTTTCTCAGATGAAGCACAACAAAAATACCTTTATAGCATGCTTACTTTTATAAAACATATACCATCTCATCTAGGATTCTTTCTATATTTAGTTTAAGATAAAATGGAAACTTCTAAAACCATGAAGAGAAATTTGAGAAGCCAAATTACTAGCATGAGAATTTGTATTATATTTTCCAAGTTCCTGTAAGCATTCGAAATATATAAGTGATTAAAATGTAAATTTATAAACTAATGATTACATGCCACATTTTTTAAAATTTTTATTTAATGAATGTATTTTTATATAGATAAAGCTTTAGGAATATAGTGGTTCTTTCCCCCATAATCCCCTGACTCCCATCCCACCTCCGATTCCCTCTCCCATCTCTTTCTTTATTATGGTTCATTTTTAGTATGACTTTATATACAGAGGACCAACTCTATGCTAATCATATATTTCAACAATTTACATGCCATATTTTAAAATTAGCAAAATCATTAACATTTAGAAACAAAAAACTTATTATTTTTACCCAGGTACAATAAAATTCCTGAATTAAAGTATTATACACATATAAGAAGTCATCGTTTTCAAAAGAAACATAACTTGAGTTAAGTATATTAGTGAGTTCAAGTGCTTAATATTTATTTATTTATTTTAAAGATTTATTTATTTACTTGAAAGTCAGAGTTACACAGAGAAAGTAGAGGAAGAGAGAGAGAGAGGTCTTCCATCCACTGGTTCACTTCCCAAATGGCCACAATGGCTGGAGCTGAGACAATCTGAAGGTAGGAGCCAGGAGCTTCTTCTGGGTCTCCCACGTGGGTGGCAAGGACCCAAGCACTTGGGCCATCTTCTGCTGCTTTCCCAGACTATAGCAGGGAGCTGGATCTGAAGTAGAGCAGATAGGAATTGAACTGGTGCCCATAAAGGACGCCAGCACTGCAGGTGGCACTTTACCCACTACGCCAGAGCGCCAGCTCCAATATATTTTTTTTTTAATTCAAGAGTAAAACTAATTTATGTTCATTAGGTTTTATCTCCATTTATTACTTGAATTTATGCATTTAGTGATTCACTCAGTAAATATTGTTTGAACACTTATTATATGCAAAAAATTTAAAACATTCAATTTTTGTCTTCTTTTTTTAGAGGGCATGTATACTTACTTATTCAAAAGGCAGAGCAATAGACATAGAGATGGAGAGACAGAGAGATAGACAAAGGTATCTTCTATCTGTTGGTTCACTTCCCAAATGCCCACAATAGCCAGAGCTGGTCCTGGCGAAAGCCAGGAGCCAGTAAACCCATCCAGGTCTCACACATGTGTGGCAGGGATTCAAGAACTTGAGCCGTTGTCTGGTGTCTCCCAGGCAAATTAGCAGGAAACTGGATTGGAAGCACAGAGTAGCTGGCATTTGAATCAGAGACTCCAATATGAGATGCAGACATGTAAAGTCTCAGTTTAACCTGCTTCATTACAGTGCCCACTACCTTCACAGTCCTTCATACATGCTCATCAGTCAGGTAGATTGCTAAGGTGTTAACATTTTCACACAGTTAGTGTCATCATTGGTCTTCTGAAGGTGATATGATTTCTAACTCAAATAAATGATCATATGTCCCTAGAATAGAAATGATAACTGAATTCAGACACGATTTACATAGTTCTACAGCAAATTTTAGAAGATAAAACGTAAATAATTCTCAGAGTGAGGAAGAAAGCAGCGCATAGCTAAAGAAAAGTCTATAGAACATATGTAGCATCTATGTTACACATAGAATATTAAAAACATCCAGTACCCGAGGCATCCTTAAAATCTCTGTCAAAGCCTTTTCTTTAAGAATCACTATGCAAATAGCCTGTTTATGGTGTTAAGAGGTTACCTCCAGTACCTGGGCCAACATCTCTACTGAGAGACATTGAACAAAGTTGTGAAGAATCAATTGATCTCTCTTTCTTCTGTTTTCTCTTTCTCTTCCTTTCGTATTTCTCTCAATATCCTTGCTTTACTCCTTTTAGTTGTAAATACAATTGAACATATTGCCTTTTTTGCCAAACCATGATAATTTAAGACCAAAAAATGAGTTCAGTTCAATCTCCGTTAGCATATAAGATCATCTTGTACAACCATGATCACAATCATGAGCTATAAGGGCCACCAGTACGGGAAGTGATAGGCAGTGACTCCACTTGGAGAGAAGAGATAATTATGGGCTAAACACCTCTTCAAAGAGGTGGCTATTATGCTTATCAACATTACATTTCAAGGATTTTTAAGGTCTCTTTTACTGAAACAATATACAGAAATATACTTAACTGTTCATTAATTCTTTTTTTTTTTTTTTTTTTTTTTTTGGACAGGCAGAGTGGACAGTGAGAGAGAGAGAGAGAGACAGAGAGGAAGGTCTTCGTTTTCCGTTGGTTTACCTCCCAATGGCCGCTGCGGCTAGCGCGCTGTGGCCTGCGCACCACGCTGATCCAATGCAGGAGCCAGGCGCTTCTCCTGGTCTCCCATGTGGGTGCAGGGCCCAAGGACTTGGGCCATCCTCCACTGCACTCCCAGACCACAGCAGAGAGCTGGCCTGGAAGAGGGGCAACCGGGACAGAATCCGGCGCCCCGACCAGGACTAGAATCCTGTGTGCCGGCGCCACAAGGCGGAGGATTAGCCTAGTGAGCCACGGCGCCGACCTCTGTTCATTAATTCTAATGGGACAAAAAAAAAAAAAATACATTAGTAATACAGTAGTAAAGACTATGAATATTTCTGTCTTTAATCCAGAAATTACATAAAATCAAAGGACTTGCAAAGTATAATGTGACCAAATTATGGCCAAATAGTCCTAAGATTCCACAGAAATTTGTGGAAAATATTAATACATTTATCCAGAAAAATAAAGAAAACAATTAAAACAAATAAATTCTTGGACTGGTGCTTGGTGTAGTATGTTAAGCATACATTTGTGGTGCCAGCATTCCATATCGGTGCAGGTTCAAGTCCAGCTATTCCACTTCTTTTTTTTTTTTTTTTAACTTTTATTTAATGAATATAAATTTCCAAAGTACGACTTATGGTTTACAATGGCTTCCCCCCCATACCGTCCTTCCCACCCACAACCCTCCCCTTTCCCACTCCCTCTCCCCTTCCATTCACATCAAGATTCATTTTTGATTATCTTAATATACAGAAGATCAGCTTAGTATACATTAAGTATGGATTTCAACAGTTTGCTCCCACACAGAAACATAAAGTGAAAAATAATAGATGATTTTTTTTAAATGATGATGAAATCAGAGCAGACCTATTGTCATGTTTAATCCCAGTGAGAGTCAAGTTGTGAATTGATAATTTCTTTTTTTTTTTTTTTTTTTACAGAGGATCAGTTTAGTATGCATTAAGTAAGGATTTCAACAGTTTGCACCCCCATAGAAACACAAAGTGAAATATATTGTTTGAGTACTCGTTATAGCATTAAATCTCAATGTACAGCACATTAAGGATGGAGATCCTACATGAGGAGTAAGTGCACAGTGACTCCTGTTGTTGACTTTACCAATTGACACTCCTGTCTATGGCATCAGTAGTCCACTTCTGATCCAAATCCCTGCTAATAGCCTGGGATGGCAGTGAAAGTAGGCCCAAATGCTTGAACTCCTACACCCACATGGAAGATCCACAAGAAGCTCCTGGCTCCTGGTTTCAGAATGGACCAGATCACTACTGCAGCCATTTGGGCCTCTGTCTCTGTCTCTCCCTCTCTCTGTCTGTACCTCTGCATCTCAAATAAGTAAATAAAGATTTTTATATATAAATATATATATCCTAAGTTAAAATAATTGCAAGGGCTATATATTTATAGCATAATGTTTAAGGCCTATATTATTTAAGAATGTAAGATAATATTGATTAAACATAATGTAACATGGTGAGAAACTTGTGCAAAACAAAATACAATTAATAAAACAATTTCATCTACATTTCTTTTTTTATCAGAAACCTTTTATTTAAGGTAGATAAATTTCATGTATTTCATAAATACAACTCTCACCGTACCCACCCTCCCAACAGCTCTCCCACTATACTTCCTCCTCCCTCTACTATTCCCATTGTTATTTTTTACTAAAATCTATTTTCAATTAACTTCATATGCAAAAGATTAACTCTATATTAAGTAAAGAATTCAACAAATAGTATAAAAATAACTTGTTCCTCAAGAGTTTTTTTTATTTCTCTTTTGATTTCTTCTATCACCCACTGTTAATTCAGGAGCATGATGCTCAGTCTCCATGTGTTGACATATGTTCTAGAGATTCCTGAGTTCTTCATTTTCAGGTTCATTATGATTTAGTCAAAGAAGATGCACACTATGCTTTTGATTTCTTTTGAATTTGCTGAGTGCTTTATGGCCTAGCCTGTGGTCTCTCCTGCAGAAAGTTCCATGCACTGGTGAGAAGGATGTGTGTTCTATAATTGTAGGATGTGCAACTGTAGGATGAGTAGTTCTATAGATATCTGTTAGGTCCATTTGGTCTATAGCGTCAATTAACTCAAATAGCTTTGAGTTTATTTATACTGATTTTGCAAAAATGGAACAAATTTGTTGGTGTGACATTTTAGCACTACATACATTAACAAAAACCCTGTTTAGATTACTTTCTTTTCAACAATGGTTGATATTTTTGACTTCTTAAACATATTTTGTTTCATATCTTCCATAGAATACTTGATGAGGCATAATACAACAAATAAACTGATATTTTATCACCTGTTTTGTATGACCACTGCATATATTTATAATTGTTATCTATAAAATATGCATATTTGGCATTTAGTCTGTACAGAGTTTTTTCAGACAGTATATTTTTATCTTTTCAAACAGTAGCTTATTAAGAGATAAGATAAAAGCTTGCCAAAATTATTTTAAAAATCTGATCATCAGAGATTGATAAAGATAAAAATATTGACTCTTTGGGTTGTGTGGATAGGCTGTAGACAGTAGCTGGAAATATAAAGCTGATGAAATTTCTACCTTTAGAACTTTAAGATTTAGTAAGAGAAGCCAGACAAGTAAAAGTAAAATGTATCACGGAGGAGACAAGACAATTAAACAGCATAAGGAGGTGTAAGGTCATGGCAGAAAGATACTTTCAATGAAATTGAAAAATCTGTTAAGGGTGTGATGCTCAAATAGAATATTGCAAGGAACTTCATTTGTGTGATAAGATAGTGGTGCCTAATGTTTTCCATTCATATTTTAGACTTCAATTTAGGAATTATCTCTAATGTACATTATCTTGCAAAGATATCTTTAAGAGAGAAGAATTTATCAGTGACAGTCTAAACTAAGACAGCAAAGACAGCACACTAACCCCGGTTTCTATAGCCTGATATGTGAATCAGTTTATTCAATAGTATGATTAAAGGATTTAAATGTCACTAAGACTACTTTTAATACATGAACTAGCTGCATTGGTCATAGTCACCTGGAGTTCAAGAACTGGTCAACATTATTACTAGCAGAATCATGAAAAGAGTCATAAACTTCTCAAATGAAATTTCTTCCAAAAATGAAGAAAATACTTCATGAGTTGCAAAAAATCCCATGAAAAATATTAATTTTCTAAAATATTTGGAAGTAATTTCTTATGAATAAATTGAACTCATGTCCTCTCTTTTACCAAAAAAAAAAAAAAATACAATATTCAGACCTCCCACCAACTTTTATTACTGAAAGGTTGAAAGCTGATTTCCAAGATGTCATTTAGGTGCGTCACAGTGGGTACTTGCCTACTTTGTTTTCCAGATCTACACTTTTCTCAAAAAACCATGTAGAATCCAGCCTGCAAACTGATATGAAGAAAGCTCAGTAAATGAAGCAGCAGATTATAAACACCAACAATTCTGAAATAAGAGAAAGGTACCAGCAGAGGAAGAATATGATAAAAGTCGTTATCACATAAAAGACATAAAAGTAAAGGCAATATTTTCTGGTTTACTGGCATCCTTATTTCACAGCCGCGTTCTGTAACAAATGTATATAATGGAGGGACAAAGTCATTATACACTACATATATATGCCATACTTAAGGTGACATGGAGAGGGCAGGCACCGCGGCTCTATAGGCTAATCCTCCGCCTGCGGCTCCGGCACACCGGGTTCTAGTCCTGGTCGGGACGCTGGATTCTGTCCCAGTTGCTCCTCTTCCAGGCCAGCTCTCAGCTGTGGCCCGGGAGTGCAGTGGAGGATGGCCTAAGACCTTGTGCCCTGCACCCTCATGGGAGACCAGGAGGAGGCACCTGGCTGCTGGCTTCGGATCAGCATGGTGCGCAGGCCACAGCGCGCTGGCCGCAGTGGCCATTGGGGGGTGAAACAATGGAAAAGGAAGACCTTTCTCTCTGTCTCTCTCTCTCTCTCTCACTGTCCACTCTGCCTGTTAAAAAAAAAATTTAAAAATAAAAGGTGACATGCAGATGCATAATTCATTTTAGATTTTAGTTGTAATATAAAACACCCAAATATTTTTTAATTTGAGTGATAACTTATATTTATGTAGAAAATCCACAGCTATATATCATAATTTAAAAATCTGGAAAGTAATTCTGTTCAATTTTAACACAACATTTTGGTGATTTGTATTTTAGCAAGATATGTTTTCACAGTTTCTTAGGTTTAAAAAGGAAGACATTTTCAAAAATCTTATAATCATGCTAACTAGATTTTTTTATAATTTTAAATCATTTTCACTTAAACAGTCTTTGTACAGTAAAAAAAAAAAAACTATCAAAATGGTGGTCCCACGAGTTAAGCTGCAAAAGTCAAAAATTAGTTCTATACAATATGATATATTACTCTTGCAATGAATTTCCTCAGCTTAGAATCCATTTTTTCAAGAAGCTTCCTTTGGTATACTTCATCTAATAATTTGATCCTCTAGTTACTTGCAGGTGTTGGCATATCAATGTAACTTTCTCCCTCTATTTCTTTTATAGTGAAGGTCTATTCTAAAAATAGAGCTTATTAGTAACACTAGACATCAGGATGAAGCTTTTCAAGTTAATAAAGGGCAGAAGCCTTCAATTAAGTCAACTCTGGCCTCTACAAACTTCCCTTTCTGAGATAAGAAGTAACTTTAGTGTTGTTTGTACTTTGCTTTATTATTACATTTTCATTAATTTTATTCATATGAAGAATCACTTTATCTTCAATCTGAATAATACCTCTTCACTCTAGGCAAATATTTAATATCTATTATATTTATTGAAAATGATTATTGATTCAAATCGTTCTATGTAATTTTTATTTTTAAAAGATTTATTTATTCATTTGAAAGGCTGGATTATATAGAGAGAAGACACACACACACACACACACACAGAATTTTCCATCCACTGGTTCACTCCCCAAATGGCCACAACAGCCAGGGCTGGACCACATGACATGAGGATCTGGGAGCTTTATCCGTGTCTCCCACATGTGTGCAGGAGCCTAAGCACTCGGGCCAACTTCTGCTGTTTTCCCGGGCGTGTTAGCAGAGTTGGTTTGAAGTGGAGCAAATTGGACTTGAACCTACGCCCATACGGGATTTGGCAAAATGCAGATGGCTGCTTAACCTGCTGAGCCACAGCACTAGCCCTCTCTCTCTATTTTTTTTTTAACTTTTATTTAATGAATATAAATTTCCAAAGTACAGCTTATGGATTACAATGGCTTCCCCCCCATAACTTCCCTCCCACCCGCAACCCTCCCCTTTCCCACTCCCTCCCCCCTTCCATTCACATCAAGATTCATTTTCAATTCTTTTTAGATACAGAAGATCAGTTTAGCATATATTAAGTAAAGATTTCAACAGTTTGCACCCACATAGAAACACAAAGTGAAAAATAGTGTTTGAGTACAAGTTATAGCATTATCGCAATGTACAAAACATTAGGGACAGAGATCCTACATGAGGAGTAAGTGCACAGTGACTCCTGTTGTTAATTAACAAATTGACACTCTTGTTTATGGCATCAGTAATCACCCTAGGCTCTTCTCATGAGTTGCCGAGGCTATGGAAGCCTTTTGAGTTCACCGACTCTGATCATATTTAGACAAGGTCATAGTCAAAGTGAAAGTTCTCTCCTCCCTTCAGAGAAAGGTACCTCCTTCTTTGATGACCTGTTCTTTCCACTGGGATCTCACTCGCAGAGATCTTTCATGTAGGGTGTTTTGTTTTTTTTTTTTTTTTTTTTTTTTTTTTTTTTTTTTTGCCAGAGTATTTTGGTTTATGGCTCTTTGATTTAAATTTCTTGGATTTGAAGTAGCATTTGAACATCACTATTGTGATGAGAGAACCAAGGCCCAGAAAAGGCTAAGTTAATACTGTAGAAATACAGAAATCAGGGGCCAGTGTTGAGGCATAATGGGTAAAGCTGCCACCTGCAGCATCAGCATCCCATATGGGCTCTGGTTCAGTCTTGGCTGCTCCACTTCTGATCCAACTCCCTTCTAATGTACTTGGGAAAGCAGCAGGAAATGGCCCGAGTACTAGGGCTCTGGCCACACACGTGGGAGACCTGAAAGAAGCTCCTGGCTTTGGCTTGGCCCAGGCCTGGCTGTTGCAGCCATTTGGGGGATGAACAAGCAGATGGAAGATGTATCTCTCTTTATTTCTCTCTCTGTCTATCTTTGTAACTTTGCCTTTCAAATAAATAGATAAATAAGTAAATAAATCTTTTTTAAAAAAGAAGGAAATACAGAAATTGGTGGTGATAGAACCTCTATCTTTGGATATTGGGACAACTGATCTGGCTTCTGGCTTTTGCCTGGCTGAACGCTGGCCATTGAGAGGATTTGGAGGACTGGATAGACCTGCATCACACAACAGCTTGCCACCCGTGACTCCTGCAGCTGGTGGCCATCAGGGAAATGCTATTTTCCCAGGGCAAAGTAAGAAGAGGCTGCTGCATCCCATAGTTTTGACTGAGGGAGAGCTCCATGGATCCCACTTGAGCATGGCCTGGGGAGCTGGTGTGGGGCAGAGCGTCCACTAAGCTACAGGAAGGGAGGACACATTGCTTCTCTTCTGCTTCCCCCACTCAATTACTATAATCAGTTTGTTGATGCAGAGATAAAACAAGCCTCTGTCTCGACTATGGATGGCAGGTGGCTTGCTCCAGGGATGGGACAGTTTCCAGGGTGTACAGATCCCCTGCACCCTCTTACTGTGAGAATCCTGTGACTGTGGGGGTTCTGCATAGACTGCAAAACAGAGATGCGCATGGAGTGTGGCTCATTCCTGGGCACTCGCCTGTCTGATTCTGGAAGCTCGATGTTACTTGAGTGCTGTGGATGGACCAGGCAGAGGGCTTGGGGGTCACACTATAGAGCACATGGCTACTCTGTACTGTTCATGTGCCTGAGTGATTGTGATACACAGCACCATGTGCTCTCTCTAAGTAGTGAGTCAGCTGGTTCACTTTGGGGTAGAGAAGGGCTGATACTGTGAACACACCAGCCAGCTTCAACATTGCCTCCCCTTACTGACTGTAGTCAAAGGAGATCCACCTTGGGTGTCACTACGGATTCTTGTCCCACCAACAAGCAGTGGGAAGAGCTCCTTGGCCCCACCCAGCACACACCTCTGGTCTCTGGTGTAATCTGCAAACATCCCCCCAAGCTACAGAGCACATTTCCAAGAACAATGCCTTCAGAGGAGAAAGCAACAAGTGTTCTTCAAAAGCATAAACATTAGTGTGGAAATACAACAAACATGAACAAGGAAGGCAGTATGGTTCCCCAAAGCAATGCAAGAATGGCCTAATACTGGACCATGAAGACAGGAAGATTGACGAAGTGATTGAAAAGGATTTCAAAAAAGTATAAGATTACTCAAATACACAGAGAAATATCTGTGAGATAAAAAAAGAAGAAAATATTAGAAAATGGAAAATTGTGTTCGGTATATAGGATACAATCAAAGAACCAAATGTGTATGCTTTAGGCATTTCTGAAGGTATGGAAAAAAAGAATGGCTTAGAAAATTTACTCAGTGAAATAATAACAGAAAGTTTTCCCAATCTGAATAAAGATATGGGCATTCAAATACAAGAAGCATATAGAACCCCATAGTCATGATCAGACAATGACTATGGGGTTCTCTCTATTTTTTTAAATATGGTATTTTATGCTTTTCTATATCATTTAAAATATTTTAAGATAAAAACATAATATGAAGAAAAATATTTTAAAGTTTCGGGAATATGCCAAGTGTATAAAATTATGCCAGTTGATTTATTTTCCACCACTAATATTTCTATATGACACATTAACCACAATTTTAGTTTCTTATTTTAAGTGACAAATACTTTTTATGACCTAGCAAAATAGTGCATAATATATTTTATAAAAATCTAATCTTTTTGTTCATTATTTTTTAAAAATAATCATAACAGGTGCTAAGTTGAACCTAGATCTTTTCCTAATACATTTAAATCTTATGTCCATATAAAATATGCCTATGAATATTTATAGTAGTTTTATCTATAATTGCCAAAACAGAAAATAAGTAAGCTGCTGTTTAATAGGTGAATAGATAAATCCATTGAGATGTATCCATATCACAGGTAAGTATTCAGCATTAAAACATAAAATGTGACACCGGTTGGAACACAACACACCCCATTATCAGAGTACTTGGTTTGATTCCAGGCTCTGGCTACTGATTCCAGTTTCCTGCAAATGCAGACTCTGGGAGACCACAGTGACAGCACAGGTAATGGTTCTCTTGCCACTCTCTGGAGTGCATTCCTAACTCCAGGCTTAAGCCCTGCATAATCCTGGCCACTGTTGGGCATTTGGAGAGTGAACCAAAGGACAGGAGTTCTCAGTCTCTTTCTCTATTTTTCTGCTTCTCAAACAAAAAGGATAGAAAATTAGTTATCAAACCACAGAAAAACATAGGCCAATCTCAAATGAGTCTACCTGAAGCAAGAAAAGCGACTTACTGTTTAATTGTATGACATTCTGGAAAAGCAAAACTAAAGACATGATAAATAGACTATGTGGGGAGCAACTTGGACTAGACTAAGTTACTGGAATTAAGACTTATTCTATGCATCTGCTCTCCCACAATATGGCGCTGAGAAGGGAGTAAACAGCTTCTACACAGCTGCCTCTCGCCAATTTGATTGACTGAGCTGCAGGAGCTGATCCTGCTCCTGATTGCAGGAGAGCAGCGTACTCGGCGTGTGGGTAGCAGAGTTGGGATTGGTGGAAGAGGACTATAAAGGACGAGAGAGACAACATGCACCAGGAACATCTATCTGAAGGAACACCTGTGCAGCCCCCGAGAGAGCCGGCCGGCGGTGTGCCGCTCCCCTGCGGAAGTGGGGAAAGTGGCAGGGGAACCGCCCTTCCACGGAGGTGGAAGGGTCGGTAGCCAACCCGGGAAGAACCAGCAGCAACCCTGCAGCAACCCGGGGAGGGCCGAGCAGACAAAAGAACAGCGCAGGGTCCTGTGTTGTTCCTCCACGAAGACGGGGAGCAACATAATGGTGCCGTGACTCAGATAGGAAACCTAGGCAGGGTTTAGTGTCGTTCCTCCATGAAGAGGGGGAGCGACAAGATTAGTGGTCGCGAAGTGTTCTGGAGAAGGGTAAAGGCAAAATAGGCAAAGTACAGGGAATCGTTTTATGGCAAGAAAAACATTCTAAATGATTTGGAAATAGTGAGTAAACTAAAACTATGAAAAAAATCAACCTAATGTATGTGAATTTAAAAAAACATTTAAAAGGCTAAAGAATCATAACATACAATACAAACTGTATCCAAAGTATCCCACTGTATTATAAATTTATGAAACAGTCTCACCAAGCAGAGGAGAAAGCTGATTACATAAGGAAGTTTCCAAAACAGTTTCTCTGTAAACAGCATTCTCTACATGATAAAGTTGTTTGTCATAAGGGAACAAGTTAAAAACTTTGAAACTACTATATAATGTGTATGTGTTTGTATAGATATGTATTAATATCTATATACATACATACACACAAACACACACAGGAACTAACAAATAAACTGATAATAGATGATAGGATCAGTTTCTCACTATTTGGGTGAGATGTTATAGATAATGAAAAGGAGGGGCCAGGAATCAACTGTGTGGTGATGGATTAGAGCTGGACATATCAGTAAGAATTTATATTTAGATGAACAGAATACAAATGTTTACATAGTACAATATTTATTGATATATGTACATGTCTCAATTTTCTAATTTTTAAAGTTAGCTTGCAACACCTATACATTTATAAGACCCACAGTGCACTATTTCAGTGCACGCATATATCATCATACTAGGCATGTAGCCAATCAATTTCCTTACATCTTCTTTGCGATTTGAGCTTCCTGGCTCTTTTTTCTAGTTCTTTATACACTACATAATACATTACTATGAACTACACTCACTCCACTGTGAACACCATAACACATTACCTCTATCCAATGGCATTTTGGTGCCCTCTATATAATTGTTCCCCACATTTTCCAGCTTCTACTCATCATAATTTTAAGCTCAGATAAACTATTTAGTAACACTCACATATGAAAGAGAACATTTGGCATTTGTCTGTGTCTGGATTATTTCATGCATCTGTCTCCTTGCTTTGTCAGCTAATAGGGTTTAAAAGCAAAGTCATCCCAACAGTACGGAGCACAACAAAAATCAAAATCCTTGTTTGTTTGTTTGTTTAGTAGTTTTTTAAAGATCTATTTATTTGAAAGGCAGAGTTAAAGAGAAAGAGGGAGAGATAGAGACATGTATTCTATCCAGTGGTTCACTCTCCAAGTGGTTGCAACAGCTGGAGCTGGGCCAGTCAAAGCCAGGAGCCAAAAGCTTCTTCCAGGTCTCCTACTTGGGTGCACTGTTCCACGGTTCCAAGGACTCTGCTGCTTGTCCAGGCACTCTAGCAGGGAGCTGGATCAGAAGCAGACCAGCCAGGACATGAACTGGCACCTGTACAGGATGCCAGCACTGCAGACAGTGGTTTTACTCGCTAAGTCACAACAACAACCCTAAAATCCTTGTTTTAAATACAAATCTCCAGAAAAGGAACCAGGGATCCTGGAGGGAACGGTTGTTTCTTGGATTGGAGGATCAAGCAAGCAAGTTAAGGCTAGAACGTCTTGTAATGCCACAAATTAAGGAAGTACTGAAACACAGAAGGTAGGGGATAAGGTGGAAGAGCAGGAGGAGGAGGACTGAGGGGGAAGAGGAGGAACATTATTATGTTATTATGAGAGAGAGAGAGAGAGAGAGAGAGAGAGAGAGAGAAAGCAACAAACAGAAAGTTGCCGTGTCCAAACCTGAACAATTTCAAACAAAATAAATGAAGTATGTTGGGTTGTAATACGAAGTATAATATAAAATCTGAGTCCACACTGAGAGGGAGAAAGGAAGGCAGTGAGGGAAAGAGGAAAGAGAGTAAGAATAACAGGAGATGGGGCCAGCGCTGCCAGTTCAAGTCCTGGCTGCTCCACTTCTTATCCAGCACTCTGCTATGGCTTGGGAAAGCAGTACAAGATGGCCCAAGTCCTTGGGCCCCTGCACCCGCATGGGAAACGGGGAAGAAGCTCTGGGTCCTGGCTTTGGATTAGCGCAGCTCCTGCCACTGCGGCCAACTGGGGAGTGAACCAGCAAAAGGAAGATCGCTCTCGCTCCCTCTATGCCTCTCCTTCTCTGTGTAACACTGACTTTCAAATAAACAAATAAGAAATTAAAAAATAAATATTTTTAAAAAGAATGATAGGAGAGAGTGAGAGAGAAAGAGAGAGAAGGGGAGAGAAAGATCTTCTATCAGCTGGTTCACTTTCCAAATGGCTGCAATGGCCTGGCCAGGGCTGGGCCAGGCTGAAGCCAGGAACGAGGAGCTTCTTCTGGGCCTCTCAAGCACTTCAGCCATCTTCTGCCGCCTTCTCATGTGCATTATCTAGGAGCTGGTTTAGAAGTGGAGCAACCGAGAATTGAACAGGCACCCATAGAGGTCTGCCAGCATTGTAGGCAGTGATTTAACCCACGTACCACAATACTGGCTCCTAAAATTAATTATTCTTAATTAAAAAGTACTAACAGAGGGCAGGTGTTCTATTTTCCAGCTGAGGCACGTATAGTCTATAATCAGAACGCTGGGTTTGAGACCAAGTTCTGCTCCTGATTTCAGATTCCTGCTAACAAGCATCCTGGGAGGCCAAAGGGGATATTGCAAGTGTTTGTGTTCCTGCTATACACAATGGAGACCTATATTGAGTTCCTAACTCCCAACCTGGCTCACCCAGCCACAGCCACTGTGGGCATCTGGGGAGTGAATCAGCAGATGCAAGTTCACTCTCGCTCTCGCTCTCTCTGCCTCTCAAATATTTTTTAAATCAAAATTAAAAACTGCACAAATAGCACCGCGGCTCACTTGGCTAATCCTCCGCCTGCGGTGCCGGCACCAAGAGTTCTAGTCCTGGTTGGGGCGCCGGATTCTGTCCCGGTTGCTCCTCTTCCAGTCCAGCTCTTTGCTGTGGCCCGGGAGTGCAGTGGAGGATGGCACAAGTCCTTGGGCCTTGCACCCACGTGGGAGACCAGGAGAAGCACCTGGCTCCTGGCTTCGGATCAGCGCAGTGCGCCGGCCGCAGTGGCCATTGAGGGGCGAACCAACGGAATAAAAGACCTTTCTCTTTGTCTCTCTCTCTCTCTCTCACTGTCCACTCTGCCTGCAAAAACAAAAACAAAAACAAAAACAAAAAAAAAAAAAACAAACCTGCACAAATATGCACATGTCTATGCCTATGTTATTCAACATTCCAAAGTTACTTATACCATTGCTACATATGTCAAGTAATGATAGAAATCTAATAGTAATTAAAATTTCAGACTTTTAAGATGATTGTGCATTAGATGATTTGGTATTTAAGTGTAGTTTATAACTACTCTATTTATCAGAAAATTTTTTATCATGGATTTTTCCGCACTTCCGCCCAGAAAAGATTATAAATAAGGGTGAGGCATTTGGAACAGTATTTAAAGCATTGATTGGGATGATCACATCCCATATTGGAATAGTTGGGTTAAAGTCTTGGCTCCACTTCCAACACAGCTTCCTGCAAATAAGGTACACCATAGGAGGCATCAGGTGATTGTCCAAGTCCTCAGGTCACTGCCACCCATGTTGGAGACCAACATGCAGTTCTGGGCTACCAGATTTGTCCAAGCGTAGCCACAAATTTTGTGAGGATTTGAGGAGCTATCCAGCAGAAGGAAGATCTCTCTCTTTCTATGTTTGTTTTTCAAATAAACATAAATAAATAAAGATATATTAAAAATGTTAAATAGGGATGGGTGGATGCTGTGGTGTAGTGACTTGGGCTTCAGCTTGGGACACACACTTCCCATATTAGAATACCTTTCAATTCCTGGCTGTTCTGCTTCTAATCCAGGTTCTTGCTAATGTGCCTGGGAAGGCAGTGGGTGATGGCTCAAGTACTTGTGTCCTGCCATCTACTTTGGAGGCCCAGAAGGAGTTCCAGGCTCCTGGCTTCAGTTTGGCTTGATTCTGGATGTTGCAAGCATTTGGAGAGTGAACCAGCAGAAGAAATAGCTGTTTCTCCATTTCTCTTTCACTTTGCTTTTCAAATATCTTTCTTTTTTAGCCAGAGAAGACAGGTTCTAATTACATACATATGCAAGGGAGTTCACAAACTCCAAAGGGCACTTAGAATTTGGGGTTTACATATCATGGTCACAGGTGAAGGGCAGGAGAAAGTATGTTTATGGGAAAACAGATGATCTTTAGGGGAGCTAAATGGATCCTTCAAAGAATAAAGAAGATATAATAGTGACTTCTCTTTTTAAAACATGTTAAGTAGAACAACCTATTTAAGGAAGACTTTTTTTTTTAACAATTTGACAATTATTACAACTATTCATCTGCATACTTTTATTTAGAGAATATTATGAGCTTTTGAATATAATCCACATAGTTGAGGAAGACAGAATATTTTAATCATGACCTCGGTTTATCCAATAATCTTATATTTCAATTTAAGTTTACTGAACAGATGTTTCAAATCAATATATGGTCAGTATTGATGATTAACAGAAATGAAAATGTGTTAATTCAGTAGACATATTTGAACTGTAATGACAATTTTGAAAAATATTTATTTTTCATCTACTTGAAAGGGTGAGTGACCAAGTGTCCAAATGTGTATGTGTATGTTAGTGGGGAGTCTTCCACCTGTTGATTCACTCTCCAGATGTCTGCAAGCAATAAGAGAGAAAAAAATGCAATAGCTAGGACTGACCCAGGGCAAAACAAGGACCCAGGAACTCCATCTGGCCCTCCCACATGGATGGCAGGCCCACATACTTGAGCCATCACTTTCTGCCTCCCAAGATGGAAGCTGAATCAGAAGCAGTGGTGCCAGGATCTGAACCAGCACTCATGTGCGAGATGTGGGCATCCAAAGCAGCAGCTTAATTTCCAGCCTCACCATGCCCAGCCTATGTGACATCAGTCTACACTGGGTTACTCATATTGACTTAGTTAAGATAGCTTATAAGGACATGAGTCACGTCTGAGGTGTGTTTAAAGACAGTATCATATTTTCAGTCCAGATGACTACACCCAAAACGAGTCCTTTTTAAGAACCAAATAAAAAGAAATTGTCTTTGAATTGGTTTACAATGCTTTGGGATATATACATTCTTTTAAAATATGATTTCACATAAAATATTAGAAAACTATGATCATTTATTTTCATCTCTAACACATTCCAAGGAGGAGCAGTTACTCAACTTTGTCTCACTAATGAGTATTGAGCCACCCAACAGCACATAGAACTTTACATCCCTATAAAGGGAAGTTTTCCAGTTCTTTTTTTTTTACCATAACTGTAGCAGTGACCTAACTCCATTGAAAAACCTACTCCCAGGCCGGCGCCATGGCTCACTAGGCTAATCCTCCATCTTGTGGCACCGGCACACCGGGTTCTAGTCCCGGTCGGGGCGCCAGATTCTGTCCTGGTTGCCCCTCTTCCAGGCCAGCTCTCTGCTGTGGCCAGGGAGTGCAGTGGAGGATGGCCCAAGTACTTGGGCCCTGCACCCCATGGGAGACCAGGATAAGTACCTGGCTGCTGGCTTTGGATCAGCGCAGTGCACCGACTGCAGCGGCCATTGGAGGGTGAACCAACGGCAAAGGAAGACCTTTCTCTCTGTCTCTCACTGTCCACTCTGCCTGTCAAAAAAAAAAAAAAAAAAAAGAAAAAAAAAAAAGAAAAACCTACTCCCAGCCACAGTTGATCAGAACTCTGGAGAGCTGTTCTAATTTTCCTGGTGGCTGGGGCAGTGCCAACCCAAACTTCTCAGCCATCTTATGCACTAGTGAGTATCAACTACAACTTCTTTAGTATGCTTTGAATCCCTCTTCTGAATTTCTTCTCTCTTTGCTTCTCTCCCTCAATTCTAGAGTATCCTCCAATTCCCTTATTCCCATCCTGTCTGTACAGGTATTCTCTCATGACAGCTTAATCGTTCTCCATATTTGACTGCCTCTAATAAAGCAGGATGTGGAGATGTGGATGTTTTTGGGAAAAGTTAAGTTGGAAAGTGCTGGTTGCTTCCATCATCATTGCTTGCTGGCAGCCATGATTACAGGAGAAGGATACAGTTTTCACAGGCCTTAAATCCAGTCTGGGATGCTACCTGAAGTTAGTGACTGCTGTGCTCCAAACAAGGAATTCCTATTGGATCCTCTCAATCCCTGAACGTGGGATGCTGTGACATCATCACTATCAGACTTCATCCTGTCTTGGGGGCCTGTAGGTGAACCCATGACAATGCCAGAAGTTCTAAAGCCAGAGCAGAGCATTGGCCCCTCACCATCTTGTGATTGTAGGAGCACATCTACCAGTTCCAGAAGACATCACTAACACCTACCCCAGGGGTCTTGGTGATGATCTTAAACTCCAGGGCTACAGCTTTGCATGCCATAAATCCTAGCTTCAGCCATAATCACCCTGCATGACCTGGAATGGCCTCCTCTGCATCCTGCAGAAGTGCACAGTACAGGACTCAAGTACAGGAATCCTTGGAAGCCCACGTCCTCTGTAAAATTACACTACCACCTCCAAAATCCACTGCAATGTAGACTACTGAGAAACTTATAAACACAGCTGACATCGACTAGAGATGAAAAAAACACAGAGGTTACATCTCTGAGTGCATCTAGAAGCAAAACCAAATTATCTGTCCAAGCAACATCATAATCCTATTTAAATGAAAAGAACATTTTTCTTTCAATCCCATTCTATAAAGTGAGAATAAATGATTATTATACACAGAAATCAATAGAACAAAAGAACTGTAGGAAGTAAGGGAGCATGAAACCTTCACAGGAACTTAGTAATTCATCAGAAACAGGTCCCAAGTTGAAGGACATCTATGGAATGCATGAAAAATAGTTCACAACAATGATCATAAGAAAACTCAGAAAGATTCAAGAGAATACAGATAGACAATTAATTGAAATTAAATGAGGCAAACAATTCATGATATGAATGAGAATTCAAAAAAGAGACGTAATAAAAGAATCGATTAGAAATCATGATACTAAAAACTTAAATCAGGGGCCCGGCACTGTGCTGTAGTGGGTAATGTTACTGCCTGCAGTTGTCATCCCATAGGGACATTAGTTCGAGTCCTGGCTGCTCCACTACTGATCCAGCTCTCTGCTATGGCCTAGGAAAGCAAAAAGAAGATGGCCCAAGTCCTTGGGCCCTTGCACCCATGTAGGAGACCTGGAAGAAGCTCCTAGCTTTAGATAGGCCCAGCTCTAGCTGTTGTTGACGTTTGGGGAGTGAATCAGTGGATGGCAGATATCGCTCCCTCTCTCTCTCTGCCTCTGCCTCTCTAAAACTCTGCCTTTCAAATAAATAAATAAACCTTTAAAGAAAATTCTTAAATCAGTGAAACACAGGATATGGTCAAGAGCTTTAATAGCAGAGTAGATCAAGCTAAAAAAATTCTGAATTTGGGGCTGGCATTGTGGCATAGCGGGTTAAGCCACCACCTACTATGCTGGCATTCTGTATGGGCAGAAGTTCTAGTCCTGACTGCTGCCATTCTAATCCAGCTTCCTGCGAATGTTCTTGGGAAAGCAGCAGAGGATGGCCCAATTGCTTGGGCCCCTACATCCATGTGGGAGACCTGGAAGAGGCTCCTGGCTCCTGGCTTTGGCTTGGCTCAGACCCAGCCATTGTGGAAATTTGGGGGGTGAACCAGTGGGTAGAAAATCAATTTTTCTCTCTCTCTCTCTCTTTCTCTCCATGCCCCCTCTCTGTATCTCCCTGTCTCTGTCTCTTCCTGTCCCTCTCTGCTTTTCGAATAAGTAAGCAAATCTTTTTTTAAAAAAAATTTCTGAATTTGGAATAGTCTAGCCTCTCTTTCTGTGTGTCTCTGTAAAATTAATTGAATGTGTTCTTGTGGATATTTTTGTAATTAAATTTTACTCAAGTAAGATGTTTATAATGATTATTCATGAGTGTATTTATGTATATGAAAAATCAAATATCTGGGAGCAAAAATATAAATTTAGAGGGATTCAGAAACACATTAGAATTAGAAATAGCATTCATTATTTCTAGGACAATAAACAATGCAGAAACCATTCTAAAATATAGAAAAATCACGAATGTTTGGCCAAGTGGCTAAGACAGCAGTTATAATATCCATAGCTCACATCAGAGTGCCTGGGTTCAATAAGTGCCTGGGTTCAATAAGTGCTCTAGCTTTGCACTATTGCAGACACTGGAGATAGTGGTGATGACTCAAGTAACTGGGTCCTGGTGACCTGCATTGGAGAGAGACCTGGACTCCCAGTTTCATCTTTGATCCAGCTTCTCCTGTTGTAGGCATTTGTGCATGAAATGAGCACAGTGATAGATTTCTCTCTCTCTCCTCTTTGTTTGTCTAGTAAATAAAACTAAATAAATAAAATATAGGACTTCACAATGGAAAGTTAAAAAAATTGTGGATTAGCTTTTTTTTCCCCCTACTATGGCTATCAAGTACGATTAAGTGCACATACTGTTAGGAAACTTTACAAACTATCCTTAATAAACACTGTATTGCATTTTAGATTTTAAGATATCTTTCGCAAAGAGGTTAAAAATAACTTAAAATTGCAGTAAATCATGTTACACTAAGATAAATTTGGTGATGTAAAATATGTAGGTTGCATTAAATTTAAATTTATAACAAGAAGAATTAAGCAGCAGAAGAGAAGAACATAGAGATATTCTTAATCCTGAGAGGTGGGAAAAAGAGAACTAATGAAGTCAGCTTGTGAGAAATGATGCCCTGTTGACTATCCCACTCCGAAAAAAAGCACTATTGGGATAGACTGTAAGTGTAAATTCTATGCTATTTTCTGGGTTGCATCTCAAGGATAGTGAAGTGAAGATTACTGAATTTTGAACTTACCTTACTCAGCTGTAATCAGATCAATCAGTTTAAATTTTATTCCAGGAAACTAAAAGATATGCACTTCTAATTAAGAACATTTGAAACAACTTTAGAGTACTTACTAGCAATGAGTCATGTAAAAATATAGATAGGATATAAAACACACTTAATATTTATGCAATGTATGCAATATGTCCCACAAATTGTAATACACACTTGTCATCTATTTTTGAGACAGATTAAAGGCATTTTTAGGCCCATTTTACAGATGAGGAGACTAAGTTTTAGAAACATTATATTAAAACTTACAACAGTAGTGGTGTCAGAATCTACCAGATTTCGAGGGCAATTCACTGAGGATTTGGATTTTGTTGGCAGGAATGCAGTGATGGATTTCAAAGCACAGCAGGTCAAATCATCAGATCATTGTGCTCCAACTTGTAAGATGTGGGGAGCAGCTCGGACTAGACTAGGTTACTGGAATTAGGACTTATTCTATGCATCTGCTCTCCCACAATATGGCGCTGGGAGAGGAGAAAACAGCTTCTACCCAGCTGCCTCCAGTTCAACCAATAAACAGCAGGACTTGCTCCTGATTGGAGGAGAGCAGCGTACTCGGCGTGTGGGCAGCCGAGTTGGGATTGGCAGAAGAGGACTATAAAGGAGGAGAGAGACGGCATGCACCAGGAACATCTAAGGGGAACATCTAAGGGGAATACCTGTGCAGCCCCCGAGAGAGCCGGCCGGCAGTGTGCCGCTCCCCTGCGGAAGTGGGGAATGTGGCCAGGGGGAACTGCCCTTCCACGGAGGTGGAAGGGATAGTAGCCAACTCGGGAAGAACCAGCAGCAAACCCGGGGAGGGCCGAGCAGACGAAAGAACAGCGCAGGGTCCTGTGTCGTTCCTCCACGAAGACGGGGAGCGACAGTAAGAGATCTGAGTGGCACATTTCCATGATGACCATAGCGCATGCTCTGGACCACACATATTCATATGAGTGGTATTGACCTCATGGGCCTCTCTTCCTAGAAAGCATGTCAGAATGGGAAGGTTAATGGGGTTAACTATATCCCCCCATGACTGCTGTTTATTTCAGGACTATAATGGGTACTCCTCTGCCTCATCCACTATCTATTGACAAAAATTCTTAATATATCTTAGTAAGTTTTTAATAGATTCATTTATTTGAAAGGCAGATTTATGAAGAAGAAGATCTTTCATCCCCCAAGTTCACTCCCCAAATGGCCCCAGTGGTTGGAGCTACACTAGGCTGAAGCCAGTAGTCCAGGACTCCATCTGTCTCCACACAGGTTGCAGGGCCCAGCACTTGGGCCATCTTATGCTGCTTTCTCAGTTGTATTAGCAGGGAGCTGCATTGAAGTGGAGCATCTCCAACTCTAACAGGTGCTAATCTCTCAACCCTGATGTCTTTGCTTAGTAATTTCTCACCCATTTTTCCACTCAGTCTAATAATTGGCAGTAAGTCCTCAGCTACCTTTGCTGCATGTGCAGTGAATGTAGTTGGGGGACATAGCACAAGTCCAGGCATCACCCATGTATGCCCTGTGGAAACTGGGGAAAGTCCTTTCTGTGCCCTGCAACTGTTGGATTGTTGCTGCTGCTAGGAACCCTGCTATGACCTCATACTCATCTGTGATACCTACAGGGCCCTACCTGCATTCCTCTGCTTCAGGCTGGTGACTTCCAGTCCACAATCTACAGAATAGTTGAAACTCACTCTGAGTCATGGGTAAGGAGCCCATTGTATCCTGAAGCTCCAGGACTGTGCCCATTGTGCCATACTCCTCAAGTGTCACTACTATATACTCTATGGGACCTGTGATGGAGCCTATTTGCATTCCAGTGCTCCAGGACCACACCTGTTAGTGAGAAATCCTCACAGTAACCTTACTCACCCTGTGTGATTGGCACAAGGTCCCTGATTTTCTCCCAGTGTTGGGACGTGTGTTCCTGTAGCTATATGCTCTAACATTCATTCTAAAGCAGTTGGAACTAAGGAAGGACCAATCCACATTCCACACTCAAAAGGCCATAGCTTCTGGTGACGCAACCATCAGTATCACTCAAGCTTGCCCTGCAGGGCAAGCGGACAGCTCTCTCCGTGAATCACAGCACTAGAAATGTGGTTACAGCAGTGACAAATCCTAGTGCAATTGAAACCCAAGTCTCTGGGGACAAAAGACACACAACTTTGGAAATTCACAATATATCAAAATCACACGATTGCTTCCATACACTGCTGAAGACTAGACAACTCTTGCTATTATAGAAATTGTTAAACCCAATTACCACTGAACAAATCACCCAGGGGTCCAATATCTGGGCTTAGTTTGTACCAAAACCAAGTCAACAACATAAGTGAGACCGAATATTGCATCTAAAGTAAAGTGTTTTCTAATAAAACCCATTCCATTAAAAAGAAATTATTGTGCCGGATATGCAGATGTCAACATAGAGACATGGAAAGCATGAAAAAGCAAGCATGCATGATTACTCTGAGAGAATACAATAGCTTTCCTGAAATATTTCAGATCTGAGGGAAATATATGAAATGCTTGAAAAAGAATTAAAATAATAATCTTAAAGTTGATTCAATGTAAGAGAATGCATATAAATAGTTTAGAGAAATGAGGAGAACAATAAAGGACATGAATGAGAAATTCACAAATGAGATAGAAACCATTAAAAAAGTCAAGCTAACTGTTGGAGTTAAAAACTTCAATTAATATTATTAATTTTGTTAATAAAATAAAATTACAATTATATGCTTTGACATCAGTATAGATCAAAAGGAGAAAAGAATTTCAATTTCCTAGTCCACAGATGTAAGTTGACTGATATATGCTGCCTACAAGAAACTCACTTCACAGGTAAGGATACACTCAGAAAGTGAAAGGCTGCATGCACTATGCAAATGGAAATCAAAAAAGAGTTGGGGTAGCTATACTCATATCAGATACAACAGATTTTAAAACAGTAACTGTAAAAAGAGACAAAGAAGTACATGTTATTTTGACAAAGTATTGGATCAGTAAGAAGATAGAGTCATCATAATTATATATATATGCAACCAAAAAAACCCATGCATCTAAAGAGAGCAAAAATTATTAGATGTGATGGGAGATATAAACCCCAATTCAATAGCAGTAGGGGACTTCAATACCTCACTGTCATCAATGGACAGATCATCCAGAGCAAAAAGTCAATGAAGATACATAAGAGTTGAACTACAGTACTGAACAAGTGTGCCTAACAGAATTTCACAGAACATATCACCCAAAAGCTGTAGAATATGCATTATTCAATTCAGCACATAGAACATTTTCTAGCATAGATCATAGGCCACAAACCAAATCTTGGTAAACATAAGAACACTGAAATTGTTCCATATACCTCTCAGATCATAAAGGAATAGATTCAGAAATCAAAAGCAAGAAAAGCAACCAAAAATTAACAAATATGTAAAAACTAAATCACATATTGCTAAATGACCAGTCATTGAAAAAACTCAAAGGAAAGCAATGTATCAGAATCTGTAATACATTTCAAGGACTTAGCAAAAGAAAATAAACCAAACTCCAAGTTAGCAGAATGTGAGAAATATTAAGACTCTGATGATAAATAAATGTTAAAGTAAAAAACAAAAGGCTAACAAAACAAAAGGCTGTTTGATTGAGATACAAACAAAATAGACAAACCATTAGCCAGACTAACAAACAAAAAAGGGAAAAAACTCAAATTAAAATAAATAAATTAGAAGTGAAAAATACACATTACTTTGTATTTCTGCAGAGCAGAATACAAAGGATAATCAGAAGCTTCTATGAACAACTATGTACTAAGAAACTGGAAATCCTCAAAGAAATGGATACATTTCCTGATACATATAAACTACAGAGATTGTATCAAGAATACACAGACATTCTAAACAGACCCATAGCAAGTGACAAGTTTGAAGAAACCACTAAAGGTCTCCCACCAAAGAAACAAGCAGGTCCTGAAGGCTTTATACTGTTGAACTCTCCAAAATATTTAAAGAGGAACAAACACAAACATTCCAAAATATTGAAAATGATGTAAAGCATATAACTCTCCTATTCATTTTACCAAAACCAAACAAAAAGATGGTAAGAGAAAACTACAAATCAATATCATTGAGGAATACAGATGCAAAAGTTCTCAATGAAACAGAAGCAAATCAAATCCAAGGCTATCTGAAAAGTTCATACATCATGATTAAGTGGATTTATCAAGAGATACAATGGTGTTTCAGCATTTGAAAATGAATAAACATCACAAATTATATCAGGAACATAAACCATATTATCATCTCAATAGATTCAGAAGAAGAATTTGATAAGATTCAATACCTCTTCATTATAAAAACCAAAAAACCTCAACACATTAACTATAGAAGGAATATAACTCGAAACTATAAAGGCTTTATGTGACAAACAGATAACCAATATCATACTGAATGGGTAAATGTTTAAAACAGGAGCTGGCACTGTGGCACAGTAAGTTAAGCTTCCACATGTGATGCTGGCATCCCATATGAGCACCGGCTCAAATCTACTTCCCATCCAGGTCCCTGCGGAAGGTTCCTAGGAGTGCAGCAGATGAAGTCCCATGAACTTGGGTCTCTATTACTCATGGGTGAGGCTCAAAAGGAGTTCTGGTCTCCTGGCTTCAGTCTGGCTCAACTTTTGACACTACAGGCATTTTGGGAGTGAGCCACCAAAGATCTCTCTTTCTCTCTACCTCCCTCACTTTCTTTCTCTCCTATCTCTCTCTCTCTCTCTAACTCTTTTTCAAATAATCTTTAAAAAAAAAAAGCTTGAGTCATTTGATCTAGGGCAAAATAAGAATGTCCACTTTAACCATTGCTATCCAATACAGAATTAGAAGTATTATCAAGAGTAATTAGGGAAGACAAAGACATAAAGGACATTAAAATAGGGAAGGTAGAAGACAAATATTGGTGTTTGCGGACAACATGATGTCATAAATAGAAAACCCTAAATACTGCACCAAAAGTAGTTAGAAAAGATTAACCAATTCAGTAAAATTGCAGGATTAAAACCAAGAAACAAAAAATGGTAGCATTTTTTAAACACCAATAATGATTTCACTAAAAGAAGAATCAGAAAAGAAATCCCACTTACAATAGCTACCAAAATCAAATATTGAGCAATTAATTTAATTAATTTAAAAGATATCTATAATGAACTTATTTACAGAATCAGAAAGACACTCCTAAAATTCATATAAAATCACAAAAGACCCAGCACAGGCAAAATGATTTTGAATAGAAAAAAATCAAGCAGGAAGCATCACAATACCTAATTTCTAAGCACAATATAAAGCTATTCTAATTAAAATTGCATAGTACCAGATTAAAAATTGGCACACAGATCAGTAAAACAGAATAGAGAGCCCAGAAATTAATCCACATACATATAGCCTATTGATTTTTGACAAAAGCAACAAAAATGTGCATTGGAGAAAGGACAGCCTTTTCAAGTATTACTGGCAAAACTGAATATTTATATGAAATTAGAAGAATGAAATTAGATCACTGTTTCTCACTGCATTAAAAAAATCATCTTAAGATTAATCAAATACCTATCTAAGAACTGAAACTATGAAACTGCCAGTAGAAAACAGAGGGGAAACATTTCAACACATTGGTATATATGATGACTTCTGGGATAATACCTCAAAGGCACAGGCATCAAAAGAAAAATCAGACAAGTAGAATCATTTCAAACTCAGAGACCTCTGCACAGCAAAGGAAACAATGAGTAGAGTGAACAAACATACAACAAAACAGGAGAGAATATCTGTAAGCTATGTATCTGACAAAGGATTAACATTCAGAATATATCAGCAGCTCAAACTCAGCAATAACAAAATCCAGTTAAGAAATGTAAAAGGAACTGAACAGACAGTTCCCAAAGGAAGGAATAAAAATGACTAGCAAATATATGAAAAATGTTCAATTTCCACAGCTCTCAGGAAAATGCAGATCAAAACCACAATGAGATATCACAGCCCCACTATCAGATGGTCATCATTATACAAAAGACCGAAACAAATCCTGGTAAAGATGTGGAAAAAGGGTGATTCAAATGTGAATTAGCTCAGTCACTGGGAAAAATTCTATGGAGATTTATTAAAAAATTAGAAATGGAATTCTCATATGATCTGGCAATCCCACTACTGGGTACATACCAAAAGCTCACTTTATCACTGTATCAATGATTTCTACTCCACCATGTTTATAGCAGTTCTATTCCCAATAGCCAAACTGTGGACTCAATCAAGGTGTCTATCATTAGATGAATGGATAAAGAAAATGTGGTGTGTGTGTATATATATATATATATATATATATAAAATGTAATATTATTCAGCTATGAAAAGAATGAAATCATGTCATTTGTAACAAAATACATGAAATTTAAAGATATAATGTTCAACAACATAACCCAGATATAGAAAAACAAACATTATTTTTATAACTGGGAGCTCATATTTAGAAAACACAAACTCAATCTGAACACAGAATGTTGAATTCTAGACAATGGAAGTGGTGGGAAGGGTAAAAGGAGTTTATATAAGACAAACTAGGTGAAGGTGTGTGTGGTTCATTAATTGTGACAAAGACACATGAGTGAGAGGTATATATGAAGTCTGTATTACAATCTCACAATTTTGCTTTGTAAATTTGCAGTGACTCTGAATCAAAGTGTTAGATAAAATAATATAAAATAAAACAAAGCTTACACACAAAAATATGAACAGTGGGCTTTAATGTGAAACACTACAAAAGTTCACTGCTGTGCTTTCAGATTACACATTGAAATGAACTATTTTTTGCTATTTTGGTGATCAAATAAAAAATTCACAATTATCTAGAAAGTCATAAATATACTGAAAATGTAGCAAAAAACTAAACTTATAATATAAAACTTGCTTCACTACCTGTTATCTAGAACTATAATTCACGCTTCTATTTTATCAATTGTTCTATTAATTACAGGAAGCTTATCCATAAATTTTCTTTGTAGACAGTACTTTTCCCATTTTGACATGATTTACAAATGAATAAGGTAGTTTATAATAATAATCTGTAAGCAGTAATTTAAAAATCAGTTACAATTTGTGGAAGAAAATGTTTCTAACCCATACATCATAGAATAAAGGACAACTATTGAAACTCAGGAATAATATATCCATCAATTCATATGCTCTGAGAAAAACATATTCATGCCAGGCAATGTAAACTATACTTACTGTTAATGAAGACTATCAATACAAGCTGGTGAAATAATAACCTTGCTGTTAATGTAATATCCCCTTTCCACAAAAATATTTCCACAAAGCAAGAAGTGATCAAAACAATTCTTCAAATCCTTGTATCCTAGTCATACTGTTTTTAATCAGAGACTTTCTCAGATTCTAAGATCCTAACATACTGAAAAGAAAAACACAAGTAATGCTCTTTATCAAGCATAACAATAGAATTTACATTCTTATGACACAAAGTCTGTATGCTAGAATAACACCCAAAAGAAGTCAGTCTTCTTATAATAGAAACAAAGTTTGATTCCAAATAATTGCGACCACTCACATCAGTCATTTTAGTATCACTAGCCAAGTATTGACAATATCTTGTCAAGATAATGCACAGACATTCCAGGATAGATAGTGAGTGAGTTCATTTGGGGAACATAGTAAAATTCAAAGAGTTCTTGCAGTCTGTCTTATACATGTGTTGACTAGTGAGTAATCTATTTTATAAGTAAAATTATTTTTTAACTTATATGGCTAGATGTATTTTATTTCTCATATTTTATAACAATGACTGGTAACAACTTCTCACTAGGTTTTCTGATCCTCAACAGTCTACTGATAATTTAATTATTTGTTTTCACAAACTCTTGAATCAATTAGGAAAATTTACATTAAAAAAATCTGTAGCAGGGGCTAGCACTATGGTGCAGCAGGTTAAGCTGCCATCTGCAATGCCAGCATCCCATATAGGTACCAGTTCATGTCCCGTGCTCCACTGTTGATTCAGCTCCCTGCTAATGTGCCTGGGAAAGCAGTGGAGGATGCTTAAGTCCTTGGGACTCTGTACCTACATGGAAGACCTGGAAGAAGCTCTTGACTCCTGGCTTCAGCCTGTTCCAGATCCAGCGATTGTGGCCATTTGGGAATGAATCACTGGGTGGCAGATAGTTCCCTCTCTATCTCTATCTCTGGAATTCTGCCTTTCAAATAAATTAAACAAAATCTTTGCAAAATATTTGATAGTAAAACTTTTGGAAAAACATGATATACAATTAAATTTTGGGTTTTTTTTGTACATAAGATTTTTGAAACTGAAACATACTATGGTTCTCAAATAAAAATAAACTATTCTTAGGCCCATGTTGAACCTGGCAAATTTCTAGTATATTTGCAAAAACAAGATCATGTTTTTATTTATTTATATATTTTAAAATTTTTGATTGATTTGGAAATCAGATTTACAGAGAAAGAAGACCACTACACACACACACACACACACACACACACACATACACACACAATCTTCGATTTCCTGGTTCACTCCCAAAATGGCTGCAATGGCTTGGTCTGGGCCAGGTCAAAGTCAGAAGCCTGGAACTCCATCCCCATCCAGTTTTCATCCAGTTCAGGGTCTCAAGGATCAGAAGTGGGACAGCCAGGTCTCATACTGGAACCCATATCGGATGCCAGCATTGCAGATGGTGGCTTAACCAATTCACTGTGTCACAACACTAGTCCCAAGCTCATGCTTTTGAGTAAAGTGATCTAAACAAGTTTTTTTTTCTTTTTTTTTAATTTTTATTTTTTGTTGTTTGATTTTTTCTCCCCTGGAAGCACATGACATCTTTTTTTTTTTTTTTTTTTTTTTTTTGGACAGGCAGAGTTAGACAGTGAGAGAGAGAGAGGTCTTCCTTCCGTTGGTTCACCCTCCAAATGGCCACTACGGCCGGCATGCTGTGCTGATCCGAAGCCAGGAGCCAGGTGCTTCCTCCTGGTTTCCCCTGTGGGTGCAGGGCTCAAGCACTTGGGCCATCCTCCAGTGCCTTCCCGGGCCACAGAGGAGAGCTGGACTGGAAGAGGAGCAACTGGGACAGAATCCGGCGCCCCTACCTGGACTGGAACCCAGGGTGCTGGCGACGCAGGTGCAGGATTAGCCTAGTGAGCTGTGGTGCCGGCCATTAAACAAGTTTTAAGAAACAGCTAATATCATCTGAACTTGTTGCCAGGAATTGCATTTGCTTATTCTCTCTATCAGTATTTTTTGACTCTTTTCAAGACTATAAGGTTAGTGCTACTGAAATAAAGTTGAGTAAAATACAACTGAATTTTATTCTCATGAGCTCACATTGTCATGGGTGAAATATAAAATCAAATACTTTATAAAATTTGTTTATTATGTCAGAACGTACATTTATACAACTTTAGCAAAAATTTGTCACTAATTATGGGATGCATAAGCACACAGAATGAATTGAGTATCCATTTCTAGTATAATTTTCATCAGTGAAATATGGTGATACTTAAACATAGTGGTCAGAAGCCACAAATTAAAGGCAATCCAGCAATAGAGATTTGTGCTAAAAGACTGGAAACAAAAAAAATTAGAATGTATAGGAAGTTATGGCATAATATTATGAGAGTACATGTGTAAAATTTGAATATAGAACCAATCAAAACTCCGCTTCAAATGGACAAATATTTCTATCTATGTTTGATATTTACAAAGAGTACAAAGAACAGAATCATCGGATTATATAAACAGACAGTACGCCAAAAAGTAATGCAAATAGCTAACCCATAAGGTCATTTGTAATCAGGAAATGGAATGTAAAGCATTGACACACGTTACTTACTGTTTTCCACTTTTGAAGTGGAATAAATGATAATCTTTGCTAATATTAAGTATTGATGAAAATGCAGGATAACAAAACATCTGTTTTTTTTTTTTTATTTTTTTGACAGGCAGAGTTGGACAGTGAGAGAGAGACAGAGAGTTATAGACAGTGGGAGAGAGACAGAGAGAAAGGTCATCCTTCCATTGGTTCACTCTTCTAATGGCCGCTACAGCCTGCGCTGCGCCAATTTGAAGCCAGGAACCAGGTGCTTCCACCTGGTTTCCTATGCAGGTGCAGGGACCCAAGCACTTGGGCCATCCTCTGCTGCCCTCCCAGGCCACAGCAGAGAGCTGGACTGGAAGAGGAGCAACCGGGACAGAACCCGGCACCCCAACCGGGACTAGAACCTGGGGTGCTGGCGCTGCAGGTGGAGGATTAGCCTAGTGAGCCATGGTGCTGGCCCACATCTGTGGTTTTGAAGGGAGTATTAGTCCAAAAACTTTTTTTTTTTTTTTTGTAGAGCAAGAAATTTAGATACATGCTGATGGGTGGGTGTTGTGGTAAAATGGGCTGAATTGTAAATTTCTATGCTGGTTTCCCATATCAGAATACGGGTTTGAGCACCAGCTGCTCTGCTTCTGATCCAGCTTCTGCTAATGCCCCTAGGAAGGTAGTGGATGATGGTTAAAGCGCTTGAGCCCCTGCTACCCATGTGAAAGACGCAGATGGAGTTACTGGATCCTGGCTTCAGCTTGGCCCAGCCCTGGTTTTTGTGGGAATTTGGGGAGTGGAACAAGAGATAGAAGCTATCTCTCTTTCTTTCTCTCTCTTACTCTCTCTTGGCCTCCCCATATTTCCCTGACACTCTGCCTTTCAAAGAAACAAATAAATAAAGACACATACTCAATGATCTAGCTAGAAATATATCATAAAACTAAATTTGCCAACATGTTTCAAAGAATAATGCCGTATTTTTTCCTTTTTTGGTATGTGGCATTACTCCCTTTCATGAGTAGATGGATTTTCCTGATAACAGCTAAGTATTTTTGATTAATTTAGAAATTTTATTTTTCAAGAAAATCAACTTCCTTGAGATCTATAATATTAACTTACTCAAATAGTATTAACTCAAATTATCAAGGGGAGTCAAACATGGGTCAGTGATTGCCAGTGTGTTTTCTTTTTGATAGATTTTCCAAGGATAAGCCAAGTCATAAAGCTGTATGGGTAGTTAAAACTATGATAGACACACTGATGTCTTTTTGGATAGAGGAAATACAGAAAGAAGTTGATCTCCTAATTCTACATATGAGCACCACATGTATACATATGAGATTCAAGAAAGCACTGAAATGGCTTAAGTTATTAAACTGAGATTTAAACAGGGATTACACCTAGTGAGATAGGACTTAAAGATTGAATAAAATGTACAAGTTATGTGTATATATGTGTATGCATATATAATAAAGTATATTAAAATATGTAATATAAAATGTCATAGTAATTGAAAATAATTTGTAAATATCTCTGTCCTTATAAGCATGCATTTCTTAAGCCTAAGTCTCTCTGGGAAATGAACAGAAATACACTATGCCAACATAAAATTCATGAACTCATCCAAAAATGTTCAGTTCTCTATTAAGTGAAAAATGCTATAGACTATATCTATACAAGGGGTACAGGTACATAAATAATAACTTTTTGTATCTCTTTCAGATCACAGCCACTCCCCGTATGTCTTACATTCATTGATTCTCTATGTTTAGATTTTTTTCCCCTAAACATTAACTTGTACATGGCCCAATATAATGACTGTAGCACCTATCCTTTGTTTCAAGTTCCATTCATATATTCCTCCCAATTGACTTAGTGTGTGACAGAGAAACAGATTGCCCTTGCTTATATGCCTAAGTTTGAACTATTCTTGCCTTGAGTCTTCCCATGATCCAAGCAGATGTGGCCAAAAGAAAGGCCATGCAAAGGTAGATAGGACCATGAAAACAAAACAAAACAAAACCCTTGTGATTGGGATGTTTTCCAAGGATGGAAAGTGGAGACCATGGTTCTTCCACTGTTCTTCTGAACAAGATAGCCAAAGTAGTACATTTTATCCTCCAAACAGATATAGAAAAATTGCCATGGTTAAGAAGGTGACCTGAAGCAAGATGTAATTTTAGTAGTTTATTTGAGCTATCAGAAATCTGTGAATCAGAAAGTTTCAAACTTGAAGTGGTTTGGGTTACTCAAAAGGAACCCAACTGTGAGGACTTTACAGGAGAATACAGAAATGAAGCAAAGAAAAAAATATTTGAATGGTTATAGCTGTAAAGTTGTTTTATTTTTTCTATCCTACTGCAAAGTCCCTATTTATATAACTATTAGTTCAGTATTTCTGATTAATTGAGTTTAAGTTCTGTTTTTCTTTAATATGGACATTCATAAGAAATAACACATGGCCGGCGCTGCGGCTCACTAGGCTAATCCTCCGTCTTGTGGCGCTGGCACACCAGGTTCTAGTCCCGGTCAGGGCACCGGGTTCTGTCCCGGTTGCCCCTCTTCCAGGCCAGCTCTCTGCTGTGGCCAGGGAGTGCAGTGGAGGATGGCCCAAGTACATGGGCCCTGCACCCCATGGGAAACCAGGATAAGTACCTGGCTCCTGCCATCGGATCAGCGCGGTGTGCCGGCTGCAGCGTGCCGGCCGCGGCGGCCATTGGAGGGTGAACCAACGGCAAAGAAAGACCTTTCTCTCTGTCTCTCTCTCTCACTGTCCACTCTACCTGTCAAAAAAAAAAAAAAAAAAAAAAAAAAAAAAAAAAAAAAAGAACACAAGTTAAGTTATGTTTGAAAAGCAAGCAAGGTTAAAGTGATTTGTGAGAACTAACTGGCTTTGTCTGTTCAGGGGTTCTTCGGGACTGGCCTCCCTTTTAATTATTTAAAACTACGTGGGTGGCCATGATGGTGCAGTGGTGCAGAGGTTTAAGCTGCCACACAGGACACCAGCATCTCACGTGGGAGTGCCAGTTTGCATTTGGCTACTCTACTTCCAATCCAGATTCCTGCCAATGCATCCCGGTAGGCTCTACATGGTGGCTCAATTGCTTGGGCTTTTGCACTTCATGGGAGACTCCAGGATCCTTTCTTTGGCCTGTTCTAGCCCTGGCTGTTGTGGGAATTTGGGGAGTAAACTAACAAATGAAGAATCTCTCTTTGTCATTCTGCTTTTCAATAAAATATTAATAAAAATGAAAAGTAATATTAAAAACAATTATACACAATGCATCCATGTATTCAAATATCATTTAGTACCCCAAAAACATGTGCAAATTTGTGTGTCAATTAAGAGAAACATCTGTATTTTCATAAGTTACTTATTTACATATGTTGGCATTCCACTTGTGGTCATCTAATAGAAATTTCTTTATTTATGGGGCGGCACTGTAGCACAGCGGGTTAACGCCCTGGCCTGAAGCGCCAGCATCCCCTAAAGGTGCCAGTTTGAGTCCTGGCTGCTCCTTTTCTGATCCAGCTCTCTGCTATGGCCTGGGAAAGCAGTAGATGGGCCAAGTCCTTGGGCCCCTGCACCTGCGCAGGAGACCTGGAGGAGCTCCTGACTCCTGGCTTTGGATAGGCGCAGCTCTGGCCGTTGAGGCCAACTGGGGAGTGAACCATCGGATGGAAGATCTCTCTCTGTGTGTAACTCTGACTTTCAAATAAATAAATAAATCTTTAAAATAAATAAATAATAAAAAAGAAATTCCTTTATTCAATAATGCAAGCGTTTCTTTATTGATGTCTTTCTTTTGACTATTTTAGCTACTTTTTGACATTGGGCTCAAATCTTGATCCATGCTTTATTTCTGATCCCATCCCAGCTGCCTGGTCACCTATTGTTAGTAATCTAAAGAGAATATATATTCAAATAAACAGTCCATATTCAGACAATTGAGAGGAGACAGTTTTTACTAACAGAACTCTAATAAATTGGATTAAAAACAACCAAGAGTTCCAAGAGCTGTCAGATCTGATAGTAATTACCTTGTAAAGTACTTTTGCTTTGTCTAATTCAGAACAGTGCATCATGCTACCTCAGTGTTGCCAAGCAACCTACAGACTCTCCACAGGACAGCACAGAAGTGTGATACACAGATGTATCCCTAGTTACAAGTTGAACAAACATCAGATTTGCAATGATAACATTTTCAGACAGCTATTGAGTATAAATTCTGAAATATATTCAATTGAATTTTCAGTGCTGTTTGAACATATGAGCATGGAACATGTAAAGAACTTGAGGGAAAATATGATGTTTCAAATCATTTCAAGATATCCAAAATCATATATGTTGATTTCTAAAATTGAAATATTTATGCTTTATAATACAATTTTCTAAAATAAATAATTAAAAATAAATAAAAGTTATCTCTTAAAGTAGATTATATAATTTCTGTGTGTTCAATAACTGGCTATTTGATCTTTGCCAGTAATATGCCCTCATATATCTACAATCATAAATCTACTATAGGAGAAAAATTCTTTTTTCTTTTATAATCATTTTTAACTTTTAACTGACATAAAATTGTATGTATTTATGGAATACTATCAGATGGTTCAATTTGTGTATGAATTGTGTAATGTTCAATCAGAGAAATCATTTTATTGTGGCCTTCATTTTTGCATAAGCAGCACACTAATGATTCAATGAAAACCAATGTACAGAAGCACTTTCACATTTTTATATGTAATTTATGTCAGGGTACCATTTCAATTGTTAAGGGCATCCAAATGTATAGCTACATCTAGAAAGGATTTGGAACAGTTAGCATTCAAGGGCATGTAACAGAGCAACATTAATGAAAATTCTTTAAAGACATGGCATGCCAAACAAAGACATTTGCAATCCTCAGTAAAGGTATGCATATGTGTTGATTAGTCTTCTATCATCAAAGTCCATCCATTTGCTAGCAAGTGCAGCTTATACATAAACATTCCCTTCACTTTATTGACTCCCAGGCAACACTTCGTCACAATATTAAGTTACCCTGTTCCCCTCTGTGCTCCTTGAAACAGCAGTCTTCAGTGTAGAGTGCTGGAAGCACTTAACAAATCAGTGTCTCAGATCCAAAGTTCCACCCTCCTTGAATTCTGACACTTTGACAGTCTGTTGCCCTTCCCATTGTGAACCCACACTTCAAAAATCTTATCCAATACATTGAAAACAAAGCAATAAAATTTCATGCTGAACCTGTATTAAACTTATTAGTTGTAACAGATACATATTACTTAATTAGATGTTTATGGGCTAACATAACAAGTATAAAAATATCATTAGGCTTTTATGCTATGTTATAAATCACTACTAGATCCCAAAGAAAATATTCTGTATCTAATGTGAGAACCTCACACCTGATTACTTTCAATATGAGCTATCTCCTTTTTGGGGTTCCAATTAATTAATAACAAATAAATTAGCCAGTGAGTTCTTCAAATATGTTCATAGGTATTGGATCATATTTTATGTATATGTGCATACACATAAATATCCTTTAGCTGATATGTGTCATCATAGAAAACTAGCTATTACATTTGCCCAAAATACAGCATCTCATTTTCTTTTCAGAAAAGGAAGTTGACTAATTTTGATAATTGTGTGTCATAACACTCAATTTAAGAAGTATTATGGATTCCAAGAGAAAAAAATGTCATTAAAACTTTGTAAACATTGCAAGATCATGCAAATATTCCTGATCCTTTTGTTGTAATTAAATAGAAAAGGGTATTTATTCATGAATATTCACCCAAAACTAGCAATAATGCTTTGTAGTTAAAGTTTAGGATCATCATATACTACGTAATAAAGAACAGACCAATGTCCTAGTGACAGACTTTGCTGGTAGTCATCTTTGTATTACTGCTGTAGGTAGGCATATAGAATAAAATTGATCAGGTTTGTGAGCTGGAAGACCATGCCTTCACCATGCCTCTGTGTGACCTCATGCACCTACCTGGCCAACCTGTGCACCACCGGCCAATCAGGTCAATTAATCATTCCCCTTTGGAAGTGGAATAAAAGCCTGGGACACAGTGTGCCCAGCCCTTTCATTTTCTGGCCTTTTGCCAATGTGGGCTCCTGCCTTCCTGGCCTAGACGCTCCTCCACATGGCTGGCTCCTGGGACTCAGTATGAATCCAGATTTATCTCTCTTAGATAGGGCCCTCACTCTCCTATGCTTCTTTCTCACTGAATAAAAGCTTCACATGTAACATGTTCATTTATGCCAGTATTCAGAATTCTTCTTTGAAAATTAGGCAAGAACCCACACAGGCTTATTAATATTGGGAATTTATTAATAAGCACATGGTGATGTCATATGGCACCCCAAATTCCAATATTACCACATAAATCATGTATTGAAGGGTAAAAATATACCATATAGTGACTTTAAAAATACCAGTTAGCATATAGAAATCAATCTTGGCCATTTTTAAATTCAGCTTCCTTCCATTTTCTACAAGGGTGGAAGAAATTCTGCAATCTGTTTAAGCATATATTGCAGGAACAGAACAGATCTGAGGGACTCCTAATAAAGTCCTCCTGTCACAGGAAAACAGCGGTGGAGAAATTATTATTGCTACTATTGCCTCGGTTCTTTGTCTCACATGGAAGAAGAATTGCCAAATGGACAAGCAGAGGGATTTAAAAAGATTTATTAGAGTCAAAGACCTCCAGCCAGAGTGGAGGAAAAAGCCAAAGAACCTCATAACACGGGTTTTTTAAGTACAGTTTTGAAGAAAAAATACTTGACAATCAGATTGACATTCAGCTACCAGGCAGGGACAAAACCCATCAACAGACCTGATTTATAATTCTCCATCTCTTCTGGCCTCTCAAGATAAAACAACCAACCATCCAGAAGGGTGGGACAGGTAACTTGTTTTCACAATAAGCTGTGAGCATAGGATGAGATCCCTTGCTAGTCTCATGGTAAATTTTGAGATTTCTAAGGAAGGAGGACAATCTGTTTTTGTTAGAAATAAGTTTTGGGAGAAAAAGGAAATATTTTACACCCCAAATTCCACTGGGACCATCCTGACTACCTAGGATCCCATCTGACTCCTCACCCTCCCCTCTAAGGGAGAACCACATGGAAATAATTTCAGAAAGTTAAGTATTCTGCTATCAATTTGTACAGATGAGTTTCCACAAACTGTTTAAAAACTCTCACTTGCATAGATTAAATATTTCATTGTCCTATAATCAAATTTCATATCTTAAGTATTTTTATTTAATTTTTAACACTGAGTGTTGCAGTTGATTTCTCAACAATGTTGCAGTGGATTCGTTTCTGAGAGGAGAAGCGTGGTGGGGGCAAGAGGTGCAGAGTCACCACACAGACCCCGGGAGTCGGGTGAAAGTGGGCTTGAGGCAAGCAGCCTGCAGACTCGTTTATTTCAGTTAGTACAACAGTTTATATAGCCAAGACCAGCCAATCCGGTCAAGGGGCGGTCTATGCCCCAACCAATCACAGCCTATTGCCAGGCAGTTTCCAAAGCCATCCAATCACAGCTGTTGCCAGGCTGGCTCCGTTGCCAGGTGGGTTTCAAAGCCATTCCCAAGTAACTGACGCTTGCTTGCCAGCAGCCGTCTTGACTTGGCCTTCTCATTTCACCACATTTCTCCCTTTTCATTTATTTTTGAGCAATGGGAGGCATGATTCTTGGCCATACCATTGTTGAGCCCATTTCCATGTGGTCTCTGTATGCAGCTGCGCCTGTCTTAGGTTGTCCCCCAGGGGATCTTACCCGTCATTGACTAACCAGCACTCAAATCGAGAGACCACAGGATTGCTTGCTCAGATAGGGGTAGGAATGAGGAATAATGGTTATCAGGAATGGCATGATTGCACACAGGCTGTTGGCCATTTGAGTAACTGACCAGAGCTAGTGGGGTACAAAACAGTAACAGCTATGGCTATGGGCAGTTTCTCGGTGTAGGATGATAGGGCAGGTGGGTCTGCTAACAAGGCGGATTCTCAGTCTAGTTCAGCTGGTTCTGGTTGGCTGTTAGTTACAGGCTTGATGTTTCTGCCTGGTACCCAAATGGGCTGTCCTGCATTTTCTGGAAAGGCACAAGCATATCCCCAACCCTTGGTTAGCAGAAGCCTTTTTACAGGCATTGGAATCCAGGGCCTGAATTTTGCGTACAATTCGACATTAACGGCAAACATGCGGGTGGCATGAGGTCTAGCAGCTGCCCTGAGAGCTTGGGGTGCCTGAGGATTGCCACAAATGTGGGGATCCTCACTGGGTGCGAATGGGATGACCTCGCATGAGATACTGTCTCGAGGTCCTCTAAGTTCATCCCACTGGTATGTGGAGGGTGGCTGACTAGGCATTGCTACATTGTTTACTACCTTGTTTGCTACCTTGTTTGCTACATTGTTTTTTTTTTTTCACTGTTGGAGCTCTCTCTCCCTAAGTCATCAACTGTTGTCTGTGAGACAGGGACCTGGAGTGCCAGCTTCTTATCACTCACAGATTCACTATGTTTGATAATCTGCATGGGATTCTGAGAGGGGAGTAGCTTTCCCATGTTTGAGCGCTTAAGAGCGGTGTGCCACGCCAACTGTAGCCAAAGGAAAGACATGCACAGCACTGCTGCCATAACAAAGCAAATTCCTAGCACCTCAGCTGTTGATGGCATTTTGCAGGAGGTTTCCCTACATTAGACAAACAGATAGTGGTGTATCAGATAAGTGTGCTTAGTGGGGACTTTCTTGATTCATTAGGTCAAGGCCGTATGCCCACACGGTGTCTCCGGAGCATCACCTCTCTCGAGTGGGGGAAGATGACTTGGTTCCAAATTCTGGGATGATGAGTCCCTTATGTGAATTCGCCAGGTGAACCGAAAGTAAAAGGAGGAGCCGAGAAGCGACGTACGCTTCTGGGAGGTGTGTGCCTAACCTGGGGTCACTTAGACCGAGGACAAGGACAAGGAAAGGGGTGTAGCTGGGGGTTCTGTGCTCACCCTCACAGAACCGAATAGCACACAAAACACCGAGGGGCCTTCTTGCCGAAATCCAGGGGGGACCTGACACGCTGTTTCTTTCTCAGTCATATTGGCCCACCAGATGTTGCAGATGACTTCTCAACAATGTTGCAGTGGATTCGATTCTGAGAGGAGAAGCGTGGTGGGGGCAAGAGGCGTGGAGTCACCACACAGACCCTGGGAGTCGGGTGAAAGCGGGCTTGAGGCTAGCAGCCTGCAGACTCGTTTATTTTAGTTAGTACAACAGCTTATATAGCCAAGACCAGCCAATCCGGTCAAGGGGCAGTCTATGCCCCAACCAATCACAGCCTGTTACCAACCAGGCTCCGTTGCCAGGTGGGTTTCAAAGCCATTCCCGAGTAACTGACGCTCACTTGCCAGCGGCCATCTTGGCATGCCCTTCTCATTCCACCACAACAGAGAGTATATTTATAGCTAGTATTAAATCATCCCAAATAATTTTAATGTATTAGCCATTTTCCTTGAGAAAGATAACTTATATATAAATAAATGTCATATGAATATTTTGAATACTTATTAATTTTGTCAATTAGGAACTATAGAAGATACAAAAATTGAAAACAATCAAATATTAGATGAAGAAATTAGTGCTCTTATGGAAATTAGTGGAATTAATGTAAGACAGCATGCATATCTATGAAGTATTGAAAAAAACAGCAGGGGACTACACGTGGTCCAGCCTTTAATGCATACTTGTCCTATACAGGAGTATCTGGGTACTGGACCCCACTCCAGTTCCTCACTTCAGCTTCCACTAATGTGCACCCTGGGAGGCAACAGGTGATGGCTCAAATAGTTAGGTACCTCTGACCCACATGAGGGACCTGGACTGTGCTCTCAGCTTTTATCTTTGGCCTGTCCCAGTCCTGGCCCTTGAAGGCATCTGAGGAGTGAATCAGTGGATGGGGGTTTCCTATCAGTCTCGGTCTCTGTCTCTCTCTATTTCTCTCTCTCTCTCTCTCAAATAAAAACAATACTAAAACATTAAAGTGTTAGATTAAAACAGTGAAACTGAGACCTATGAAATACATTGCAATCAGGTCTCAAACACATATTAAAGACATTAATCTCTATGAAGTGTTTGGAAAATTAAAAAGAAAAATTTTGCTAGGAGTTATCAGAGGATACTTCTTGTAGCATTCAGAATGGAAAGAATCCTTCAGTAGCCAATAGACTACACTGAAATAAAGATGTTAAAAAGGTAACATTCTATGTTTGAGAAGAAAGCAAAGATAGACTTGTAATTTTGAAGAAATGAGGGTCGATTTACTTGAAATGTAAATCAACATCTCTGGAAGATTACTAAATAGAGGAAACTGCAGGAAGACAGTTTCAGAAAAGGGGAATTTACTGTAACAGAGATGAAAAGTTTGAGTTTGATCTCATAGGAAATCAGAGCTAATAGTGGGTTCTTAAATGAAAGTCATTCTTCTATAGCAAGCTTTTGGCATCACATTATAGATTTCATTTCAAATAATTTTCATATAATTAAATTTGAACCACAGCTTTTATTAAGTCCTGGTTATGAAAAATACCCCCCAAATGGAAATTAATTTCTTCTTCAATTATCCTCTTAGATATATGAAGATCAAGTATACTGAATAAAATGAAAGATTGTGGTTCAGTGCCAATTAATCTAGTATATAATCCTCTAAAGAAAGTTAAATTAAAACCATCATAAGATACCAGATAACATTTTTTGAAAAAAGTGACAGAAATATTGAAATAGCATAAATGTGAATGTTAGAAGGTAGGAAAGTTAAAGCAAAATAAAAAAATATACATACCAAACATTCCCTTCAGAAGAGATGCATAACAATTCACAAAAGAAATACAATTTTAAATTGTCTTTGGGCATACTGTCTATGCCTCATAGACTTTGACATTTTCATTCAGAAATTATTTTAATAGAATGTTGATTCATAGGAATGCAGTTTCTCATAAGTAAATATATTTACATATTTCTTTGATATTTTAATAAAATAATTTATGATTCACTCCATTTATACAAGTGACAGAAAATCTATTAACAAAGCATTTTTATATCAGTGGACATAAATTTTGACACATTATTAAATGATGCACAAGGAAGCAGGATTCTTAATGGATTAGTTCTCAAGGTTTGATTCCAAGCTTAGTATTATCTTACTTACTTGGAACAATTGAATACACACACAATGCGCAATTCCAATTTAGACTCGAAGACAATTCCTAGCATTAGGACTTAAGGAGTGCTTTTTTTTTTTCTTTTAGAAAACATGCCTGAGGCCGGCTCCATGGTGTAGTGGGTTAATCCTCTGCCTGCACTGTCGGCATCCCATGTGAGTGTTGGTTTGAGTCCTGGCTGCCTCTCTCCAATCCAGCTCTCTACTATGGCCTGGGAAAGCAGTAGAAGATGGCCCACGTCCTTGGGCCCCTGCACATGCTTGGGAGACCTGGAAGAAGCACTTGGCTCCTGGCTTCAGATAGGCACAGCTCTGGCCATTGCAGCCATCTGGGGAGTGAAGCAATGGAAGGAAGACCTTTCTCTCTGTCTCTCCCTCTCACTGTCTATAACTCTACTTCTCAAATAAATAAATAAAATCTTTATAAAAAAGAAAAAAGAAAGCACACCTCTTTCATTTTTAATTTAAAGCATGCGTAAAATTTGTAAGTGTAAACTATCTCTTCAAAATTTACAAGATGTAGACTACAAAATCCCTTTTGCTTTTCTCATTAGCAAGCTGTTAACAACATTAAGATGATTTCTTCCCATTTGTTCTCTACTTTTCAGTTTTGGTTTTTAAAAATAAATTGTTAAGCTCTGACATAGAAATGAACTTTAAAAAATACTGACTTATGTAGAATATTCAACACTAAACTGCTTATTCAGCTGATATTCTTACCTATGTGAAAAAAATGTACCACTCCAAATACCTCCTACAATTGTTTCTGGTTAATGATAGCTGCCCAAATTCTCCTCACTACTAGTTATCTACATTTATTTTGCAATTGTAGCGTGTGTATGTTCTAACATGAGGAATGTCTGAGAAACACTACAGATACTATAGTCAACATTACTTCTGCATTTATCACTTTCCTCAGTTGCCTTCCTCCCAGCATTTCTGTATTCTTATACTCATCAATAACTATCATACTTCCTTGGAAGGTTTACCACAGGATAGCTTAGTGGGAAAATAATATAATATAAATATTACATACCAATTTGTGTTATATTACAAAATAAATATAAAAGTATCTTTATGCTATAAAACAGCCTTAAACACAAGGGTATATCATAAACATGAAAAGCACCAATTTTTTGTTCAGACATTAAGGGAAAAAACTGATATAGAAATTATTATCCTGTCATAATAACTAGAACGTGCTCCAAATATATAAGGTACCTACATTTCACAGAAGAAATACAGGAAACACCATGGTCTGGAAAACTGGAAAAAATAAAGTGAGGCTGCAATTTCCCCCATTTAATTCAACAGGTAATTTCCAGACTGCACAGTTAGGGCAGTGGGACCTAAAGCCCAGTGATCTCTGTTACAAAGAAACAGAGATCCATCTAGACATTGTGATGGTAGGATTTGTAGGGTAGCACAGCCCATAAGAAGTGACACAAATGGAAAGTCCTACCCTGCCATATACTTCGTTTCAAACAAACCTCAATATTCTTTAAAAGAATAAGTCAGTCCCCCTAAAACATCCAACAGAAAACAATGTGAAATCCACAATATCAAGTACTGTAAAAGCAGAGATGATGATGATGAAGATGAAGAGGAGGATGAGGAGAGGAAGAAGAGGATGTGAGGAGGAAAACAAGAACTACTGTTCTGAGAGTAAATGAGAGGGGCTGGTGTAAAACCACTGCCTGCAATGCCAGCATCCCATATAGGCAACCGCTGGAGTTCTGGCTGCGCCACTTCTGATCCAGCTCCCTGTCAAGGCACTTGAGAAAGCAGTGGAAGATGGCCTGGGTGCATGGCTCCCTGCATCTGCATGGGAGAACCAGATAATTCTCCTGGCTTCAGCCTGCCCCAGCCCTAGCCAAGCCATGGCTGCTGTGGCAAATTGGGTTGTGAATCAGTGGGGAGACGGAAGATCTCTGTCTCCTCCTCTTTGTAACTCTGACTTTCAAATAAATAAATAAATTTTAAATAAAAGAAAAAAAATGTTTACATGTCAATAATTTTCCTGATCCAAAACAAGACAAAAAAATTACATGGACTAGATGTTATTTTTCTCTTTCTTTTTTTTTTTTCTAAATTTATTTGACAGATTGAGTTAGTAAAAGAGACAGAGAAAGGTCTTGCTTCCATTGGTTCACCCCCCAAATGGCTGCTACAGCCGGAGCTACCCCGATCTGAAACCAAGAGCCAGGTGCTTCCTCCTGGTTTCCCATTCTGGTGCAGGGGCCCAAGCACTTGGGCCATCCTCCACTTCCCTCCCGGGCCACAGCAGAGAACTGGACTGGAAGAGAAGCAACCGGGACTAGAACCTGGCTCCCATATGGGATGCCGGTGCTGCAGGTAGAGGATTGACCAAGTGAGCCACGGCGCTGGCCCCGTTATTTTTCTTAAAATTTGAAAAAAGCAAAACATTACACTCATTCAACAATATTAATGGTTTGTCAGAGCAATAAAGTAATAAAACAATATCTGATTCATGCAGATTGGAAAGTAAGATAAATTAACTTTATTTGCACGTTATATTATTACCTATTTAGAAAAATCTAAGGAATTTATAATAAAATTACAAGAACCAATAAATGAGTTAAGTAATGTTTCAGCATACAAGGTCAAAATAAGAAAATCAACTTTATTTCTATGTAGTAGCACTGAGAATTTGCATTTGATGTAAAAATTTTCAAATATATAAACAACATTTTCCATACCACTGAAAAATGAAAGAGATATCTCTTCCATATGTATCCATAGGAATTATAATTCCGAAGCAAAGAGGGAATAAAGGTGTTCTTAGAAAAAATAGAAATGATTCACTCCTGGTAGACCTACTTTGTAATAAATGTTAAAATTCTTCAGAGAGAACATGGTGTAGGTCAGAAATCAAGTTGTGATTAATGAAGAAAGAGTGTTAGCAAGGGGATAAATGAAAGTAACAGCAAATCATTTATGTTCCTTATTCTTGATTTATCTAACATGCATGATTTTGTTGAAAATATTATAACAAAGTAATTAGTGACTTTAGCTTATCAATAGTTGCAACAAATGACAGCAAAGTAACAGCAGATGAGAGGGGCCAATTTTGAATTTGAATAATTACTAGAAATGTTTGTGAAACCACATAGTTTTGTTATAGAATGAACTTAGTTTAATTGTACGTTGAAACTCTCCTAAATTTCTTAAAACACATGTAATTGATATGCTAGGAGAGAAGGGAAGTGAAATTACTTAAAATACTTTATTAAAACTAGAGAAGCCTTCCCCTCCCCTCAAGAAATAAACAAAATATTTACAAAACATGTATCTGGCAAAGGCCTTCTACCCAAAACACAGAAATAGCTCTTAAAACTCAACAGTATAAAAGTAAGCTTAGGAAAGATATTTACCATATTATATATCATTAGGAAATTGTCAATTAAAATAATATGAGATATCTTAACAGCATCAATGCTTCAAGGATGAAGAGCAACAGGAAATCTCATTCTTTTTTTTTTAAGATTTATTTATTTATTTGACAGAGTTACAGAGAAGAAGAGAGAGGCTGAGAGAGAGAGAATATGAATCAGTCAATCTTCCATTTGTTGATTCACTCCCCAAAAGGCCTCAGAGGATAGGGCTGGGTCATGTGGAAGCAAGGACCTGGGACCATCTGAGTCTCCCAAGTGGGTGCAGGGGCACAAGGGCCTGGGTCATCTTCCTCTGCTTTTCCAAAAACATTAGCAGGGAGATAGATTGGAAGTGGAGCAGTCAGGACACAAACTGGCGCCCATATGTGTTGCCTGTGCTGCAGGTGGTTAATTTACCCACTAGGCAACAGTGTGGGACCTAGAACGCTCATTCTTTGGGATTATAAGATAGAACAACTATTTTGGAAGATACTGGTCATTTAGTGCAAAGCTGAGCACTGCTTTACTGAATAGTCCATCACTTATGCTCCTTGATGTTTAGGCAAAAGATTGAAAATCTATGTTCGCATGAAGTCCTGCACACTTACGTTTGTTTTAAGTTTATTCATAATTGCCAAAAAAAAGATCTTTAAATACTGAATGGGTAAGGGCATTATCATATATCAATATAATAGGATATTGTTCAGAAATAAAAATAAATGAGTTACCAAGGTACAAAAAACTGTTGCTGGAAACTTAGTGGATTATTAATAATGTAACTCAGTCTGAAAAGTCTATGAACTCCAGAAAAGGAAAAGTTATAAAATAATCCAGACATCAGAGATCAGTGGTTACAAAGGGTAGAGGGCAGAAGATAGAAAAAGGGAATAGGTAGAACACAATACAGTGAATTTTTATGGCAGTAAAACTCTATTCTTTGATACAGCAGCTGTGGGTACATGGCACAAAACATGTGTGGCAACCTGCAGGGCTATGCAACACCAAGAATGTATTATATTATAAATTGTGGACTTTAATTAGCATTAATTCATTACCATCAGTTCATCAAGGATAATAATTGTACTGCATTAATTCAAGATGTTAATATTAGGGAAAACTGCATGGCAAAGGAAATCAGAGATGTAATAACTTTTTATACTTTTTTCTTAATTTTTCTTTAAACCTAAAACAGCTCTAAAACTAAAGTCTGCCAATTATATAACAAAGTAAGGTAAAACCACAAATATAGACTATTATAGAAGCATCTTTCATGACTAAAATATGTAGTCCTGAAATATCAAGTGCTGTCAAAGATGTGTAGAAACTAGCCCTGTCATGCACTGCTGTGGAAATGATAGATGGCATGGCCACAGGGACAAAATTTTGGTCACTTCTCACGGAGTTATAAATGCACTTACTATGATAACTCAGTACTGCTACTTCTAGGTATTTACCCAAGAGAATTGCAATATGTATATAAATATATGCACTTTATGACTATACATATGCTGTGTGAATTCACTTATATTACGTTCTACATATAGCAAATATGCGAGAGACAGAAAGCCCAGTAATGCTTGTGAGAGATTAGGCATGCAAAGAAATTTCTCATTGAAAAGAGGCAAAAGGTAGCATTTTTTTAAGATTTATTTATTTATTTGAAAGTCAGAGTTACACACACACACACAAACACATACACACACAGAGAGAGAGAGAGAGAGAGAGGGAGAGAGAGAGAGAGAGACAGAGAATTTTCTATCCGCTGGTTCACTCCCCAGTTGGCTGCAATGGTGAGCGTTGTGCCATCCAAAGCCAGGAGCCAGGAACTTCCTCTAGTTCTCCCAAATGGGTGCAGGGGCCCAAGGACTTGGGCCATCTTGTACTGCTTTCCCTGGGCATAGCAAAGAGCTGGATGGGAAGTGGAGCAGATCTGTCTCAAACCGGTGCCCATACGCGATACAGGCACTGCAGGTGGCTGCTTTACCTGCTCCACCTAAGCGCAGGCCCCATAAGGCAACTTTTTATGGTAATGTATTTTCACCTTAGTGATGATCTACCTGACAGCATATTTTTGTCAAAATTATTAAATTGTACAATAAAATTGAATTTTACTACATGCAAAAAAAATCTCAAGTAAAAAAAAATGATAAAAATTTAAAGTTCCATGCTCGCCCCAGTAACTCTTTATGTACACTTTATAAACAGAATGATGACCACATCATCAAACTTTCAGCAACACATGTAAATCATTCAGATATGTGTGCATGTGTAGCCAAGAAGTATCTTTAGTACTGAGTTAATTGGTATATTTAATTTACATCCTAGTTTTATCAACCTAGACAGCCAAGCCTAGGAAGTCCTGGTAACATTCCAGATGTGATAAACAACTTAATTTGTGATAAAACAAAAGTAAAATAAGCTGGACTAAAAGAGTTGAGACCTGGCCATTTTAAAGGAATCAGGAAGTTTCCTATCTCTCACTATCACAACAAAACTGTAAACATGGAAGACAGTTCTTTTCCTGGTAAGGATGGAACAGTTCTTACAATAAATAATCTGTTTAAGCATTGCCATCCACTTTCTGACATTAAGTACGCTGTCTATAGGGGAATTTCTGAGCTTCGAAATCTGAAGGACATGGTATTTAACACAAACTCTCCAACACAGGTCATGTCTTGTCAAATTACTAAGCCTTTTGAGCCCCATATCCCATATCTGTCAGTATATTCAGACTGGATGTCCTAACATATTGTGCAACACCTAGTGTAGCTGCAGAAACTCAACAAGTGTTACCCTTCCTTGCACCAATCCATGTATCTTTATAGTTCATCCAAACCTGACTAATTATCATATAATCAGATTGGCAATCGCATCCCACTCTCATTTTAGCATATGTTCACTGATGGGGCTGATGAAAAGCTTTGTTTGCCTACTGGTGAGGAATGATGGTCTTGAAGAAGAGAGAAAATAAGGTCCTGTAGGAAGCACATAGGTGAGGACAGTCCTTATTATACATTAGTCTCTTTGCCCAAATTCCAGTATCAGGCCAATAAAATGGCTGTTAACTCAAGGGTTATTTCTGGAATTGCTGATGCTTTCTTGGAGTCCTTGCCAGCAAGAGGACTAAAACAATCCCCATAAGTTAAAAGATAAACCAGAGTAGAGAATTGTCTCCAGGTAGTCCTTAACCCTTGCCAAAACCTTGATGGGTTTCATTTGCACAGTCAGAGACTTGGAAATCAAAGAATTTAACTGGACATGTTCATTCAGTCTTCACTAACCTTGAAATAATTACATCTTCATATTTGAAAAGATGAGGCATTTTTGGACCCTGCTTATATTTTGAAGGAATTTTCTTGTATGTGATAATATATTAATCATGTACTCTGTATTCTGGAGATTCTTCCACTCCCAAGGCTAGCTAATGTCTAGAGATGGTAAACAAAACAATATGGAACCCAAGAGCCCATACTCCACTTCCTTTATTGAGTACTTATACTGCATACAACTGCCCTCCTCTAAGAATCACATCAGGACCAACTATAAATTAAAATCGCTGCTGATCAACTAAAAATGATCCACATCTCACTCAGAGTCTGAAATTATTCAAACTAGCCAATCCTAAACCTACTCCCTCTGCCTTGCCTTACCTTTCTTACAGAAACCACAATAAAGGTTCTTGTCTATGTATTTCTTTCTGACTCCTGAATGACTTTGTTTCCCTGCAAAGCCCTGTGTGGCCTGCTGTGCTACTTCCTCTTAGGACTAATTGAGGACAGTCATTTTCTTATCTGTTGGACCCACCATATCTGAATAACAAACTTTCATTTTAAAATGACAATTTTGATTATTTTTCACATTTTTTTCCTTTTGGGTTTATCCCTTCCATCTAACTAAAATCAAGTATCTTTGATCAATATCTTCCTGTTTTCACCAACTTCCACCCCCTGGCAATTGCAATTCTGCCTGTTTCTATGAATTTGACTCTTTTTAGAACCCACATGAATAAGAACATATAGTACTTGTTTTAGTCTGGCTTATTTTGCTTAGCATAATGTGTTCTATAGGTTTGCCCATGTTGACACAATGATGGGGATTTCTTTTTTTTTTTTTTTTTTTTTTTTTTTTTTTGACAGGCAGAGTGGACAGTGAGAGAGAGAGAGACAGAGAGAGAAAGGTCTTCCTTTGCCGTTGGATCACCCTCCAATGGCCGCCGCTGCAGCCGGCGCACCGCGCTGATCCGATGGCAGGAGCCAGGAGCCAGGTGCTTTTTCCTGGTCTCCCATGGGGTGCAGGGCCCAAGCACCTGGGCCATCCTCCACTGCACTCCCTGGCCATAGCAGAGAGCTGGCCTGGAAGAGGGGCAACCGGGACAGAATCCGGCGCCCCGACCGGGACTAGAACCCGGTGTGCCGGCGCCGCAAAGTGGAGGATTAGCCTAGTGAGCCACGGCGCCGGCCCGGGATTTCTTTTTTTTAAGAGCAAATAATAATTCAATGTGTGCATACACTATCCTTTCTTTATCCATTTGTCACTTGAAGGACACATCAAATAAATGTCTAGGCTATTGTGAATAGTGTTACAATGAACATTGGAATGGACAGTTCTCTGTGAGGTGCTGATTTCATTTTCTTGGACATATACACAGTAGTGTGACTGCTGCATCACATGGGAGTTCTATTTTTAATTTTTGAGGACTCTCCATGCTGCATTTCATACTGATTAAACTGATTCATGTACCCACAAAGAGTATACCGGAGTTTTCTTTTATCCACATTTTCACAAACATATTTTATCCTTTATCATTATGAGAATATATTTTGGTAGGTATGAATAATTTATTTTTCACATTTCCTTGATGATAAGTGATGCTGAGCATTTTTTTCATACATTTATTGGCCATTTATACTTCTTCTTTGGAGAAAAGTTTATTTAGATCCATTGCTAAGTTTTAATTAGCTTTTTTAAAATGAGATAAGATATTTAACTAGTACTTCTCAGACTTTAGTGTGCAAAAGAATCACCTACACATCCTGTTAAAATTCAGGTTTCGGGAGATACCCAGATGGGAGAATAGGGAGGGAGCTTACTGCTCTAGGGTAGGGGAAGATAGCTTAAAAAAAGTGGAGAGAGTGCAATCTCAGGGAACAGTTAGGGAGAGAACAGCAGTGTAAATCCCATGGAAGGAAGAGGGATGCTGTGGATCTACGCAGAGGGTGTGGACACGCAGCACCAATACGGACACAACACAGGACCCCAGCAGTCAAGAGCTCAGTGCCAGATTTGGAGAGTGATGTGAGGCCAGACTGCAGCAGCCAAGCCCCTGGTGATATAGCTGAGGGGAGAACCTGCCGTGAGTCTAACCTGGAGCCCTGTAGGGGACAGAGTACCTGACAACAGTGCATTGCAACTGGCAGGGACAGGATAGGCATCATTTAGGACATACATAACAGCCATGCCAGCTTGTGTCCATGTAACCAGAAATAAGCCAAGAGGATATGCCTGAGTCTGGTGGGGAGGGTTGACAGGGGACTGTGCACCCACATAGGACAATGAGGTGCCATTACAGGCTCTGGGGCTCAAATTGCTTAAGTGGAGCAACCACAGGTAGCTGGCTCGGGAGCATCTACACCTCTCTAACAGTGTGCAGTGGATCCTCGGACCGCTACGACTGTGGGAGACTTGTGTGCTGGGACTGTGGAAACACTGGCTTAATGGGAGGGTGCATGCATTGCTGGGTCTCGGGTAACAGCTGTGGGCTGGTAATGTGGCAGGATATAAAATCAACACAGAAAAATCAATAGCCTTTGTATACATGGATAATGTCACGGCTGAGAAAGAACTTCTAAGATCAACTCCATTCACAATATCTACAAAATATTAAATACATTGGAATAAATTTAATCAAGGATACCAAAGATCTCTATGATGAAAATTAAATTAAAAACACTAAAGACAGAAGACAAATAAAAATGGAAAGATCTTCCATGTATATGGATTGGAAGAATCAATATCATGAAAACGTCTATACTACTGAAAGCAATTTGCAGATTCAGTGCAATCCTAGTTGAAATAACAAGGGCATTCTTCCAGATCTAAAAAAAATTATGCTTAAATTCATATAGTATCACAGGAGACACTGAATAGCTAAAGCAATCTTATACAGCAAAAACAAAGCTGAAGGCATCACAATACCAGATTTCAAGACATACTACATGGCAATTATAATCATAAGAGCCTGTAACTGGCAACAACACAGATGGGTAGGGCAATGGAATAGAATAGAAACTCCAGAAATCAATCTATGCATCCACAACCAATTTACCTTTGACAAAGGTGCTAAAAATCAGTCCCTGGATCAAAGATAGTCTTTTCAGCAAATGCTGCTGGGAAAACTGGATCTCTTCATGCAAAATATAATGCAAGCCCCCTACCATACATCTTACACTAAAATCCCTCAAATTGGACCAAAGAGTTAAATCTATGAACTGATGCCATCAAATTACTAGAGAAGATTTGGGAAACCCTGCAATACATTGGCATTGGCAAAGAGTTCTTAGAAAAGATTCCAGAGGCACAGGCAATCAAAGCCCCAAATTGACAAATGGGATTACATCAAATTGAGAAGCTTCAGTAATGCAAAAGAAACATTCAGCAAAGTGCAGAGTCAACTGACAGAATGGGAGAAAATATTTGTAAACTGTGCAATTATTATTCTCAGAGTTTTAGAGACTTCAGAATGATGAAACACATTCAGGAAATACCCTATCAAAATTAAAATTATCTGTATTTTGTAAAAAAATGGATACAATTGGAAACCCTTTTGTTTAGTGAAATTATGCAGATTCAAAAAAACAAATGTTATGTTTTCTCTGATATGTGGTAGCTAATACAAAGAGTACCAAAAAAAAAAGAACCTTGAACAAATAAGAGTGAAACTGAATCTTAATGATTTGATTATTGTTGATAGACTTACACTATATTTCTCTCTCTTTTTAAAAAGACTTATTTATTTATTTGAGTCAGAGCTACACAGAGAGAGAAGGAGATGTAGAGAGAGAGTGAGGTCTTCCATCCGCTGGTTCACTCCCCGTTGGCTACAGCAGCTGGAGCTGCATTGATCTGATGCCAGAAGACAGGAGCCAGGAGCTTCATCTGGGTCTCCCACATGAGTGAACGGCCCAAGGACTTGGGCCATCCATATTCTACTGCTTTCCCAGGCCACAGCAGAGAGCTGGATCAGAGATGGAGCAGGCAGGACTTGAACAAGTGCCCAAATGGGATGCTGGCACTGCAGTTGGAGGCTTTACCTGCTACGCCACAGCTCCGGCCCTGACTATATTTCTGTGGAACAGTGGTCCTTTTATTTTCAATTGTTGAACACTATGGCTCGTGATTATAAAGTAAATTGAAAGAATACTATTGTAAAAATTAAAAGGAGAAAGAGAGGGACGAAGGGAGGGAGGGAGGGAAAGAAAGAAGGTAACAAAGAAGGAAGGAAGAAAAAGAAGTAGCAAGTGAGGAAGGAAGGGAGGGCAGCACAGTTATGTTCTTTCAATTGAATCTATGAAATACATGAAATCTTATCTCTTTATACTAATAAAAATGTTAAAGAATTAAGCTATAATTCTGTGAATAAAAATAGTATTACTTAAGTTTATATAAAGTATTTTCCAATACCTCACATATATCAAACCAAGTAATTCTAATGACAATTAGGCACCAATAAAGTAATACATCTGAAATTTGCATAACAATCTAAACATAGCATTTATTCATTTTATTTTACTCTATTAGAAGTTTGAGAAATATCTTGTGATGTTTTGTGGTTGCTTTGTTTCTATTTGGCTATTCAGATATATTAATACCTGTATCTGTAAAGAATTAATCCTAAAATATATCTCATATTAACTATAATTACTCATAATATGCTATTTGTGTGTGTGCATATGTGTGTGTAGGGAAAGAGCACAAGCATTTGTAGTTAATAAACTACATGGAGCTTATCACTGTTTTTCATAATATTAAAAATATACATTTATTCTACTGAAATAAAACATGCTTTCAATTTATGTTATAATAACAGGGTTAATGCACTACTAACCATAGTGTTCACAAAGTGAAAAGAGAAAGACCACTACTCCATAGGAATATGAAGCTATAATAAGTACACACTGCTAAGTATTTTAAATTGTTACAATAAGCCATTAAAAGCTTAAATAACTTTGTTGGCATGGAAATGCAGGGATAAACGGAAGGCATAGCATTTGTTATTTTGTATTTTGTAAACTAACTGAATAATTTAACATATTTTATAAGTTTTTGATTTTTTTTAACTTTTATTTAATGAATATACGTTTCCAAAGTACGAATAGTGGATTACTATGGCTTCCCCCACATACCGTCCCTCCCACCCACAACCCTCCCCTTTCCCACTCCCTCTCCCCTTCCATTCACATCAAGATTCATTTTTGATTATCTTAATATACAGAAGATCAGCTTAGTATACATTAAGTAAGGATTTCAACAGTTTGCTCCCACACAGAAACATAAAGTGAAAAATAATAGATGATTTTTTTTAATGATGATGAAATCAGATCAGACCTATTGTCATGTTTAATCCCAGTGAGAGTCAAGTTGGGAGTTGATAGTTTCTTTTCTTTTCTTTTCTTTTTTTTTTTTTTTTTACAGAGGATCAGTTTAGTATGCATTAAGTAAAGATTTCAACAGTTTGCACCCCCATAGAAACACAAAGTGAAATATATTATTTGAGTACTCGTTATAGCATTAAATCTCAATGCACAGCACATTAAGGACAGAGATCCTACATGAGGAGTAAGTGCACAGTGACTCCTGTTGTTGACTTTACCAATTGACACTCCTGTCTATGGCATCAGTAATCTCCCTATGCTCCAGTCATGAGTTTCCAAGGCTATGGAAGCCCCTTGAGTTCTCCGACTCTTATCTTGTTTAGACAAGGTCATAGTCAAAGTGGAGGTTCTCTCCTCCCTTCAGAGAAAGGTACCTCCTTCTTTGAAGACCTGTTCTTTCCACTGAGATCTCACTCACAGAGATCTTTTGCCAGAGTGTCTTGGCTTTCCATGCCTGAAATACTCTCATGGGCTTTTCAGCCAGATCTGAATGCCTTTAGGGCTGATTCTGAGGCCAGAGTGCTATTTAGGGCATCTGCCATTCTATGAGTCTGCTGAGTATCTCACTTCCCATGTTGGATCACTCTCCCCTTTATTTATTCTATCGGTTAGTGTTAGCAGGTACTAGACTTGCTTATGTGCTCCCTTTGACTCTTAGTCCTTTCATTATGATCAATTGCGAACTGAAATTGATCACTTGTGACAACTGACTGAACACCAAAAAGGAAACCTGTTGAAGTGAAAGGGACACTATGGGAAACGGTGACTTGATCAGCATAGCCCTGACTGTTAATGAACAACTTAATACATTATCCCTCTTAGTAGTTTTTTTGTCTGTTCTACTTAATATGACTGGTTTAACTCTGTAATTAATACACAGTTATTCTTAAGTGTTGAAATTTAACTGAAATGTGATCCCTGTTAAACATAAGAGTAGGAATAAGAGAGGGAAGAGATATATAATTTGGGACATGCTCAAGCTGACTTGCCCCAAATGGTAGAGTTAGAAACATACCAGGGGACTCCAATTTAATCCCATCAAGGTGGCATGTACCAATGCCATCTCACTAGTCCAAGTTTTTGATTTTTATCATAGACATACTCTTTATACCCTAAGTCAGGAAAAAATGTTCAAAATTTTGAAATAGTCAAAATAATTAATTATCTTTGACAAGAAGCTAAAATCAATCCCTGGACCAAGGACAGTCTCTTCAATAAATGGTACTGGGAAAACTGGATCTCTACATGTGTAAGTATGAAGCAAGATCCCTTACAAAAAATACACTCAAAATAGATTAAAATCTCAATCTATTACCTGATACCATCAAATTATTAGAGAACATTTTGGAACCCCTTCAAGACACAGGCACAGACAAAGAGTTCTAGGAATAGATCCTAGAGTGTGCTTGCCACAAAGCCAAACTTGACAAATGGGATTAAATCAAACTGAGAAGCTTCTGCACTGTCAAAGAAACGTGAAGAGGCAATTGACAGAATGGGAGAATTATCTGGACACTATGCAACCAATTAGGGATTAATAATAAGAGTTGATAATGAGTTTAAAAACTCAACAACAACAAAACAAACAATCCAGTGAAGAAATGGGCAAAGGGCTTGAACAGGCATTTTTCAAAAGAGTAAATCCAAATGACCAACAGACACATGAAAAAATGTTAAGGATCATCAGCCATCAGGGAAATGCAAATCAAAACCACAATGAGGTTTCACCTCACCCCAGTTAGAATGGTTTTCATACAGAAATTAATAATCAAATGCTGTCAAGCATGAGGGGGAAAAATCTTGATCCGCTGTTGTTGGGAATGTAAACTGGCACAGCTACTGTGGAAGACAGTATGGAGATACTTGGAAAATCTGAATACAGATCTGCCATATGATTCAGGCATCCCACTCCTGGGAATTTACCCAAGGGAAATGAAATGAGCGTGTGAAAGTGTTATCTCTACTCTGATGTTTATTGCAGCTCAATTCACAATAGCTAAGATATGGAATCAACACAAATGCCCATCAATTGAAGACTGGATAAAGAAATTATGGGATATTTATACCATGGGATACTACACAATGATAAAAAAAATGAAATCCTTTCATTTGCAACAAAATAAATGAAACTGTCCAAGAGGACAAATACTATGTTTTCCCTGTTCTGAGATAAGTAATAGACCACCTAAACAGTAATCTTTAGAAGTGAAAGTGACAGTTTGAAATTCAATGACTTTGAACAGCCCTTGTCTCTACTGTCGAGGAATAGGTTTTAAAATTAATTAATTTAAAAAATTTGATTTCCTTATCATTTCAGGTAATAACATCAATTATCCAGGATCTCCCAATATCAGTTGTGCTGTAACTGATACTTAATGCCAAGTTTTCTTTCTATATAAATAGACATAATTTTGTCAGTGGAAGATACAATTGATTACTGTCTTGTTATTGAAGCATTTAAAATTGCCTTTACTTGTACATGTGTCTATGTTTGAACTGTTTAAAATAATAATGAATTAAATAAAATATTTGATGATTGTTTTATTATGAGAATTTCATTTTAAACTTTTAAAATGTATCTTTAGGACTTCAAGAAATTCCTATAGCAATAGAGAGTTAAAAAATCACAGATCCTTAATTCTTTCCTAAGCTTTTGCAAGAGAAAAATTATTTTGATTATGAACTAATAATGTTAAGAAATTAGAGGTCTTGAGTAGTTCTTTCTCATATAGATATTTGAAAGTAGTGGCATATATATTTTTACACCATCATAGAAAGAAAAAAAATCTACTTTTGATTTCCAATGCTTCTGAAACTTTAATGTGAGTGAGTCATGTTGTGAAGATACAGATCCTAACTTTCTGTGTCTGAATTTCTGAAATGTTTCCACATGATGCCAATGCCTCTGCCACTGATGAATGACACCTGTGCAAGAAATAGACCACAGCCTGCTATCTCTACATTTTCTATCCCTTCTGTAACACATGAGAGTCAAAGGCAATGGAGATTGTTTCAGATACAATTCAGTCAAAACTCATAAGGTAATGACTTTCCTTTAATTGTTATGATTAGTGAAATAAGCCAAATAAAATAAAATTGAAATAGAATAATTATTGCCACATATCAAGTGGGACTGCCTTGATACTTATATATCATCTTGTGTTTTAATTTATGATAAGAAAAACTGTAGTTTTACTGTTAATTCGCATAGTATAATGCATTAAATTTTAGAATTTTCTGTAATTTATAAACCAAAGTAAACAATAAACATAGAAATGTATAATACTGCCATGAAGCCTAAATTGCAACAGGTTCTGATATACACTTTCTATATATATATATATATATATATATATACACACACACATATATATATATATACATATATATATATATATAATGTATGTTAGAAATTAAGTTATGGGGGCTGGCACCGTGGCTCACTTGGTTAATCCTCTGCCTGTGGTGCCGGCATCCCTTATGGGTGCCGGGTTCTAATCCAGGTTGCTCCTCTTCCAGTCTAGCTCTCTGCTGTGGCCTGGGAAGGCAGTGGAGGTCCCTGCACCCACATGGGAGACCAGGAGGAGGCACCTGGCTCCTGGCTTTGGATCAGTGTAGCTCCAGCCGTTATGGCCATATGGGGAATGAACCAATGGAAGGAACACCTTTCACTCTGTCTCTCTCTCTCACTGTCTAACTCTATCTGTCAAATAAATAAAAATTTTAAAAAAGAGTGATAAACTCAGCACACCTATTAAATAGAAGATGACAATGGCATTTTATGTAACAAAATTATATTTGAGGATAATTTATGGTGATAATTTAGGAGACGGCATCAACTGGAAGAATTTTCCAAATTTTGGAAAAGAACAAAGTAACTACTGCTGTCCTTTAAATTTAGTTCTGGTAATTCAATGAATTCAGATTGCATAAAATCATGCACTCTAATGCCCCTGTGCGAACTAAGCTTTTTTATATTTATGCTATTTTTAACAATTCATCTTTTCATTTTATTATTACTTGTAGCCCTTGCCTATATTCCTGCCTAACTATGGTCTTCTTTAATTTTTACTTTTTCAACTATTTATTTAGTAGAGCACTAAGCCACTGACTACAATGTCAATTAAAAATACATTATCTAAAAATTAAGAGGGGGGAGGGAGAAAGGGAGGGAAGTACCATTATATTCTTAGAATTGTATCTAGGAACTACATTGAATCTGTTCTCTTCATATTAACATCACATTAAGATGAGAATTGATGATAATTGTGTCATAATTATCATGCATTTACTGTGACCCTGAGAATCTATTGTATCAATACATTCCTTAAAAAAATAAAATTCAAGATTCCAGTTGTTCATTGCTGGTATGTAAGTAAACAATTAAATTTTGTTTATTGACCTTTGATCCTGCAGTCTTTCTACACTTTCCTGTTACTTCCATTAGTTTCTTAGAACATTATTTGGTGTTTCAGTGAAGATATTCATGACATTTGTAAATGACATATGGTTTCCATACTTCTAATTTGTAGGTACATTTTTAAAAAAGGAATTGACTAGTTTATTAATTATGTTGAAAAGCAGAGTTACAGAAAGAGATGGAGAGAGAGAGAGAGAGAGAAAGACAAAGAAAGCTTCCATATGCTGAAGCCTGGAGCCAGGAACTTCATCCAGGTCTCCCATGTAGGTGGGAGGCACATTAGCACCTTCCCAGGAAGCTGCATTGGAATACATTGGAATAGGACTAGAACCTGCACTCTGATATGAAATGCCAGTATCACAAACAGCATCTTAATCCTATGTGCCACAATGCCTGCCTCACTGAGATACATCTTAAAGATCAGAATGTGGTCAATATTGATGAATATTTCATATAAGCTTGAAGAGATACTGTATTGGACACTTGCTGGATGAAATAGTCTATAAATGCCAATAAGATCAAATTGATTGATGTTCAGAACAATTATATTTTACTGACTTTTTATTTGATGAATATGACAATTAGTTATAGAGGGATGTTGGAGATTCCTACCAGAGTCATTTGTCTCTTTTGGGTCTATCAATTTTTGCCTCATGTATTTCAATGCTCTGTTTTATAGTTGCACACACATTAAGAATTATGAAGTATTCTTGAAGAATCAACTTTTTAAAAAGTTTTATTTAATAAATACAAATTTCCAAAGTACAGCTTTTGGATTATAGTGGCTCCCCCCCCCCCCATAACTTGCCTCCCACCCACAACCATCCCATCTCCTGCTTCCACTCCCATCCCTTTCACATCAAGATTCATTTTCTTTCTTTCTTTCTTTCTTTCTTTTTTTTTTTTTTTTTTTGACAGGCAGAGTGGACAGTGAGAGAGAGAGACAGAGAGAGAAAGGTCTTCCTTTGCCATTGGTTCACCTCCAATGGCCACCATGGCTGGCGTGCTGTGGCCGATGCACCGCACTGATCCAAGGCAGGAGCCAGGTGCTTCTCCTGGTCTCCCATGGGGTCCAGGACCCAAGTACTTGAGCCATCCTCCACTCCACTCCCAGGCCACAGCAGAGAGCTGGCCTGGAAGAGGGGCAACCGGGACAGAATCCAGCGCCCCGACCGGGACTAGAAACTGGTGTGCCGGCACCGCAGGCGGAGGATTAGCCGGCAAGATTAATTTTCAATTTTTATATACAGAAGATCAATTTAGCATATATTAAGTGAAGATTAACAGTTTGCACCCACACAGAAACACAAAGTATAAAGCACTGTTTGAGTAGTAGTTATACCATTAATTCACATAGTACAACATATTAAGGACAGAGATTCTACATGGGGAGTAACAGTGACTCCTGTTATTGATTTAACAATTGACACTCTTATTTATGGTGTCAGTAGTCGCCTGAGGCTCTTGTCATGAGTTGCCAAGTCTATGGAAGCCTCTTGATTTCACCAACTCCAATCTTATTTAGACAAGGTCATAGTCAAAGTGTAAGTTCTCTCCCCCCTTCAGAGAAAGATACCTCCTTTTTTGATGTCCTGTTCTTTCCACTGGGATCTCACTCTCAGAGATCTTTCATTAAGGTCCTTTTATTTTTATTTATTTTTTTTTTTGCCAGAGTGTCTTGGCTTTCCATGCCTGAAATACTCTCATGGGCTTTTTAGCCAGATCAAATTTTTTAAGATTTATTTACTTACTTGAAAGTCAGAGTTACACAGAGAGAGGAGAGGCAGAGAGAGAGAGAAAGGAGGTCTTCCATCCGATGGTTCACTCCCCAATTGGCCGCAAACATAAACTTATACAGAACTTTCTTTAGAAACTTACTTTTTCTTTTTAAAGATTTTATTTATTTATTTGAGATGTAGAGTTCTATACAATGAGAGAGAGAGAGAGAGAGAGAGAGAGAGAGAGAGAGGAGGTCTTCCTTCTGTTGGCTCACTCTCCAAATGGACACAACGACCGGAGCTGCACCTATCCGAGACTAGGAGCCAGGAGCTTCTTCTGGGTCTCCCATGTGGATGCCAGGGCCCAAGAACTTGGGCCATCTTCTACTGCTTTTTCAGGCCATTGCAGAGAGCTGGATCAGAAGTGGAGCAGCTGGGTCTTGAACCAGCGCCCATATGGGATCCCAGCACTTCAGGCCAGGGTGTTAACCCGCTGCGCCACAGCACCGGCCCCAGAAACAACTCTTTTTAAAACTATCTATAGAATATTCCTTTTTATTTCTGATAAATATCTTTATGTTCCGTGTTCTGAAATCTGCCTTTATACTAACACATCGTGATGCATTGGTTTCCATTTTCTTACCTTTACAAACATTTTAAAAATGTATTTGAATGTCAGATATACACATCCAGAGTCACTCCTCTTTACCCTGTCTACTGGTTCACTTCTCAAATGCCCACAATAGCTGGGGATGGGTCAGGCCAAAGGCAAATGACTGGAACTCAATCTGGGTCTCCCAGGCAGGTGGCAGGGACCCAATGAATCTGGCTACTAGCCACTACCTCACAGCCATGTGAATTAGCAGAAAGCTGAGACTGGGAGTAGAAAATAGACTTGAACCCAGGCACTCAGATGTGGTATGTGGGCATCACAAACACCATCGTTTTAGGCAACTCAAACCCAACCCTTTACTTATAACCTCACTGAGTCTTCATATTGAGTGGATTTCTTATAGGCAATATAGTTGGGCCTAATTGTTTCATCAACTTTGATAATTTCTACCTTCAAACTCTTGTATTTATACCAGTCACATATAAAACAATTTTTGAGAGCTGGCATTTAGCCCAGCTGGCTAGATGACAACATCCCATCTTGGAGTGCCTAGGTTTGATATCTGATTCTGGCTCCAGATACCAGATTCCCGTGAATACAGATCCTGGGACACAGTGGTGATGGTTCAATCTTTGGGTCATTAGCATCCATGTGGGATCCCTGGATTATGTTCCTGGCTCCTCATTCCAATCCAAGCACAGTCCAGCCCAGGACATTATTAGCAGTTGGGTAGTGGACCAGCAGATAAGAGCTTTCTGGTTTCTCTCTCTCTCTCTCTCTCTCTCTCTCTCTCTGCCTCTCAAATAAATATTAAAAATCTGAATAATAGTTTTGATATATTTGGGTATTTACCATATTTTAAAAGATATTTGGTTTGCTCATAGGTAATACTTTTATTTTACTCCTAGCCTTATCTTCCCTTCTTTAAGTCCAATATTCCTGATTTATTTCCTTGAAGTTGACCTTGCCAATGGTTTTCTGCTCCTGTCTGGGGGATTAGAGTCTAATGGTCAGAATTAAGCTTTTGTAAAGTTAGACATTTTCTATGAATAATGCTTTTGATTATATTTCAATTATTCTTCCTAATTACCATAACTACTGTCCTAAAAATACCAATTAAATTCTTAAAAAGCACAAGAAGCCCTTTATTCCTCATCTTTAGCACCATAAAAAGATGGGCCAGTTAACCTAAGTTCACATACCTGCATCATACAAGACAGACCTCTTCAAGGTCAAAGATATTCTAAATTTTTTCATTACATACAGAAAATACTTAACATGAACCTAGCATGGAACTCACGCTTAATAAATTTCTGTGAGCTATACTAATAAATAAGGTCCTATTTCCTTCATGATGCCTAGATATGATCACATTATAATATAGTAGAATGTAATAAAAATATAAAAGCTAAAAAAGCAGTTGAAGGTACTAAGTCATTGAAAGGATTCATTACATACCTGATTGGTATGAAAATAAAATTTCTTCATATGGAAATAGGGGTCTTCCTACTCAATCTACCAAAATTATAGAAGTAGATGAAATTCTATGAAGTCTATTATCACAAATATAATCATGCTGAATTTGATCTTCACTGGCATGTGGCAGTTTACTTCCCAGCATTTTAGTACATAAATATTTTTGTTCTCCTTCATAAGGTTAAATTGCTTCTTAAATTTAATTACAAAATGAAACAGGTCATTCATTAAAATCATATATTAAAGTGGAGTTAGAACACGTCATACTTTTAATATAGGCCTAGAAAAATAACTAATGATCTCAATGTGCAAGACAAATAATTGAAGATTATATGTGGAGCAAACACAGTTCAGCTCACTCAATATTATATAATGCATTGCTACAATAACCATTGGCTTATACATTTGCTATCTGGACTATAAAGCAAAGTGTTATAGTGCCATCTCCTGGAATGTGTAATGATCTGGAAGAGGAGGTGTGTATGATTTAATATAAACTCTAGTAAGTGGTTCATTAATCAAAACAATAAAGTGATAGAAGAGAAGGATAAAGAGGGGAAGAGAGAACCATAAAGTTCTAGGTTTCTCTTCTGCAGGTAATAATATTTTTAATGTAAAGTAAATACAAGATTAAATAAGTCACCCTTATAACATTGCTATTCCTTTATCCTTTAGAAGGTTACATCCATATATATCATTAATTCTGTCAGTGTTAATATTCAGGATACTGGCTGAGCTTACACACCATATAATGTTAGGAGCTGTTATGGCCAGTGAGTTAGGTCACCGCTTGTAATGCTGGCATCCCATGTTGGAGTGGCTGTTATAGTCCTGGCTCCTCTGCTTCTAATTCAGTTTCCTACCAATGTGCCTGGAAAGGTAGCCCCATATTGGAAAAATGAATGGAGTTACTTGCTCTTGGCTTCAGTCCAGATCACATCTGGTGTTGCAATCATTTGGGGAGTGAATCAGTAGATGGAAGATCTCTCTCATTCTGTATCACCGTTTTTCTCTGTTGTTCTGCCTTGCAAATAAATAAAAAAAAATATATAATAAAAGCACATAATCTTCACCAGCTCAGATCATGCGACTGACTTTCTGTTTAAAGTGAGAACTTATTTTCTCGGGATTCCTTGTTCCTTTTTTTTTTTTTTTTTTGATGTGATTATTTTCCATTTTAATTAGAAATAAAGTGTCTGAATAAAAAGTGGTACAAAAAATCAATTTACAAGTTTGGAAAGTTGTTAAACTGCATAAATTATAGACAATAAATTTATGCACTATTTAAACTTTATAAGCAGCATGAATAATCATTTAAAATATCATTACTTTTTTAATCCTATATCATTTATAGCTATGATTTTAAAAGTGATTCGATGTAAAGGTATTAGAGCCATGTACTAAAAGTCTGCAAATTAACTGGGAAATAATTCTTGGTGTCTCTGTATAATTCTTAAATTGTCATTTCTACATGCACAGCAATGTTTGTATAGATATACTGAAAAGCCATCAGAGGTTTACAGTAATTTCTGTGATTTTCCTATTAGAAAGTCAGTTCTGAGCTATTTAAGCCCTATTCTGAACACTTAAATAATTTCATCTTGGATTACTATCAATGGAGCCATTAATCAAAATGCAATTTTATTTTCCTTTTAATATTTTGTGTGATTTTCCTGCAACTTTGTGTTGAATTTCAGGTCTTCCATTATTTCCAAAAAATATATCAAATTATATGCACATCAAATTCCTGTTGCATTATTTGCTTTTGCTCCTATTTTTTGATGATCAGTGAATTATTCAATGTATTCATATGGCATTGTTATTCTGCTTACATAGGAAATGCTATAAAATTGCATATTAAAATTATGAAAAATAACATTAATGATAATATCTTGTCTTACTATGAATTAACAACCAAAACTCTGGAAATTTATAAATAAATATACAATGAAATAAATAATATAATGACCCCTTTTAAAATTTAAATTATCCACCAAACAGCCATAAATATAAAAAGTATAATTGTCACTAGTTATTTTAGATTTATATGTCTTTGGGTTGAGAAACCAGGGTGGTGATTACTGAAAGGTAATTTTAAAGTTTCCTTAAGTCTTAAGTCATTCTTTCATGCTTCATCAAATTCACTCTGGAATCAATATATACAAGGCACTGCATCCAAGTAGAGTAGGGAACTCATGAGTTTGCTATTGTAACCACCAGCACAGTGGTGATTGGAACAGCGTCCTCATCTCAACATAGTCCATATCCCCTCAAGCACTTGCCCCATGCAGCAATCACTGGCAATTTATCTTGTTATCATAATTACTTTTATAAAATGTAATGTTACAATATTTAGCCCCCTGTTTTTAGGTTCTTTCAACTCAACATAATGATTTTGAGATTCATCTGTAAATATCTGTTTACCAACAGTTTGTTGTTTTCATTGTTTTTATTTTGTTATTGTATTAACTGTTGATGAAAACGTTTTTTAAGATTATATGCTAAACTTCCACATGCTGTAAAATAACACTGTGCATGGTTTTGTAGGCATATAAGTTTGTATTTTTTCTTGGATAAACATCCACAGATAGAAAGACTTATTAATTAGGGAAGCATATTTAAATTTAACTGTAAATTATCACCTATATGCATTAGCAAAAGATTCTTCTTTTCCCCCTAAAGTCTCATAAACTATTAGATATATCTACTTTTGGAAATGACCAAATCCAGTCTGTGTATTTGTCATGTGTATATTTGATTTTTAAATTCTAAATAATTATAAAACCATATGAAGTTGAGTATCTTCTCACTTCTATTTTAAATACAATGCCCTATACATGGAAGGCGTTTAATAAATGTGTGATTCATAAATGTATGATCTAAATTTTAATGCAGAATCATTTTCATGTTTCAGTCTGGCTTGTCTCTTCTCTAGTGACATGAGACACTTACTACACTGCTTCTATATTTAATATTTTTCAAAATTGTTTTAAAGGAAATCAAATATTCCTTTTAAAGGATATTGGAATGCAGGCTGGCGCCATGGCTCACTAGGTTAATCCTCTGCCTTGCGGCGCCAGTATCCCATATGGGTGCCAGGTTCTAGTCCCAGTTGCTCCTCTTCCAGTCCAGCTCTCTGCTGTGGCCCGGGAAGGCAGTGGAGGATGGCCCAAGTGCTTGGGTGCCTGTACCTGCATGGGAGACAAGGAAGAAGTACCTGGCTCCTGGCTTCGGATCGATGCAGCGCTGGCCATAGTGGCCATTTGGGGGGTGAACCAACGGAAGGAAGACCTTTCTCTCTGTCTCTCACTGTCTAACTTTATATGTCAAATAAATAAAAAAAATAAAAAGGATATTGGAATGCTTAAAGTAAAGTCAAGTTATTTCCAATGTAGAGAAATGAGATCATAAGCTGTCATCAGATCACTAGCGTATTAAATGCAGATAGAGACAAGGCTGTTAAATAAACTTGATACATGGAGAAAGCATTGTAAAGGCATTTTTTGAAATTGCTGATACACAGCACATACTACTACAAATAAGATAGAAATGAAATTAAGAAGTAAATTTTTACCTCACTGACATTTCAACCTTGGTTACCCTTGTCTCTTCCTTTAATGTCAAGGTTGTATGTGGACCAACAAGAGACACATGCAGAAAGTCAGGCACATATCCATCAGAGTGAGCTTCCATGTGCTTTCATGAATGAAATACCTTCAGAAGACTCCAGGCACTAATTAAAAGTGTTCTTGAACACAAATAAGTTGGATATCTCAGCAGCAATTATAGTCAAAATACTTGTAGTTAACTAGCCCAATGATGCGCCCAATGCAGTAAGAACCTCTCTTTCCTCATCAGACATGATATGTAAGAATCATCCATCCTTTCTAAAAAATTAATTCCTCATTATCAACAGACATAAATTTTCCATCTAGAAGAAGGTTTTAAAGATCTGCTTAGGGTGAAAATAATACTGTAATATTCCATTATGCTTTCAGTAAGGACAAAATGGGAGCATAACAATTGGTTGCAATCTTTTTGATAATACTAATATCTAAAATGGATTCATTTTTACTGCTTCAAAAACCTGTCTCTTAAATCTTTTCACTGAAATGATTAAAAATCAGTTGAAAATTACTGAAAATTTCCATCATGAAATATACTAGAATCAGAAGTCAGATAATTCAATTTGAAATAGTAAATATTTACTCCAGAGATAGTGATAGCAAAAGAGAAATAGATACTTGCTATTAGAAGGTTATTCCTGTGAAAGGGAGATACATAGGTAGAGAGAGGACTATAAATACTTTAGAGCATTGATTTCTATTACCAAGGTAAACGATTTTAAAAGGCAAATTTACCTTAGAGTATTTTAATCCATGTTAATCTATCAGTTATTTAATGTTATAGTGAATTAGTTAAGGCACAAATCACCACACCCTTTACTATCCCAATGTTTTCCCTCCTGTTCTATCAAAACTTATACCATTTCAAAAGGTATTCATATATCCTGTATTGAAATGTATACCAAACTCCAATTTAATAAGGTTATAAAGTACTCAGATTTACCTGTTTCTACAAGAACTCTATCAAAAACACCATCATCACACTGGTCACTTTACAAAATCTGTGCTCAAAAGTAAAGGCAAAAGTAAACCATGACTGACAAACATCAATTAAAAACATGATTTGAACACATTAGTATTCATGTAACTTTGGATGAGTTACTTATCCTTTTAGCCATTGTTTCTGTATCTGTAAAATGTGGACAGTAATAATTGTTTTGCATGATTTTCTTGAAGATTAGAGATTATTTACTGAAACACCCTAGATTTCCTAATTGTGCCTTATTCTCATTTAACTAATACTGTACAAGAATACAAACCTTTATATATGCAATCATCACTTGGTACCTGCAGGGTATTGGTTCTAGTACTCCTGAAAATACCAAAATTCACAGATGATCAGAGTCTCTTATTAAATATTATAGTATTTGTACGCTGTGGCATAGCAGGTAAAGCCTCTGCCTGCAGTGCCAGCATCCCATAAAGGTGCCGATTTGAGTCCTAGCCACTCCACTTCTGATCCAGCTCTCTGCTATGGCCTGGGAAAGCAGTATAAGATGTCCCCATTCTTTGAGCCCCTGCATTTGTGTGGGAGACCTGGAGGAAGCTTCAGATCGAAGCAGCTCAGGCCATTGTGGCCAACTGGGGAGTGAATCATTGGATGGAAGACCTCCCTCTCTCTCTGCCTCTCCTTTTTCTGTGTAACTCTGATTTTCAAATAAATAAATAAATCTTTTAAAAATATAGTATTTGCATATAACCTACATAATCCTCCTCTCATATATTTCAAATAATCTGGGGATTACTTATAATATCAAACACAGTATAAAAACTATGATAATAGTGCTTATACTATTTTGTTAAGAAATAATGACCAAAAATTCATGCATGTTCAGCACAGATGGAACTAGCATAAGCTTAACAGTATAGTACTAGAATGAGATGCAAGATAACAATGCTCAGACAAGTGCTGAAGAGACTAAGTACCTGTGAGAAGTGGGCAGGAGGAGTTCATAGCAGGATAAACCTACCCACCACTTTACTTGTGTACACTCAAAGCAGTGCTCAGTACATTTAAATTTTTCTTTTTGGGTTTTTCTGGGATACTTTTCCAAACATTTTCCAAATACAATTTGTTGAATCTATGGATGAGTGACCTGTAGATATGAAGGTTCTACTGTATATGCAGATAGATATTAGTTAATTGAGAAATGATACTTATCAATAAGACTCAAATATTAAATTGATTAATTAATAATACCCATTTAGTGTCCTTTATGCCTACATGTAGCCATTAATGTGTAACTACATTTGTTATCCATAGCCATAGCTGCTAATGTATAATTACATTTGCTGTGTGTCTAACAATTATGATATCGTAATTGGCATCTGATACAAATAAAGATTAATAAAGTTATTCAACTTCAGATATGTCATAAATCAATGGAAAAATAAAAAACAGAATGTAGATTAATATTATAAATCAGAAGGCATAAGAAAAATTATCAAATAATGCAAGTGTCTCAAAGAAAATATACAATAAAATGAAGTAAAAATCCTGAAGGAAACAAAGTGGACTGTGTTTTATAGGAATTTTGATTTCTGGTTGCATTAGGTTCTATACAGCAAGAAGAATTCAAATGCTGTGCATAAGGAATAGATGTTCATAACTGTATCTTAGAGCATTCCTCTGTGCCTCCCCATCCCCCAAGAAGAAGATATCTTGAGTTGAAAAAGGGGACAAGAATTTGCATCAGACAGAAGATAATTGAAGGCTTTTCATTATCCAAATGAGGAGCAACAAGGGGCAAATTTTGTCATAGATCAGTGAAAAATCAAGAAAAAATGGTGGGTTTGAGAAATAATATGGAAGTTGAAATGAGAAGATCAGAGAATTGGTTATATACTGGCTATCAACAAATTGATTTTGTTAAGAAAATAATGGAAGCACTAAATATTGAAGTTACACATTGAAATGCCCATATTCGTTGTATATAGAAGATATAGCCCGAGAAGCACTATAGAGGAAGAAGATTATAAAAGTAATTTTAGGATTACTTCCACTTTCATGAGATTCCTCACTGCCTTTATGCAGGTGATTCGTAAGTATACTCAAGTATTCTCAAAATCAATCCAGAGTCTCCCAATTATTTTCTCAAAGTTTCAAATTCCTTAAGGTCACACTTTAGCCTTCATTTCTCTGCAATCTTCTCCTATTCCTACATTCTTTCCAACTGAATGATTTACTATAAATCTGTTTCTTACTGGCACAAATAATAGCAAAATCTTCTAGTTGACAGTGATGAAAGTTATGGATTTTCTTGGACATTGTATTCCCTCTTTTCAAGAACTCTGAAGGATCTGAAATTTTGCCTTACTTTGAAGCTAAGAATATATGTTTCAAGCCACTTTTCATGCCAATGGAAGACATACGACTTTTGAGTCAGAGGCAAAGGCTTTATTATTTCCATCACAGCCAACAGCATGACCTTCATACTCACATTGGTTGTCCTTTTTCTCCAGAAACACAGGGGTCACTGGCAGCTGTGCAGTGAATTTGTGCCAGCTGAGAAACCCCAAACTTAGAAAATCCAGTGTTTCAAAAGAAGCTAAGAAACTTGCCTGGGTTTTGCCTTAAGGAGGACATTATCTTTTTATTATGTTCAGGAAGCAAATTTGCCCTCTGTACTGGTGGAAAAGTGTATATCTATTTTCTAAAGCTACTTGCTATACAAATGTCATTGAAATGGTACAGAAGAAAGCTAATGCAAGACTAATACAAGAAATGTCAGGGAGAATCATCTCCCAACACTTCTTACTTTTTGCTTCTTGTTCCCTATACTGTCAGTCAATGTTGTTTGCTTCTTTGTATATATATGTAGGGGGAGAAGTTCCCCCTTAATGCACATCTTCAAAATCTGAACAGCTTTCATGTGTTGCAATTCCTTAAGTAAACTTGTTGATGACAGCCCATATTAGCTCTTAGGATGTTTTGTTAACCTAAAATGACAGAAAATCCCAAGTGCTGTTTTTTTTTAAGCAAGAAAATATTATTCTTTCCCCTAGAGAACTGCCTTTATTTCAATAAGCCATCTGCACCTGGTAGAAGATGCTGTTTACAGAAGCTGAATCACACCTTAGGCAGTAGTGGGGGTGGGGTATGGAGTCACTAACAAATGACGATGGGACTAAATATGCTCTCAAGAAGCCACTTTTATAAAAATAAAATATTTGCTCAAAGAAGCTTCTTATATGGACAAATCTCGAGGATAAAGACCCAGTGTATTCAACAAGAGTTCTTAATAACTGCAACGTTTAATAGTCTTCTGTGTAACTTTGCTGGAGATCTGGAAAGCTGAAATCTTCACAGATTTCAGAGCCATGAGCTCACCTCCAAGGTTAAAAGCATCTCTGCAGCAAGCTCTGGAGCTGATAACTGGAGTGAATGTCAATGATATTTTGTTTCGTCTGTTAGAAAAAGTCTGTCAGGATGAGCTATAAAAATAAACACAAATGGGATTTATGATAGTTTTTAGGAGGTGCCTTGGGCCAATCTTTAGGATCAAGGTATTTGTTTCTGAATTTAATGCTTAGAATGACTCCTTTATATACTTTGGAGTAAATAGCTTATCTAATGTTATTCTTTTGGAACATACAATAAGGGGAATTGTCTTCATCAGAACAAATTGTTTATTAATGGAATCAAGTAAAGTTATTGATTCTTCTCCACAAAGTTATAATTCCTGAGATTGTACTGAATTGTGTAGCTCACAGAGGACTTCCTTCTGGAAATACCATATTTCTATTTCTCTCTTGTAGCCTAATATCTAGAAATAATTCTTTATATGTCATAAAAATGATGGTGGCAACAGAGTATAGCCAAGTGATCGTAAATGAGTGATTAGGAAGAACTCAGAACAAAAAAAAATGTCATAATGCATTTTAATTTGACCAAAAATTTCTAAAATCATCATATGTCAAATAAAAGGGGAAATACTAGGAGAAAAATAATTCTTGGGGTGTGAATTAAAAGTAGTATTCATTAACAGATATAATTATTAACACACATCTATATATAATACATATAAAGCACTCATATTACACACAGAGATTTATGGTGTATATTAGTAAAATAAAATATATTATTTAAATATCACTTATGTGAACATTCGATGGGGATGGACTTGATATTGTTTACAAATTATTGAATCATCCACAATAATAATGATACACTTATAAATTCATTCATATTAAGGGATATGAACATCACTCATTATAATTGAGTTCATAAATTCTTAAACATTATGGAAATGTTAGGATTGCATTGGAAATGAAACGTATTTATTTATTCACTATTTTATTTAATAGCTATGAACTTCTACCACTATGTTCTAGGCCCTGTGCTGGTCCTATGGATGGAAATGATCCATGAGAACTTATCTTTAAAAATACCTCCTAACCCAGGATGCCTGGTGGTTAACCTTGCGCTACAGAGAGATATAATTATTTAATTTTCAAATACATTGAGAATATTTACTTCAAAAAGAAAAGTGAATTTTGATAAACTTAAAATCAGAGTATTAAAGAGCAGAAGCAATGGATACAATCACTTTACAGAGGAAGAAACTGAGAGTTTACTTGAGGTGTTAGAAACCAGAAATCTAGTGTGTGGCCCAGGGTTCTAGAATGGTGGCCAAGAAAGCAGGTTTCAATGTTCCCAATTAGTGTGTTTAGGTTTATTCATGAAAAATGAACCTTTCAGACATTTGGTGTTTTACTTTTATCAGCATTAAAAATTCATTTTACTAATATTAAAAATTCATTTTACTTTGATAGTACAGTAAGTGAAAGCAGTAAGTGAACTATAACTTAATGTAGAATATCATATCAATGTAGAAGAAAATAAAACTTTCAGTAAATAAAAGTAAAAGGCTGATTAGGAAAATAGTTTTCAGTCTTCTTAGTAGACTTTGTCCTATAATCTCAGTAACAAAATATTTTGCTGAAATTTTTACACCATCCCAGAATGTCTAGACAAAACATAGATATAGCAGCAGTTACTATTTATCTGCATATTTTCAAGAGCATGATAAGAGATTGCCAGAAACTCCCACCAGTATTCACAAATGATTCTAAATATAGTCTTGCAGTCATCATCCTGTATCTATATTCAATCTACATAAAAAAGATAAATCAAAATATATGAACTGTAAAAGAGGAAATTTATAGAGATAAGGTATTAGTTCTCACTAAAGAAGCATGGAGCATGGTGAATGCATGATAGATATATAAAATCTTTTCAATTTAAAATAAGTACTGTCAAAAGTATGGTGGTGTTGGCCCTCATCTGCACAAAGACAAGTATCTCCCTTCCAGGCAAAAGTAGAGGGGTTCCAAGGAACATACTTACAAATATTCAGGCCTCTACAAAAAAAAAAAAAATTATTGATGTACCTCACAGCTCGAGTCATAAGGAAATAGAGAAATGTGGTTTCTTCATATCTTGAAATATATGAAAGCAGGTAGTTGCAAAATGCATTCATTAACAGAAAAAGGAAGCCACATTCTCATAGTCTGAATCTGTTTGACAAGGATACAAGAATGTCTTGTTCATTAAGTGAAACAATATTTGATATCTAGAGGGTAACCAGCACAAAATTTTGTCCTTTAAGAGCAAGGGATAAACAAAATAGAGATCAAAGGCAGTAAAGCTGGGAGAAACAGTGATAAGATTGTCCCAAAACACAAGAGTGTTCATTGCTTGTGTAGCACTGAGATCCTACTGGAAAGAAGAGGAAGAAATCACCTGTGGCTCACAGAAAGTTGCACATTTAGTTATTCTACTGATTATTTCAGCATTTACCAGTTCAACAGTGACATCTGTATACTTTGTACTAATGTCACTTGATCAATACAACTGGGGAGTTGGGGAGAAGCAATGGATTGCATATGAGATTAAAACTACATAATACATTAGATTGGACACTTTAATATACAAAAATGTCACAACTATCAAAATAATTTAATCTGATAACCAATATCATCAGAACTACAAAGTTTGTGTGATATCTTATTAAAAATAAGCAATGTGATAGATAATAAGGTTTTTCTTACTATATGATCAACCAAAAATCAAATCATTCAATTAGATATACTTAGTATTATCTTTATACAGCAACTAATATTGTCCTTGACTTTTTTTTTTTTTTTTTTTTTTGGACAGGCAGAGTGGACAGTGTGAGAGAGAGAGAGAGAGAGAGAGAGAGAGAGAGAAAGGTCTTCCTTTGCCATTGGTTCACCCTCCAATGGCCGCTGCAGCCGGTGCACTGCGCCGATCTGATGGCAGGAGCCAGGTACTTATCCTGGTCTCCCATGGGGTGCAGAACCCAAGTACTTGGGCCATCCTCTACTGCACTCCCGGGCCACAGCAGAGAGCTGGCCTGGAAGAAGGGCAACCGGGACAGAATCCGACAACCCGACCAGGGCTAGAACCCGGTGTGCTGGCGCCGCAAGGCAGAGGATTAGCCTAGTGAGCCGCGGCGCTGGCCTGTACTTGACATTTTAAAAAATGAAATTGAAATGATCTTTTTCTTTTATAACATACAAAACCTATTCAAATGTGCAAGATTATTTAAGAAATGTATTTGTCTGAAAAGCAAAAAGACAAAGAGAGAAGGACAAATAGATAGACATTTCCCATCCACTGGCTGACTCCACAAATGATCACAACAACCAGAACTGGGTCAGGCAAAATCCAAGAGCTTAGAACTCAATCTGTGTCTCCCACATGAGTGGATGGGACTCAACAATTTGAGGCATCACCTTCTACCTCTAAGGGTATGCATTAGCAGGGAACTGGCTGTGATGTGGAGCAGCAGACATTAAAATCAGGCACTTTGATATGGGATGGAGGCTTCCCAAATGGAGCATTAACCACTGAAATTAAATAAATTAAAAAAAATCTCTAACCATAAAGTTAGTTCATTTTGTACCATTAGAACAACTGAATAAGTGGAACAAAGACATACTAACAGCATCTAAGTAATTGGAAATATGTAAAACTTTCATGAAATATTCAATATGACTAACATGACAATTTGTTCTGCAGTGTTTTGCTCATTTAATAAAAACTCAATAATAATTTCAGTTGAATTTTTAAAGAAATTGACAGTCTCACTCACAAACTTGGGTACTAATTAAAATTACTTAGAATTCCAAAATTATTTTCCAAAGAACAAAGTTGGAGGATTTTCACTAAATAGTAAAATAGTCAGGATGGGTATTTGGCCTAGCAGTTTAGACTTCTGTATGCCATATCAAAATTCCTGTATTTGATTCCTGCCTCCAGCTCCTAACTTCAGCTGCCAGTTAATGCAGACTATGGGAGGTATTAATGATGGCCCAGTTAATGGGGTTCCCTCCATGCATGTAGGAGACTTGGATTGAGCTCTCATATTCCAGCTTAAGCTTCAGGCTAATTGGGACCATTCATTGAGAGCATTTGGGGAGTGAACCAATGGATGGGTTTTCTCTGTGTATCCATCTGTCCCTGCGCCTCTAAAATAAAATGAAAACATTAATTACAATAAGCAAGACAGTGTAATATCATGGTAAGAGTAGATTCTAGATTAATGTGTCAAGAAAGAGGTGCACACATTAACTTTGGACAGAAATATCAATTCCATTTTATGGAGGAAAGGATACTGTTTTCAAAAATAATGCTAAAACAACTGAATATTCATATGGAAATACCAAACAGAAAAAAATTAAATTTTACTGAATTTTAAACCTAAATATAAAAGCTGAATACATTTAGTATCTAGAAGAAAATATAGGAAAACACCTTCACAGCCTTAGGGTATACAATAAACACTAAATAACCAAAGACTGAAAGATTGATAAATTGAATATTTTTGAAGTTAATAATGTCTGCTTTTCAAAAGGTAACAAGATAGGTTAGCGAGGTGACTAATAAATTGATTAGTTTGATTTAATCTTTCTACATTGTATATTCAAACATTGCCTTGTACTCCATAAATATATGCAATAATAATTTATCAACCAAATAAAATATAATTTATTTTAATTTTTCATTTTTAAAAGATTCAATGTGATCTATAAGTAAAATCCTAAGAGCATATTGATATTCCTTATTCTCTCCCTTCTTTCTCCCTCCTATTATCTCATTTCCACCCTCTCTTTGTCATTTTTTTTAAATTTTGAGAAAATGTATTTTAAATTTTTATTAATATTTCACCACATAAGAAATTTAACAAGTAAAAAGCAGAAAGGCCTAGTTTAGTGGGAATATAGACAATAGCTATAAACAACAGTTGAATAGAAAAATGACAATTTCAGCCATATACAGTACATTTTAAAGTAATCACAGATTATTAAAACACTAGTAATATAACCATTGGTTTGACAAAGGTATAAAAACAACATTTTATATATTTGAAGAAATACTGACATACAAAGACATTTCTTTCTTTTCTCTCTTTTTGTTTTCTTAAATTTTAGCTCTCACATATAAGGGGGAACATGTGGTAATTAATCTTTCTGGGTCTAGCTTATTTCATTCAACAAGATGCCCTCCAGTTGTGTCCATTTTACAGCGAAACATAGAATTTATTTTTTGTAGCTGAACAATATTCCATTGTGTATTTACGCCATGTTTTCTTCATCCATTCATCTGATGATGGACACCTTGGTTGATTCCAAATTTTAGCTATTGTGAACAGTGATCTTAGAAACATGGCAGTGCAGGTAACTCTCTGATACATTGTGTTCATGTCTTTTGAGTATATACCCAGTAATGGGATTGCTTGATCATATGGCTATTCTACTTCCTGTTTTCAAAGAAGCCTCCACACCGTTTTCCAGAGTGGTGCACTACTTTACATTCCCACCAACCGTGTATAAGCATTCCCCTTTCTCCACATCCTCATCAGCATTTGTTACTCTCTGTGTTTTGGATGTTAGCCATACTACAGGGGTGAGGTGCTATCTCATTGTGGTTTTGATTTGCATTTCCCTGATGGCTAGTATTGATGAGCATTTTTTCATATATTTGTTGGCCATTTGTACTTCTTCCTATGAGAACTGTCTATTGAAGTCCTTTGCCTATTTCTCAAGGGAGTTGTTTAGGTTTGCTTTTGTTGCCTGTGTTTTGGGGGTCTTGTCAAAGATGTTCTCTATATCAATGTCCTAGAATGTATCGCCTAAGTTTTATAAAGCATTGGTGAGAGTTATGGAACTAATTTCATTTGTATACATACATACACGTATATATATGTATGTGTATGTATACAAATGAAATTAGTATTAGTATTGTATGAAATTAGTATATTATATGAAATTAGTGTATATATATATATATATATATATATATCCAGTTTTGCCAGAATCACTGTTGTAAAGACTATAAGACTATCCTTACTTTACTGTATGTTCTAAACAATTTTTTCAGTAATTTTTTGGCTGTATGCATATGGATTAATTTCTGGGCTCTCTATTCTGTTCCATTGATCTATGTATTTTTTTTTTCCCAACAAGTTGTTTTTAATTACTACAGTTTTGTAGTATGCTTTGAAACTGGGTATTGTGATGTCTCCATCTTGATTTTTCTTACTCAGGGTCACTTTGTCTATTTAGCATCTTTTTTTGATTCCATATGAATTTTAGGATTGTTTTTTCTTACTCTGTAAAGAATGCCATTGGTATTTTGATAGGAATTACATTAAATCTGCAAATTGTTTTAGGTAGTATCGATATTTTGATGCATTTATTCTTCCAATTCATCTTTCCATTTTTTGTGCCCTTGATGATTTCATCAATGCTTACTAAACTTCATTGTAGAAATCTTTCACTTCTTTCGTTAAATTTATTCCTACACATTTGATTTTTTTTGTGGCTATTGTGAATGGGATTTCTGTTTTGATTTCTCTTTCTGTGAGTTCATCATTAACATACAAAAAACATAGTAGAAACCTGTAACATGCAACTTTTCTGAATTGGTTTAACAAATCTAACAATGTTTTGGTGGGGTATTTAGGCTTCTCTATGTGCAAAATCATGTCACCTGCAAACATGGATAATTTGACTTCCTCTTTTCCAACTTTCATGCCTATTATTTCTTTGTCCTCACTGATTGCTCTTGCTAAAACTTCCAGTACTATATTGAATAAGACTGGAGAAAGTGTATGCCCCTGTCATGTTCCAGGTGTGAGGGGAAGTGCTTTTCGATCCCCTATATGTAGGATCATGTCATCTGTAAATAGAGATAGTTTAACTTCCTCCTTTCCCATTTGTATCCCTTTAATTTCTTTTTCTTGCCTGATGGCTCTGGTTAACACTTCTAGGACTATATTGAATAGCAATAGTGAGAGTGGGCATCCCTGTCTGGTGCCAGTTTTCAATGGAAATGCCTCCAACTTTTCCCCATTTGATATATTGCTGGCCATTGGTTTATCATAAATTGTCTTAATTGTGTTGAGGAATGTTCCTTCTAACCTCAATTTGCTAAGAGTTTTCATCATAAAAAGGTGCTGTATTTTGTCAAATGCTTTCTCTGCATCTATTAAGATAACCATAAGACTTTTGGTTCTTAATTTGTTAATGTGATGTATCACATTGATTGACTTTCAAATATTGAACCATCCCTGCATACCAGGGATAAATCCCACTTGGTCCAGGTGAATGATCTTTCTGATGTGCAGTTGGATTTGGTTTGCCAGAATTTTGCTGAGTATTTTTGCATCTATGTTCATCAGGGATATAGGTCTGTAGTTTTCTTTCTCTGTTGTGTCTTTTCCGGGCTTAGGAATTAAGGTGATATTGGCTTCATAGAAAGAATTTGGGAGGATTCCCTCCCTTTCAATTGTTTTGAATAATTTAAGAAGAACTGGAGTTAGTTGTTCTTTAAATGTCTGCTAGAATTGAGTGGTGAAGCCATTCAGTCCTTGGCTTTTATTTTTCGGTAATGTGTTTATTACTGATTCAATTTCTTTCATGGTTATGGGTCTGTTTAAGTTTTCTATATCTTCATGGCTCAGTTTAGGAAGGTTGTATGTGTCCAGGAATCTATCCATTTCTTCTTGGTTCCCCAATTTGTTAGCATACATCTCTTGGTAGTGGTTTTTCATGATTCTTTTTATTTCTGTTGTGTCTGTTGTTACATTTCCATTACTATCTTTGATTTCATGGATTTGGGTCTTCTCTCTCATTTTTTTGGTTAGTTGGGCCAATGGTGTGTCTATTTTGTTTATTGCTTCAAAGAACCAGCTCTTGGTTTTGTTGATCTTTTGTATTTTTTTTTGTTTCCATTCTGTTTATTTCTTCTTTAATCTTTAGTATTTCTTTCCTTCTGCTGGATTTGGGCTTGATTTGATGCTGTTTTTCTAAATCCTTGAGGTGCATGGAGAGTTCATTTGTTTGGTTCCTTTCCAGATTCTTGATATAGGCACCAATTGCTATAAACTTTCCTCTTAGCACTCTTTTTGCCAAGGTTAACCCACAGGTTTTGATAGGTTGTGTTATCATTTTCATTTGTTTCTAGAAATCGTGGTCAAGGAAGAACTTCTAAGATCAATCCCATTCACAATAGCCACAAAAATAATCAAGTACCTTGGAATAAATTTAACCAAGGATGTCAAAGACCTCTATGATGAAAATTACAAAACATTAATGAAAGAAATAGAACAAGACACAAAAAAATGGAAAAACCTGCCATGCTCATAAATTGGATCAATATCATCAAAATGTCCATTCTCCCAAAAGCAATTTATAGATTCAATGCGATACCAATCAAAATACCAAAGTCATTCTTCAAAGACCTAGAAAAAATTATGCTGAAATTCATATGGAGAAACAGGAGACCGTGAATAGCTAAAGAAATCCTTTACAATAAACTCCAGACTTCACAACTCCAGACTTCAAGACATACTACAGGGTAGTTATAATCAAAACAGCTTGGTACTGGTACAAAAACAGATGGATAGACCAATGGAAAAGAATAGAAACACTGGAGATCAATCCAAACATCTATAACCAACTCATATTCGACAAAGGAGCTAAAACCAACCCCTGGAACAAGGACAGCCTCTTCAACAAATGGTGCTGGGAAAACTGGATGTCCACATGTGGAATTATGAAGCAAGACCCCTACCTTACACCTTATACAAAAATCCACTCAACATGGATCAAAGAACTAGAGATACACCATGACACCATGAAACTAATTGAGAGCATAGGGAAACCCTTCAAGACTTTGGAACAGGCAAAAAATTCCTGGAGAAGACCCCAGAGGCACGGGTAATTAAAGTTAAAATAAACAAATGGTATTACCTCAAATTGAAGTTTCTTTACAACAAAAGAAATAGTCAGGAAAGTTAAGAGGCAACAAACAGAATGGGAGATGTTATTTGCAAATTACACAGCGGATAAAGGAGTAACAACTAGAATCTATAAAATGATCAAGAAAACCCACAGCAACAACAACAACAAAAATCAACCCAATAAAAAGATGGGCCAAGGACCTTAACAGACATTTTTCAAAACAGGAAATCCAAATGGCCAACAGACACATGAAAAAATGCTCAGGATCCCTAGCTATCAGGGAAATACAAATCAAAACCACAATGAGATTTCACCTTACTCCGGTTAGAATGGCTTACCTACAGAAATCAACCAACAACAGATGCTGGTGAGGATGTGGGGAAAAAGGGACACTAATCCACTGTTGGTGGGAATGCAAACTGGTAAAGCCACTATGGAAGACAGTCTGGAGAGTCTTCAGAAACCTAAATATAACCCTACCATACAACCCAGCCATCCCACTCCTGGGAATTTACCCAAAGGAAATTAAATTGGCAAACAAAAAATCTGTCTGCACCTTAATGTTTATTGCAGCTCAATTCACAATAGCTAAGACATGGAATCAACCTAAATTCCCATCAATGGATGACTGGATAAAGAAATTATGGGATATATACTCTATGGAACACTATACAGCAGTAAAAAAAAAAAACAGTGAAATCCGGTCATTAGCAACAAAATGGAGGAATCTGGAAAATATCATGCTGAGTGAAATAAGCCAGTCCCAAAGGGACAAATATCATATGTTCTCCGTGATCGATGACAACTAGTCGAGCATCTAAAAGGAAACCCGTTGAAGTGAAATGGACACCATGAGAAACAATGACATGATCAGCCCTTGTCCTAACTGTTGAGGAACAACTTACTATTTTATTCTTTTTAGTATTTTTGTTGTTGTTGTTCTTTTGTTCTACTTAATACAACTGGTTGAACTCTGTAATTAATACACAATTATTCTTAGGTGTTTAAAATTAACAGAAAAGTGATCTCTGTTAAATATAAGAGTTGGAATAAGAGAGGGAGGAGATATGCTCGGCACATGCTCACTTGGACTTTTCTCCAATGGTAGAGCTAGAAATGTGTCAGGGGATTCCAATTCAATCTTATCAAGGAGGCATGTACCAATGCCAGCTCACTTGTTAAAGTGATAAGTTTAAGCACATAATTGATCAAAAGATAGGGTAAGTGTCGAAGTGATTTCACAAATAAGACCAGTGTCTGGAAATAATGAAGGATAGAATTAAAAAGGGAGAGAATGATCCTGAAGGGGAAGCAGGACATGCAGCAGACTCATAGAATTGCAAACACCCTAAACAGCACTCCAGCCTCAGAATCAACCCTTGGGGCATTTGGATCTGGCTAAAAGGCCCATGAGAGTCTCACAGGCATGGAAAGCCAAGACACTGTGGCAAAAATAACCTAAATGAAAGATCTCAGTGAACAAGACCCCAGCAGAAAGAACGAGCCATCAAAGAAGGAAGCACCTTTCTCTGAAGGGAGGAAGGAACCTCCACTGTGATATGGCCTTGACTAAACAAGTTCAGAGTTGGTGAACTCAAGGGGCTTCCATAGCCTCAACCTTTGGGTGATTACTGACATCATAAATAAGAGTGTCAGTTGTTAAATCAACAACAGGAGTCACTGTGCACTTGCTCCCCATGTAGGATCTCTGTCCTTAATGTGTTTTACTATGAAAGCTAATAATAACACTACTAGTTGAACAGTACTCTATATCTTGTGCGGTTGTGTGGGTGCAGTCTGTTGAAATCTTTGCTTAGTATATACTAAGATGATCTATATATAAAGATAATTGAAAATGAAACTTGATGAAGAGTGGGATGGGAGAGGGAGTGGGAGATGAGAGGGCTGTGGGAGGGAGGGAGATTGGGGGGGGGGAAGCCACAACAATGCAAAAGTTGCACTTTGTAAATTCAAATTTATTAAATTAAGAAAAATTAAAAAAAAGAATTCAGCGGTAAAGACATCAGGTCATGGACTTCTCCGTGATGAAAGGCTTTGACTTTTGCTTCACTCTCATTGCTTGCTATGGGTCTCTTTAGAAATCCATATTTTCTTGATTTAATCTTGGTAGGTTCTACAAATCCATGAATTTATCCATTCCTTCAGGGTTTTCCACTTTATTAGCATATATTCATAGTAACTTCTTATGATCTTTCATATTTCAGTGGTGTCAATTCTAATGTTTCCTTTTTATCTCTAATTTTCTTTATTTTCAGTCTGGCTAGAGGTTTATTTTTTTATCTTCTCAAAAAACAACTTTTGCTTTGTTGATATTTTTTTTTTAGTTTCAATTTCATTTATTTCTGCTCTGATCCTTATTATTTCTTGCCTCCTCTTGATTTTAGGCTTGGTTTATTCTTGTTTTTCAAAATCTTCAAGATGCATTGTTATATCTTTAATTTCAGACATTCTCTTTTTTTAATATAAGCACTTAATGCTATAAACTTACATTTTAATATTGCTTTTGTTGTATCCCACAGGTTTAGATATATTGTTTTCATTTGCATTATTTCAAGAAAATTTTTGATTTCTTTTTTAATTTCCCCAATAACGCATTGATCAGTATTATATTTTCTAATTTCCAAATATTTGAGTATTCCATTGTTCTTTGTTGTTGATTTATAGTTTTATTCCTTTATGGTCTGAGTTGATGCATGCTATGATTTCAATCTTGAAAATTTGCTGAGACTTGATTTGTGGCCTAATATGTGGTCTATCTTAGAAAATTTTCAATGTAGTTATGAGAAGAATGTTTATTCTGTAGCTCTTGAGTGAAATGTCCTGTATATGTTAGATCCATTTACCCAAAAATATGTTTCCTCTCTGGTGTATCTTTATTGATTTTCTATCTGGATGATCTGTCCATTGATAAGAGTGTGCTGTTGAAATCACCCACTATTATTTTATTAGATTTTATTTCTCCCTTTAGTTCTGATAGTATTTTCTGTATATTTCTGGGTGGTCTTGTGTTGGGTGTTTATGTATTTATGATTGCTTTGTCTTTTTGCTGAATTGAAACTTATTAAAATATAATGTCCTTCTTTATCTCTTTTTACAGTTTTTGACTTAAAGTCTGTTTTCTCTGATATCTGGATGGCTACACATGCTTGCTTTCGCATTCCATTTGCCTGGCATATCATTTTCCAACCCTTCACTTTTAGTCTGTTGCATTTTTGTCTGTGAAGTGAATTTCTTGTAGGCAGCAATTAGTGGGGTCCTTATTTTTCATCCATTAGGCCAACCTAAGTCTTTTGCTTGGCGAATTTAATGCATTTACATTCAAGGTTAGTATTGATAGATAAGAACTAAGGCCTGTAATTTTGACTGTAATGATTCTACATTTTTCTATTAGTGAATTTGGTGGTGTCATGTTTTCATGATATTTACTGCTAATGTAGGATGACCTTTAAAATGCCTCACAGGCTGATCTGGTGGTGGTGAACGCTCTCAGTTTTTGTTTATCTGGAAAATACCTGATTTATCCTTCACTTCCAAAGGATACCTTCACTGGATATAATAATCTTGTTGGAAAAGTTTTGTTTGTTTTTTTGTTTTTTCCTTTTAAGCCTGATATATCATCCTATTCTCTTCTGCCAGTAGATTTTCTGCTTAGAATGGTACAGATGGCCCCTTCTTCAGGTCCTTCTAGGAGACTCCATTTGGAGTTGTGGCTTATAACACAAACAACCGTAGTTCTAGCATTAGGGGATGTGAACCGGACCCCCTTCCAGTCCTACAGTGTGTCTACAAGGTATACAGGAGATTTTACTCTGGATTAAATGAGTACAGAGAGGTGGAATACAGATAGGTTCTTTCCTATGTTACAAATTGTTATGTTACAGTGTATAGGGGGGTCATTGCCCAGAACTCCCAGAGTGGGAACGGATTTTTTATGGGCTGTTTCTGGTGTTAGCCCCCAGAACCTAAGGTGAAACCCCCATACTCATGTAGAGTGCAATATCATAGCTCTGGAACTAATGCCCTCAATTTCCACAGTTGCAGGCTGCAGGGGATCTACCTGTTGCCCCATACATGGCCCTGACTCTAGCTATGATGCTGGTGGGAGTGGAATACAGTCATGCTGCATGACTTTCCACTGATGAATACGGCACTCTGTTGGATTGGGGGGTGGGGGGAAGGGAGAAAGTTGGCTTCTCTTCTCCAAGTCCGGTAGTTGCTCAGACTCCAGTCAGCTCTCCAGACTTAAGTAAAAGTTCATGGGTGATTGTAGAATTCCGTCCCAGCTAAAACAGGGAGTGGCAGGGCACGTGGCAATTTCTTCCTATCTTGGCGTGTAAAGATGGTGGCTCACAGCCAGCAGGGCTGGTTGCTGTAGTGTGTCTGTCTTCTTTCACAAATGTCAACTTTCAAATACTTCAAAAAATGCTGTTTCAAAGATGAAATGAAAACCACATGCGCCGGCGCCGCGGCTCACTAGGCTAATCCTCCGCCTTGCGGCGCCGGCACACCGGGTTCTAGTCCCGGTCGGGGCGCCGGATTCTGTCCCGGTTGCCCCTCTTCCAGGCCAGCTCTCTGCTGTGGCCAGGGAGTGCAGTGGAGGATGGCCCAAGTGCCTGGGCCCTGTACCCCATGGGAGACCAGGAAAAGCACCTGGCTCCTGGCTCCTGCCATCGGATCAGCGCGGTGCGCCGGCCGCAGCGCGCCGGCCGCGGCGGCCATTGGAGGGTGAACCAACGACAAAAGGAAGACCTTTCTCTCTGTCTCTCTCTCTCACTGTCCACTCTGCCTGTCAAAAAAAAAAAAAAAAGAAAAAAAAAAAAAAAAGAAAACCACATGCTAGGAGAAAATACATTTTATAGTATTAGTAGGAAAATAATTTGTCACAAATATTCTTTTTGAATTTAATCACACTTATTATGTCACCTAATGATTCTTGCTTATTTGTCCAAAGAAAAGAAAAGGATATGTGTACATCAAGACATGTCAATTTATATCCAAGTCAATTGTATTCATGATGTACCAAAAAAGAAGTAGGCCAAAATAAAAAGGTGAATGGATGTATGGTGTTTTTATACAAAATGATACTATAGTACTAAACTAAATCAAACTGTACTAAATAAACAAAATGAACGGAATACTGCTAATGCACACAATAATGTGGATGAATCTCAAAAATGTTATGTAAAGCAAGATTTGATTGCTATGACATTCCATTACAGGTAAAGCTAACAAATTGTGAGCAACAGAAAATCTGTGGTTGCTAGGGACTGGGGTTGAAGAAAGGCTACCCAAAAACCAGCATAAGGGGAATGGGGACTTTGAGAGATAACAGAAATATTTGATGTCTTGATCACAGGAGTCATACATTTATAGATATTTGAAAAAAATATGTTGAACTGCATGCATAAGGTCCATGCATTTTATTCTATATAAACAGTGCTTAAGTAAAGTTTGATGGGGAAAAATGTATCTGCAGGTAACATTAAACAGCTGACATAATGGAGTACTTGCAGAAGTTCCACATGACACTCTCAGTGGGGGCTCACTACTTAATCCTAATGAAATGATATTATCTCCTTGCTCTCGAATATCCTGTCATCATGAGGCCCGATTTTAGCTGTGTGGATGTGATTATATTCACTTCATTACTAATGAAGAGGTTTGAAGTGGGCAAACTGCCACATAATAATTACTTATTTCTAAATGCAGTTTAACTGCTTGTCTACATAATAATTAAATGAGGTAGAAATGGTATACTTCACTCTCTCATTGTTTTTTTTACTGTGTCTGTAATGCACATGTGTTTATATCTCACATTGCCAGATATGTAAACTATTAAAATGAATTTTAATAATTTTAATAATTTAATTTTACCTTGTGCCACAGGTGTTAAGCTTCCACTTGTTGAGCCAGCACCCCTTATAGGAGGACCCGTTTGAGTCCTGGTTGCTTGGCTTCCAAACCAGATTCCTGCTAATGTGCCTGGGAAGGCAGTAGATGATGGTCCAAGGACTGAAACCCCTGAATCTCCAGTGGGAGACACAGAAGGAATTCATGCCTACCAGCTTTGTTTTTTTTTTGTTTTTTTTTTTTTTTTTGTTTTTTTCTTTTTTTTTTTTTTTGACAGGCAGAGTGGACAGTGAGAGAGAGAGACAGAGAGAAAGGTCTTCCTTTTGCCGTTGGTTCACCCTCCAATGGCCGCCGCGGCCGGCGCACCGCGCTGATCCGATGGCAGGAGCCAGGAGCCAGGTGCTTTTCCTGGTCTCCCATGGGGTGCAGGGCCCAAGCACCTGGGCCATCCTCCACTGCACTCCCTGGCCACAGCAGAGGGCTGGCCTGGAAGAGGGGCAACCGGGACAGAATCCGGCGCCCCGACCGGGACTAGAACCCGGTGTGCCGGCGCCGCTAGGCGGAGGATTAGCCTAGTGAGCCGCGGCGCCGGCCGCCTACCAGCTTTGTTTAGCATGGCCCAGCACTGTCATTTGGGATAGTGAACCTACAAATGGAAGATCTCTCTCTCTCCCTTACTCTGTCACTCTGCCTTTCAAATAAATGTTTAAAAATGCATTTTTGGAGACTTTTTTCTAGTTATGATAAATAATTTCTTATCCAATCACAGGAAATTTCAGTGTGCTGCATCTTTGCATGAACTAATATTCCCAATAAAATTTCAAATTATAATAGCAGAACTGAATGTTTGATCTAGTGGTTGAGATTTCTGCTACTCACATCTGAGTACATGAGTTCAATATCTGTTCATGGCTCCTGACTCCAGCTTCCTGCCTATGCAGCTCTTGGAAGGCAATGGTGATGGCTCAAGTAATTAGGTTCCTGTGACCCATGTGTTAGACTTGCTTTGAGCTCTTAGTCCCCACACGTAGGCTGTTGCCCAGTTCTATTCATTGTGGGCACTGGGGTAGTAAATGGAACAATCTTTCTCAGTATTTTTGTCTTTCTTTCTGGGTATGTGTGTCTCTTCCTTTCAAATAAATGAATAAGTATTTTTTTTAGAAATCATCATACCACCTCCCACATACCTAAATGCAATCAATAGGTCATTGCATAAAAACTCAACAATATACCAGTAATAATAAGAAACACCACATTGAGGCTTGCTATGGGCCAGGCAGAATTCTGACATGTTATATATAATTACTTGTAATCAACCTCTGAGGAAAGCATTACCATTATTTATCAATTGTGTGAATGAGGAAGTAGATGCCTATGATGTTAAGTAATTTTGTTTAATGTCTTTTTAATGATTAAGAACCAATTCAATATAGTCATTGAATTTTGACTTCTTATATTTGAGGTATATATTTTTCAGGCTAATTCTGTGAGAAGAAATTGCTACTTGTTAGTATGGTAAGAAGATTAAAGTAATGACGTGTATGTAATGTTTACCTTGGTTACCTAATCATGTACCTCACCAAACTTGAAAATGGGATCTGCAACAGGAGATTTTTGTGATCTGCCTCTTAACATTCTCACCCCAGCTAGTTTATCCTCCAGGAAACACACCCTTGATGAGTTCTTCTCTCCAGGTCATCTGACACACAATAGTCTCCTGGGAAAACAATGACACTGGGCAGAGGAGCTCTGGTTAATTCTTTCCTTTCTGTGTTAGCTCAAAGGAACTTTCCAAAATTTGATTGTGAACTGTGATTCAGGAATTAGAAAGCTGGACTGGGGGCCGGCGCTGTGGCATAGCAGGTAAAGCCAGTGCCAGTGCAGTGCCAGTATTCCATATGGGCATCCCATATAGGCACCAGTTGAAGACCTGGCTGCTCCACTTCTGATTCAGTTCTCTGCATATGGCCTGGGAAAGCAGTAGAGGATGTTCCAATTGCTTGGACCCCTGTATCCGCATGAGAAGACCCGGAGGAAGCTCCTGGCTCCTGGCTTTGGATTGTCACAGCTTCAGCCATTGCAGCCAATTGGGGAGTGTACCAGAGTATGGGAGACACCTCTCTCTCTGCCTCTCCTTCTCTCTCTGTGTAACTCTGACTTTCAAATAAACAAATAAATATTTATAAAAAACAAACAAACAAACAGGGGCCAGTGCTGTGTCGCAGTGGGTTAATTCTCTGCCTGTGGCACCGACATCCCATATGGGTGCCGGTTCTAGTCCCAGCTGCTCCCCTTCCGATCTAGCTCTCTTCTATGGCCTGGGAAAACAGTGGAAGATGGTCCAGGTCCTTGGGCCCCTGCACCCAAGTGGGAGACCCGAAGGAAGCTCCTGGCTCCTGGCTTCAGATCAGCTCGGATCTGGCCAGCCACTGCAGCCATGTAGGGAGTGAACCAGCAGATGAAAGACCTCTCTCTCTTTCTCTACCTCTCTGTAATTCTGCTTTCAGGTAAATAAAATAAATCTAAAAAAAAAAAAACACAAAACAAAACAAAAAATTATAGACTGAACACAGACCAAATAAAAACATGCAGATAAATAGAAAAATTACCAGGAATTGCACTGTGGCAGTTAACCCTCAATTCATTTATTCTGATACAGCTGGTATCAATGCAATACTGAGAAAACTAATTTTGAAAATATTTAGCAACTTTTATTTGAAATTGCTAACGAAAAGTAAGTTATGGGTATATTTGATTTTTGTTCACAATTCTTTCGTATTATTTTGTTCATAATTAATTTGTGGGTCAATGTTTTGCAATGTAGACTGATTCAACACAGGACAGGTCAATGTGAAAGTGATATTTTCAATTCTTACAAGCTTTTGAGCTATAACATGCAAAATATTATTGTTGATTTTTTATATACTATCATCAAGATTTTTCTTTTATTTATTGAAAGCCCCAGCTCTTTCATATGTGTTCCCAAAAATCCTTAGCCAGCAGGCCTACACTAAGGAACAAGTGCAAAAACAAACTGCTCAGACAGAAGGTAACTTATATCAGAAACTTGTAAGATAAGGAATTAAGAAAGAACAAGATAGGTGGCAAAAATAAGAATGAATACAATAAAATACTGTGTTTCTCTTAAGTTTTTAAAAATACATCAAAAAGTTTAAGATAACAATTGTGCAATTATCTGATGTGGTTTTCAAGGCATACACATGGAGCACATAAGACAAACAGAGCATAATATTGAAAGGGAACAAATATGGAAATATTATATCTCCCTGCAAATCAAGGTGATAAAATGTTGATTCTAAATAGACTGTATAATAAAATACTAATTTTCCAACTCCTTGAGAAGACATTAAAAAAAGAGATATAGTCAAAATCACTATAGTTAAACTAAAATTAAATAACAATGAATTTTCAAATCTCCAAAGAGAAGGAAGAAAATACAAAGAAAAGTGAAAAACAGGGAAAACAAAGAGAAAAGTAAACAACATGATACACCCAAACTAAAACATATCAACAATTATAAGTGTAAATGGTTTAACACATGAATTAAAAATAGGCATTTTCAGAGTAGATTAAAATATGACTCAACTATGCACCTTCTATAACAACTTCACTTAAAGCACAATTACATGGGTATAATGAAAGAATAATAAAATGGTAAAACAATATATCATGCTAACACAAATCAAAGAAAGAAATAGTAGCTTATATACATATACTGGATCTGCAAAATTGGAGAAATGTGATAAAAATAGCATTTACAATTATTCTGACATTAAAGAAGTTAATATTTATTAATCTAATAAAAGATGTGCAGGATCTTTATGCTGAAATCTATAAAACACTGATAAAAGATGACTTTGGAAATATTTACATAAAAGTAGCAGCATTCCAAATTCATGCATTGGAAGACTCAAAAAAGGATCATGAGAATTATCCATGAATGTATCTGCAGATTTAATGCAATATCAATCAAATTTGAACAATTTTTGGTATGTAGACAACTGACTCTAAACCCACTTTAATAACATTACTCGAAAGGCAAGGGTAAATAAGTCAGGATAACAAATGACTTATATAGCTACAAAGTTTAACAGAAAGAAATTAATACACTTATAGGAACAATGCAACCCAATCTGAATGTCACTCTAAATTTACTATAATAAAGACAGTGTGCTATTCATGAAAAGTCAAAGAGTTTGAAAAATATAGAATTCTCAAACAGACTCACACAATTGGGTGTTTTCTCATAAAGTTTATCCTTATCATATGACCCAGCTATCATCCATCACTTAGATTTTTACCCTAGAGAAGTTAAAAACTATCTTCACACGAAAGTCTCCAGAAAATGATCAAAGCTTTAATTGTAGTCACCCCAAACTGGAAAGAACTTCTTCTTTGGGTAAGTGATAAATACTAGTATATCAATACAATTGGATATTACTCAGAAATAAAAATAAATGAAATATGGATTCATAAAACAACATAATAAATTTCAAATCATTATATAGAATGATAAAAGCCAAGCAGAGAAGGTTACATATTGTATGGTTTATATAATTTTATTGAAATAGTGAGATTACAGTGATGGGGACCAAATGCATATTTGCAAGGACTTGGTTTAGTGGGATGTAGAAGACTTGCAACCTCTAAAGGATTAGCATCCTTGGTCTATTATAAAAGTTCTGCATCCCAATCATGTGTGGCTACATAAACCTACATATATGTTAAAATTAATAGAAATAGACACTCAAATAGGAAAAGGGTGTGTTTTTTTCACTATAAGGAATTTTTAAAATCAAATTAGAAAGAATAATAGGAATGGGGAATGGCTGATTAAAGCTAACTAACGACACTAGAAATCTTCACAAACTGGGTTTTATTTGACATTTCAAAGAACTCAGCAATTCCTGTCATGGGGCCTGTCACATAGGAGTCACTTCAAGTTTGCATTGAAACGAAGCATGAAGAACAGCTTATTTGAAATCCAGTTCTCACAGTTGAAAAACAAAAAAGAAAGGTATCTAAATTATTGATTTTTGGCTGTAGCTTAACGGTTCTGCTTCAGGTTGTGCATGGACTGTAAGTCTGTCTCTACATCTTCTCATTGTCAAGAGTAGATAATTATCCTGAGGCAAGGTTTAGTTCTGATGAGAAGCTGACATAATGAGGTAAAATTTTATTATCCTTAAAATCAGCATCAGAACTGCTTTTAATAGAAGACCATAAGTGTTTTGGAAAGTCAATTAAAAACAACCTCAGGTCGGTGATTAGAGTGATCAGTGGGTGATCTGAATGAAAAGTCCTAACTTCCACACCAAAAACCAGAGAAGACGATTAAAAAATAAATATCAGATGGTTAAAAAAGAAAATAAATACAGTAAGGAAGGTAGATATAATGTTAAACATTATAATTAAATTAATTAAATTAAATACAATTAAAAAAGAAAAATGAAAACAAGAAATAAAACATCAGATGCTAAATATCTTTAGTAGCCAAAAATAAATTGGAAAAAAAAAAGAATAGTATCTATTAATGTCTTATAACAATGGCTACAACTAAATTAAATGTTTGACATCTAAATGACTACATGAAATTTGGCCCTCTTTGATGCAAAGTAAAGTCTCAAAATTGAAATGAAATAAAATAAAATGAAAATATTTAAGAAATTTGGGAAATTGTTTTGACTTAAACATGAAAAAAATTAGGGGTCTTGGGAGGGAAGAAACCATAAAATAAAGGAGAAAATTGTATAGAGGAGTCATTGAGATGATGTAAGACTGAGTAGTGTAGCTAAATCAAACGCTAAAAATATTCCCAAACAAAAAGAAATCCTTAACAGACATTCAGCTGGTGTTATTTTGATACACAGTAAATTTTTCCTGGCTCCTTCCATTTCCTTAGTAAGATCTGCTAAACTTAACCCTCATAGGAAGAGTATCTTGGTAAGGAAGATGATGAGCATCACTATCGTGCACCAGGAATTACCCCTGAGAATACAAAGTGTACCTACAGGTAGTGTTAGGCTGAACTGGAATTAAGGTGGCACAGGGGATAATATCTCCGTATCAGAAGTAGGGGACCTTGATACAACAAAGGACTTTTGGATATTTATCACATCTTTCACAGGACATTCAAAATTACCAACTTAAAATAGCCTCTTACAGATTTATTGAATTGTAAATCCCACCTGCAGCTGGCTTTGCATGGCCAGACCAAATGGTTTTCTGTGGTCCATGTATGCCCTACCTTTGTGAGTCTTACACAGAGGAGAAGGCAGAGGAAAATGGTGAAACAGGAGAGAGGAAGACAGGTAAGTATAGATGAAGGCTTCCAGGTAGCCTTATAGAAATAGCTAAAAGGTGGAAGTAGAGGCATGAGTGGTCACCACTTCCAACTCTAGAGACTCAGATGCTCTCCTCACCCTTTTGTTCCATTTCCCTTGATTTTATAGAAGCTACTTGAACAGTCTAAAGCAAAATTTCCCTTTCTGTGCAACTAAAAGAACTTTCACCGGAGAATGGCATTAAAGAATGTGGTCTCCAGGTTCCATTAGCATCTACCCCATCTTTCTTTTCATAACACCCAGGTTTACTATAGTATTCACACTTATCATCATTAGTTTATATGTAAGGTCAGGAACATTTCCTACTAATATCAGTAGCCTAGGGTTAAGCATAGTTGTTTAATGAATGGTTCAATGGAAACACAACCCACATCCCTCTGCATTCTTAACTTCTCAAAACCAAGGAAAAATGGGATGAATCATAACAGCACCATGTTACTCACATAATTGAGGAAGGAGGATAAAATGAGGTTAGGATGAAGTGAATACAAGAAACAGAATTCTACCAGTCTTTTAAGAAGGGATATAGGTGGGGGAGGAAGTCATCAGCAGATGAGGTTGAATTGGCTATTATGACTGGAATGTTTACACTTTCAGTTCTTAAAACGCTTGATTCATTTTCTAATAAAATAAATCCAGGCATTACCTGGATTTTGATCCATCACTCCCTTCCCCTCCTGCAGGCCTCAGTAGTTGCATATTCTCATGTCCATTCTTCTTGTTATGAAACACAGCATAATCAAAGGACGAGAGTCTTCAAAGGGGATGGTTCTTGGAATTATAGTAGTGTTAAGAACCTCAAGTACTGGCCAGCACCGCGGCTCACTTGGCTAATCCTCTGCCTGTGGTGCGGGCACCACGGGTTCTAGTCCCTGTTGGGGCGCTGGATTCTGTCTCGGTTGTTCCTGGCTTCTGATTGGTGCAGCACTCTGGCTGTAGCAGCCATTTGGGGGTGAACCAATGGAAGGACGACCTTACTCTCAGTCTCTCTCACTGTCTAACTCTGCCTGTCGATAAAAAAAGAACCTCAAGTACTTCATAAACATTAGAAATTATTGATAGCAGAAATTCAAGGGCAAAAGAGGTTGTGACCCATATCTACTGAACTCTTAGGACCCAGGACATCACGTTTTGGCAGCCAGTCTGGTAGGAGGGCAGATCTTAGTTGTCACAGAAGCTAGGACAGCATCTGTTCACCTGAAGGCACTTGAACTATACCAACTTGGAATGATCTTGACTCAGAATTTACATCATCCTTAACAGAGCTTCTTTGACTTGATTTCTTTTCTCTCAGTAATATAGCCATCTGCATTACTTTCTTTTGACATCCTAAGAAGGCCTCCATAAATATGCATTTTTCCTAAAATTTATGATACAACCCCACCGAATACATCTTTGACATCATGTCACTTCCTTAGTCATGCATTGACATTATAATGTTATTTACTACAAAGTCACATTGACAGCATCTTGGGAACACTGTGACAGCACTGTATTTGTCATTGAGGTAAATATTGAAAAGCACATTTAGACAAAAATTGCTTGGAGGAAAAAAATAAGAAATAGAACCAAGACATAGTTATTGAAATTTTTGAAAAAAATTTCAAAAACCTGAACACTTGTTACAAGTTTGTTCTAGATCAGTGCTAGGTAAGAAATCAAGTGTTATTCCTTCGAAAAATACGGAAGAGAATTTTGGCAGAAACAGGGAACAGATAGATTCCAGATAATTATCTTTTATACTTATGTAATTGACTATACAGAATTGAAAAGCTACCTCTAAATACTATTGTCAGAACAAGAGAAGAAGGAAAAGTAAAATATTTAATATTTATGGAGTACCAAATGCTACTCAAACAATTTATGTGCATAACCTCATGCTGCAGTGGTAGGGGGTTATATATAATTTTTTTTGACAGGAAGAGTTAGACAGTGAGAGACAGAGAGAGAGAGAGGTCTTCATTCCATTGGTTCACCCCCAAAATGGCCGCCACGGCCAGTGCGCTGCGCTGATCTGAAGCCAGGAGCCAGGTGCTTCCTCCTGGTCTCCCATGCGGGTGCAGGGCCCAAGCACTTGGGTCATCCTCCACTGCCTTCCTGGGCAGTGGAAGAGGAGAAACCAGGACAGAACTGGTGCCCTAACTGGGACTAGAACCTGGAGCACCAGCGCCACAGGCGGAAGATTAGCCTAGTGAGCCGTGGCGCCAGCCTATATATAATTATTATTCATACTCCACATTGAAGAAACAGCCTTCAAAAAGTGAACCACTTTCCCTAGTGCACAGGACTTGTGAGTGATGGAGGTAGGAGAGGAGCATCCGGGAGTCCAGTAATCATGTTATAGTAACGGTTCTTGATAGGAAAAATGTAGACAGACAGGGCTAGAAGTGTACACAGAGTGGGAATGATTGAGCACATCCAACTCAGAAACAGATGTTGTCTGTGTCCCATACCTAACAGGCAGCATGTTAGAAGACACGTGCCTATGAATATGGCATTGTTGTGGAAGCTACTGCAGGAATAAAGGTCAAGTAAGGGGACCGGCGCCGCAGCTCACTAGGCTAATCCTCCGCCTAGCGGCGCCAGCACACCAGGTTCTAGTCCTGGTCGGGGCACCGGATTTTGTCCCAGTTGCCCCTCTTCCAGGCCAGCTCTCTGCTGTGGCCAGGGAGTGCAGTGGAGGATGGCCCGAGTGCTTGGGCCCTGCACCCCATGGGAGACCAGGATAAGCACCTGGCTCCTGGCTCCTGCCTTAGGATAGGTGTGGTGCGCCAGCCGCAGCGGGTCAGCTGCGGCGGCCATTGGAGGGTGAACCAATGGCAAAAGGAAGACCTTTCTCTCTCTCTCTCTCACTGTCCACACTGCCTGAAAAAAAAAAAAAGTCAAGTAAGGGACTGCTGAGGACCAGGAATTTAGGAGGACAATGGGCTGGGCTCCTCTAAGGACATATGTAGTGCCACCAAGTCTGCTTATTTTTAAGTGATTGATTATAGTCAAATGAAAATATGATGTATGTGTGTGTTAATATATTCTATTTTTTAAATCTGAAAATGTCCTTATTTCACCACCATTATGTTTATATATTGACATTTAAAAAAAAAAAACTTGAAATATCTCATCCAAAGACTGTTCTCTGTCTTTATTTTCCTAAAGTCACTCATTATTATATTATTGTTCCTCTTTCTGTAACATGTTATTTTTTTAACTATTCTCAACTTTTATGTTATTTCTGAGCTTTCAAAAGTTGTCTATATGGTAACTAAAAGTGATGATATTTGCATAATGATTAATATTCATTTTGTAAGAGTATGCAGATTTGTGGCACTAGAAATAAAGAAAGCAAATAAATTATTTATAAATACACAAAGAACTTAATGTATACTATTGAAAACTATCCATATTTAACAATTGTCTTTAAAAACATAAAAAGGGACAAATATCCTATGTTCTCCCTAATCAGCGACAACAAACTGAGCACCAAAGGGGAAACCTGTTGAAGTGAAATGGATACTATGAGAAACAGTGACTTGATCAGCTCTTGTCCTGACTGTTGATGTACAATTTAATACTTTATTAATTTTAGTACTTTTTTTTTTGTTCTAGTACTATTGGTTGAACTCTGTAATTAACACAAAATTATTCTTAGGTGTTTAAATTTTAACTGAAAAGTGATCCCTGTTAAATATAAGAGTGGGAATAAGAGAGGGAGGAGATGTACAATTTGGGACATGCTCAATCGGACTTGCCCCAAATGGTGGAGTTAGAAACGTGCCAGGGGATTCCAATACAATCCCATCAAGATGGCATGTGCCAATACCATCTCACTAGTCCAAGTAATCAATTTCAGTTCACAATTAATCATACTGATAGGTCTAAGAGTCAAAGGGATCACACGAACAAGAGTAGTGTCTGCTAAAACTAACTGATAGAATCAAAAAGGGAGAGAACGATCCAACATGGGAAGCTGGATACACAGCAGACTCATAGAATGGCAGATGACCTAAATAGCACTCTGTCCTCAGAATCAGCCCTTAAGGCATTCAGATATGGCTGAAGAGCCCATGAGAGTATTTTAGGCATGGAAAGCCAAGACACTCTGGCAAAAATAAAGAGGACCTAAATGAAAGATCTCTACGAGTGAGATCCCAGTGGAAAGAACAGGTCATCGAAGAAGGAGGTACCTTTCTCTGAAGGGAGGAAAGAACTTCCAATTCGACTATGACCCTGTCAGAGTAAGTTCGAAGTTGGCGAACTCAAAAGGCTTCCAGTGCCTTGCAATTCATGACTAGAGCCTAGGGAGATTACTGACGCCATAAACAAGAGTGTCAAATTGTTAAGTCAACAACAGGAGTCACTGTGTACTTACTTCTCATGTGGGATCTGTTCTTAATGTGTTGTCCAATGTGAAGTAATGCTATAACTAGTACTGAAACAGTATTTTTACTTTGTGTTTCTGTGTGTGTGCAATCTGTTGAAATCTTTACTTAATATACTAAATTGATCTTCTGTATATAAAGGTAATTGAAAATGAATCTTGATGTGAATGGAATGGGAGAGGGAGCAGGAGAGGGGAGGGGTGCGAGTGGGAGGAAAATTATGGCGGTGGGGGGGAAGCCACTGTAATCCATAAACTGTACGTTCGAAATTTATATTTACTAAATAAAAAAGGAAAAAAAAAACATAAGAAATAAAATAAATAAATAAATAAACATTGTCTTTATGGGGCCGATGTCATGGCTCACTTGGCTAATCCTCCACCTGCAGCATCAGAATCCCATATGGGAGCTGGGTTCTATTCCTGGCTGCTCCTCTTCCAGTCCAGCTCTCTGCTGTGGCCCAGGAAGGCAGTGCAGGATGGCCCAAGTGCTTGGGCCCCTGCACCTGCATGGGAGACCAGGAGGAATCACCTGGCTACTGGCTTCAGATCGGCATAGCTCCAGCCATAGTGGCCATTTTGGGGGTGAACCAATGGAAGGAAGACCTTTCTCTCTGCCTCTCTCTCTCACTGTCTAACTCTGCATGTCGTATTAAAAAAATTGTCTTTGTGATGATTAACTTAAATGTGATGATCAACTTAAATTAACTTGATGATTAACTTAAATCCTATCTTGTGCTGGAATTGGCTGATGATATTGATTGGCTCACAAGAGCTACTTTTTAGCATCTGTATTTTTAAAACTTATTTTAAACCTCTGAGAATTCTAATTTGGTTATGGGGAAGAAGTTGTACAATGGAGTTAAGGAAATTTTGGAAATAGTTTCTCTCCCTGAGAGTCAGTTCTTAAACATTTGTTAGTACACCACTACTGCACCTAAAAACTTGATCCACAGTATTACTGCAAAAGATGCATTAGTGTCGGTAATACAGGGCTATTTATATAACAAACTATCCTTTACCTTAATGTATATAATTTTGAATATTTAAATACCATTTTATTACTAATCAGAAGTGAAACTCCTGAATATACTTATGTGCTGTTTTTATTTTTAAAACTCTATAAAAAGTGTATAGCCCATGTGGTTTTAAAGTAAAAAATAATTATAATGAATACAATTTTCATAATATATTATTATTTTATTAAAATGACAATCAGGATACATAACACAGTATCTTGTCAAGGGTGATTTGAACCTCCTAAACAGAAGCATAGGAAGAAATATTTTTGATGCCATCTTTTTCTCAATAAAGTAATAAGTGAGTAAAAAATCATCAACTCAGCTATGATTGAGAAAATGAAAATGTAGCAATTTCATGCATATTTACAAAGAGAAAACCATAAAGTTTTCAGCTGAGTCAAACACATAATTTATGTGAAAGTAGTTTGGCAATAACATAATTTACTTCCTAAGAAAAACTATTTTTCTTAGACCTCAAATATCACAAGAAATTTATCATGGATGAAGCGCAGGACCTGCTAAGGAAGTTGTGGGGATCACATTGATTGAACACGCAATTGGCAAGTTAATATGTTAAACTCACTCATAATCTGAACACGAACTTTTAAAAGAATAATATAGCTTTATTTTCTCTATTAGACAAAGAATTGAGAATTTTACGTAATATTTTTAGGTTTAAAGGCTATGTAATCCATTCACTAGATAAATGAAATAAAGGTTCAGTAGAAATTTGCTTATTATTACAGTAAGAAATACATCACCATTTGAAGCTTCAATTCAGAGTGGGCATTTAAACTAGTCGTTAGGATAATAGTGGGGATTACTGAGTACCACATTGGAGGATCTGGACCGAATGCCCAGCTTTAGCTCCTGACTTCAGCTTTCTGCAGTTGTGAGCCATGGGGGTAGCAGGTGATGGTTCCCACATGGAAGTCCTAGAAGGATTCTCCCAGCTTCAGCTCTGGCCCAGTTCCAGCCACTGTGGGCATATGAACAGTGAAACAGTGAATGAAAATACCCCCATCCCCACCCCTCTCTTTCTTTCTTTCTTTTTTTTTTCTTTTTTTTTTTTTTTTTTGACAGGCAGAGTGGACAGTGAGAGAGAGAGAGACAAAGGTCTTCCTTTGCCATTGGTTCACCCTCCAATGGCCGCCGCAGCTGGCACACTGCGGCCCGTGCACCACGCTGATCTGATGGCAGCAGCCAGGTACTTATCCTGGTCTCCCATGGGGTGCAGGGCCCAAGCACTTGGGCCATCCTCCACTGCACTCCCGGGCCACAGCAGAGAGCTGGCCTGGAAGAGGGGCAACTGGGGACAGAATCCGGTGCCCCGACCGGGACTAGAACCTGGTGTGCCGGCACCACAAGGCGGAGGATTAGTCTAGTGAACCACGGCGCCGGCCCGCCACCCCTCTCTTTCGCTGACACTCAAACATTTTTTAAAATGTTTTAATTAGAATATTATTAAATGAGATATTCAGAAAAACAGATAAAATAGTTAAGCCAATAATAGTGGATTCTTGCTTCATTTAAGGAGTCATTGGGAAAAAAGTAATTCAATGAAAGGCAATTTGAGAAATGTTGCACTATTTGTGAATGCTAAGAATGATTAGCTAAAGCATGAAATTCCATTCAGAAAAGTAGAATAATGCTTTCAGCACATCTTTTCTGTTTAGACAAAATTTGAAACTACCAAAGTGAGTCAGTATTTTCTAGCAGAATCCTGGTACAGAAGGAACTGAGTTTGGCATTGTATGGATTTCAAAAGGAGCTGATAAGAGACTAGCCATAGCCATTGCACAAAGATACAAAGGCCTTGAAACAACCCCGCATTTGATGAGAGGATATGGAAACAGGTAATGAGTTCCAAGTTTTTTTCAATCCACATCATGCAATAAATCTACCTCTTTTTCTTCCTCTCTCCTCAGCCCCTCACTTTCTCTCTCCCCCCAACTCTTTCTTTCTTTCCTTTTTGATATATGTATATAAATTAGATAAAGGGGGTTAAAACATGATTTTTCCCAGGACTAAAAATTTAACTCTAATGTTTAAGGATTCCATAGCTTCAGGACCTCTGAAATTTTTCTCACAATCATCCTTTGGATCGGTATGATAAAAAGCCTAAATTAACATGCCAAGGTGATATTCAAATAAATGGCAAGGCAACTAGGGTATGAAACCCATGGAAACCTAACTTCAGAGGTCATGTTCCAATATATTCCCAGCTAAGCTTCAATAGCAGAGAGAAATTATAATAAGATTATACAGATAGGCATCAAATGTCTCATTTCTTCTGCCATCCCTGTGAGCTTCTTATGAAATGGCACTCTAAATTTACATGCTATTTTATGTCCTACTGTGTTGCAAACAAGTTCTTTTAAAATATGAGGGTGAATTTTGGCAAAGTGGTTAAGTTGCTGTTTGGGACACCCACATCCCATTTTAGAATCTCTGGGTGTGAGTGCCAGATCTGCTTCCAATCTAGCTCTCTGCTACTACACACCCTGGAAGCCAGTAGATGATGGTTCATGAGTTTGGGTCCTTGCCACCATAGTGGGATAACTCAACTGAGTTCCAGGCGCCAGGCTTTGGTCTGCCCCAGCTCCAGATATTGTAGGCATTTGGGAAGTAAAGAAGCAGATGAAAATACTGTCCATCCCTCTCTTCATTTCAAATAAAAATATAATAAAAATTAAATAATAAATACATAATAAAACATATAGTAGTCTCTCACATTACCCAAAGGTCAAATTACCCAAGAGAGAACATCCTCTTGTGTTCTTGGTTTCTTTTGAGCTTACTGTGTGTCTTACAAGGGAAATTGGCAGAGTACAGTTTACCTATGGGACCAAATTAAACTATTGAGACACATACATTAGCATAGATAGAGAAAAGTTAGAATAGGGATAACAAGATGACAAATATGTTTATTTTTTGATAAACATCACTTCTAATAACTTTTAAGTATTAACTTTCCCTATATTAAATACTACATTAGAGAAAAATGGCAAGTTCTTTAAAATTGATCACTCATCACATTAAGGAAAATGAAATGCTGCACTATGCATCATAAAGTTATGCATTCCAGTATTAAATGCTGAATGTCTGTTCCAAAGAAAATGGAAGAAAAAAGAAGTACTAAGCAATGCAAAAATGGCAAGAAAAGACTTGGCATTTTAAAAAATATCCAAGAATATATCAATCTCCTACTGTCTGGGATAATGGAATTTTATAGTAAATCATCATCCATATCTAGTATACTTAATTCAGGCTTTAAATTTAAACCCTGGATTTATGCCTATAGAACTCACAAGTCTCATTGCCATTCAACACCACTTTCCTGTTGGCTACAAAAACAGGGTGATATTAAAGATGCAATGTAAAAGTCATATTCAAGAAAATAGATTTTCTCTAGTGAGCAATGACGACTTTGGAAAAGTGAAAAATACACAGCTAGGGATTTAGAAATTAAAAAAACTCAGGAAAAAAAACACTTATTTTGACTTTTTGTTTACAATAAGATATGCAAAAGTGATCGTGTGTGTGTGTGTGTGTGTTTTATTAGCAAAATCATTATGCTTTTGTCCCCTTGTGGCTGAAAGTGATTGACAGAAGCCCATGTCTACACGTGAGATAATATTCTAGAAGTTAGGGGAACCTGCCTTCCTACCTTCCTGAATAGGAAAGAAGCTCACTATTGCAGACTCTACATTAAAAATGAACAAATATATTAATTGCTTCACATTGACATGATTTTCCTATTGTACTTTAAGCTGATAAATCATATACATGTCCAATATTTTATGCAACTTGTACACTACTAAGTATTTATACATACTACCACTTTTATGAATCATTAACTTGTGTTTTAAAATATTACTGGGGAAAATGTGTGGCAGATTTTTTAAATAATGTGGAAATCCCATGGGGATGAACTTCAAGTTTTAATACTGAAGTTGATTTAGGAGGGCTGAAAAGAGATGACCTCCATTCACCACCATCATGAAAAAGAATCAGCACCACAAAGAAAGAGCCACGCCTGATGGAAAATTTCAATAAACAACTGAGAGAATCCTAAACAGCACAGGTCTGGAACATCAGGATAGAGAGGAGAGGAACAAAGCACATTGCAGCTCTACCCTGGCTTCTCTGCATTGCAGGGGACTCTACATTGCTGGGACAAAATCAGGGGAAAGCTTAGCAACCCCCTTCATAGTTGCAATCTGGCAACCCAACTGTAAGAGAATTGTACAGTCCTTGCAAGCCTTAAAACCAATCTGGAAAGCTGACTGATATTTGAGCAACAGCTTTGTTCAAAAGAAGGAACCCACATTGCCCACCCCCTCAACCCCACATTCTAGCTGCTACTGCACAGTGACTACTAGACTCCATTATATATTAGGTGTCAATAAACATCCTCACTGCTGTCAGAAGCCCCAGATCTAGTGTGTTTCACAGGACAGAGGGCAGGACGTTCTGCATGCTACATCTGCAGAACTGCTGTGTACAAGTGCTGGAAACATGTTTTTCCATTCTGCAGGACAAAAAGAAGTATCCCCCACATGCTTCCTGAGGAGCAATGCTACCAACAACAACTGATGCACAAGCCTTTAAAAGAAAGACCTGAGATGTCTCTACTCTCATAGCTTAGGGGTCTGGGTTGCCAAAGCATGAGCCCCAATGCTAATTTTACATGTCTAATGGAAACTGGGTTCAGCCTTCCATGTCTGGTAGCTCTGAAACCATGACTATTGGTTTATAAGTCCCAGGGATTGCTTTGCTCATCCTGTGGGTCCTGAAAAAGTCTGTCTGTGTTCCACTGCTCTAGGCCTGCATCTGCAGGTGAAAATTTGTTACCATAAGCTGAACTCACCTTGCAGAACCTGAACAAGGTCTGTACAACATCCTGCGGCTCTGAGACTGTTCTGTAAGTACCAGGGACAACCTTACACACTCTATGGAACTTGGGAAACTCTATAACAGCATTCTAGTGTTTCAGAGCCATGCCTGTCAGTTACCAAACTAGTGCTTACCCTATGGGCTATGGGAAGCTATACTTCATGTCCCATAGCCTTGAGATTATAATCACTGGAGCTGTATTCCACAAAGTCACATGCAATCATATTGTGGGACCAAGAGAAGTATCTGTCTGCATGCCCCTGCTCGAGGCCTGCATCTACCAGTACACAATCCGCAGCATAACCTGCATTCACCCTGTGGACTTGGAGTCACCTGAACTCACCATGTGGAACCTGGAGAATGATGTCCCTGTATTCTACTGTCCTAGAACCATGATTACAAACGCACGACTCCAGCATAACCTATGTTGATCCGGTGGGACCTGAGCAAGGTCTTTTCCCCATCCTCTAGCACTGGGCCATGGTCAGTAGTGCCAGAAACAGGACCTGGGGACATTGGAAATGCCCATGTAGCAGGAATAAGAAAAGGTCCCCTCTGAGCCCAATACCTGTTATATGACTGTTGTGATAACAAAATCCAATGTGATTAGCACTGAGACCCATGAAGCATGAGGACACACACTTTAAGAAAACCAGGTTTACCACAAAGTCACACTAGTAACTCTATATATTGCCTTAGACTACAAAACTGTAACACTCCTATACACTGTTGATATTATTTACAGATGAAAAAATCACATTAAATTTCACTCTGGGCTCACCAAGATTCAAAATCAAAAGAAAAAGTTTCTGGAAACAAAGGAAGATGATAATACAGCATATCAAAAGTTATGAGATACAGCAAAAGTGTGTTAAGAGGAAAGTTTATAACAATTGGTGCCTACATCAAAGAACTAGAAAGGCACCAAATAAATGAGCTATCAGTGCATCTCAATGATCTAGAAAAACAACAGCAAAAATCCTAAACTATTAGGAGAAACGATATAATTACAATTAGAGAAGAAACAAACAAAATTGAAATCCGAAAACAATACAAAATATCAGCAAAGAGCAGATTCGTGAAAAAAATGAAAATTGACACATCTATGGGCCAACTAAACAAAAAAGGAGAGAGAAGACCCAAGTAAAATTAGAGATGAAAAAAGAAATATAACAAGGACACAAGAATATAGAGAATCCTCAGAAATTATTACAAAGAGCTGTATGCCAAAAAAAAAAAAAAAAAAAAAAAAACCAGGAAACCAAGGAGAAATGGATACATTCCTGTACACATTCAAACTACCTAAATTGAGCCACAAAGACATAGAAAACCTAAACAAACCCATAATAAAGACAGAAATTGAATCAATAATAAGGACCCTCTCAACAGAAAAAGCCCATGACCAGATGGCTTCACTGCTAATTCTATCAGACATTTAAAGAAGAATTAACTCCAATTTTCTCAAGCTATTCAAAACAATTCAAAGAGAGCAAATCATCCCCAATTCTTTCTATGAAGCCAGAGTCACCTTAATTCTTAAACTTGAATATGATGCAAGAGGCAAAGAGAACTACAGAGCAATTTCCCTGATGAACATAGATGCAAAAGTCCTCAACAAAATTCTAGCCAGTCAAATCCAACAGAACACCAGAAAGTTAATTCTTGCAGACCAAGTGAGATTTATCCCTGGTATGCAGGGATGGTTCAACATCCATAAATCAATGTCATACATCACATTAACAAACTGAAGAACAAAAACCATATGATTATCTCAATAGATACAGAGAAAGCATTTGATAAAATGCAACACCCTTTCATGATGAAAACTCTAAGCAAATTGGGTATAGAATGAATATCCCTCAACAAAATCAAGGCAATATATGAAAAAAGTGATGATATATTCAAAGATTTACAGAAAATCATGCCAACCAAAAATATTATAACCAGTGAAGCTAGTCTTTAGAAATAAAAGAGAAATAACGTCTTTCAAAAAAACCCAAAAACTGAGCGAATTCATTACGACCAGATGAATTTCCCAAGAATTCCCAAAGAGAGTCCTACATTAGAAACACACATACACACACACACAAATCATAACATGAAAACACAACAAAGAAAAGCTCAGCAACAGAGCAGACAAAAGAAAAAAAAAGCAAAAGAGAATCAAACACTATAATGACAGAAACTACCAAAAAGAAAGGCAAATAATAAAAAAGACAGAAAGAAATGATGAATGTTTAAGGAAACCAATAGAAAATTGGAAAATATAGGAGCTAGTTTTTATCTATCAATATACACTAAGAATATAAAAAGATTAAGCTCCCAATTCAAAAAATTGGGGTTGGCTGAGTGGATGAAACAAACAAACAAACAAAAGATCTATCTATATACCACCTACATGAAACTAATTTCACAGGCTGAAAGAAAAAGTTTGGGAAAAGATATTCTATGCAAATGGAAATCAAAAGAAAGCAGGGCTAGTTATATTCACATTAAATAAAAAGGGCTTAAATAAAATCTGTAAAGAGTGCACAAGGAAGACTATTCTATGCTGGAAGAAAAAAAAAAAGAATCATCAAGAAGATATAACACCAGTCCAAACACATATATAAAGCAAACACTATTACATCTAAAGGGAGAAATAGACTCCAATACAATAATAGTTGGGAACTTCAATACATCAGTTTCAACAATGGACCCTTCATCTCTACAGAAAAACAACAAAGACACATCGAAGATGAACCATACTATAAAGTAAGTGAGCCCAAGACATATTGACAAAACATTTCATCCAGCAGCTACAGAACACACATCCTTCTCATCTGCACTTGGAACATTTTCTAGGAAAAAAACATAAATTAAGCCATAAATCAAGACTTAGCAAACTTTTGAAAACTGAAGTCATGTAATTTATCTTCTCAGGCCACAAAAGAATAAAACTACAAACCAACAAGAACAATAGAAGATTTATAAATGCATGGAAATTGAACAACATGTTCATGAATGAACTATGGGTCACTGAAGAAATGTAAAAGAAAATGAAAAAAAAAATATTGAAACAAAAGAAAATAAGCACATAACATGTAAAATCTGTATGACAAAGCAGAGCAGTATAACAGAGACATTCATAGGAATAAGTGCATACTTAAAAAACAAATCAGGAACCAATGCTGTGGCATAGTGGGTAAAGTGGCTGCCTTCAATGCCGGCATCCCATATGGGCAAGGGTTCATTTCCCAACTGCCCCACTTCTGATCCAGCTCTCTGCTAATGGCCAAGGGAAAGCAAAGTAAGATGGCCCAAGTCCTTAGTTCCCTGTATCCTCATGGCAGACCTCTCTCTCTGTAACTCTGACTCTCATAATAAATAATAAATAGCTCTCTAAAAAAACAAAAAGGAGTTCCCAAAAAACAAGTTGTTGTACCTCATGGACATAGAAAAGCCAGAATAAACCAAACCAAGAACTAAAATAGGCAATAAATAAGATCAAAGAATAAATAAATTAAAAGGCTGGTGTTTTGATGCAGTGGGTTAAGTGGCCCTTTGCAACACTGGCATCTGATAATGGAGTGTAATGTGCCTGGGGAGGCAGCAGATGATGGCCCAATTGCTTGGTTCCCCTGTGACATACATAGGAGTCCCAGGTGTAGTTACAGGCTCCTGGCTTTGGCCTGGCCCAGCCCTGCATGTTATAGCCATTTTGGAAGTGAACCAGCAGATTAAGAATCACTCTCTTTCTCTCTTCATCTTGTCTTTCTGTTTCAAATGAATAAATTGTATTTCAAGCATATGTACATGAAATTAAAACAAACAAAAAGAAGCAATACAAAAGATCAAAGAGCAAGAATCTGTTTTTGTTTAAAAGATAAATAAAACAAGCTCATCTTTAGCCAGAGTAACAAAGAAAATACTCAAATAAAATTAGAGATGACAAAAGAGATTTTACAACTGATATCATAGGAATATGAAGGATAATAAGAAACTCCTATGAATAACTATTTGATAACAAATTTAAAAGCCATGAAGAAATACATAAGTTCAGGACACATGCAACTTTCCAAACTAAATTGAGAAAATATGGAAAGTCTAAACAGAGCAGTAATAAGTAATAAGATCAAAGCAGAAATTAAGTCTCCCATCAGAGAAAACACCAGAACCTGAAGGCTTTACAACTGACCTCTACCAAACACCTAAATTTAAATAGATCTCAATCTTTCTGAGTATTCTAAAAAATTGAAAGTGATGAATCTCTGCCAAAGTCTTTTCAAGGCTAGCATCTCTGTGATATACACAGCAGAAAAGACAAAACAAAACAACAAAAAAAATTAGAGACCAACATCCTTGCTGAACTTCGATCCAAAAATTCTCAATAAAATGTTAACAAACATTCAAATCACACATCAAAAAGATCACACAACATGATTAATTGCAATTTATCCCAGAATGCAAAGACAATAGAACATTTGCAAATAATACATAAATAATTGTAATAAGTACATCAAAAAAATGAAGAACAAAAACTATATTATATAGATGAAGAAAAAGCATTTGCTAAGGTCCGGCTTTGTATAAGAATGAAACGGATATCTTATGATTTGGTTATTGTTTATAGTCTTTGTCCTGTTCTTTATAGTCCTGTTCCTGTAGAACAGTGGTTTTTCTACTTCTTACTTGTTGAACATTATGGTTAGTTTTGCATTAAGCCTATGATTGTAGAAAAAATTGAAATTATGTTATTGTAAAAACTAAAGAAAAATGGAGAAAAGAAAGGAAGGTGGGGGGATTGAGGGAAGGAGGGAGGGAAGGACGTATGGCTATCTTTGTAGAATTTTAACTACAAAATACATGAAATCTGTTGTCCTTCCAGTAATAAAAATTAATTTAAAAACTCAATAAATTAGGTATAGGAGGATCTATCTCAAAATAATAAAGGCTATATATAACAAGCCCATAGGCAATATTATAATGAATGGGAAAATCTAAAAGCATTTATAGTAAGATTGGAGAAATACAAATAGGTACCCTTTTATCATTCTTATTCAGTATAATATTAGAATTATTAGCAAGAGAGCAATAAAGTAAGACAAATAAAAGGCATCAAATTGTAAAGAAGGTAGTAAAAATATCCATGTTTACAGATGGCATGGTTTTACTTAAGCACACCACCAAAAGTTGTTAGAACTGATAAATGGGGCCGGTGCCATGGCTCACTTGGTTAATTCTCTTCCTTCAGCGCTGGCATCCCACATGGGCACCAGGATTCTAGTCCCGGTTGCTCCTTGTCCAGTCCAGCTCTCTGCTGTTGCCCGGAAGGGCAGTGGAGGATGGCCCAAGTGCTTGGGCCCCTGCACCTGCATGGGAGACCAAGAAGAAGCACCTGGCTCCTGGCTTTGGATTGGCCCAGCACCGGCCAGAGCAGCCATTTGGAGAGTGAACCAACAGAAGGAAGACCTTTTCTCTGTCTCTCTCTCTCTCTCACTGTCTATAACTATAACTCTACCTGTCAAATAAAAAAAAAAGAACTGATAAATGAATTCAATAATGTTGATGGCTACAAAATCATCATGTTAAAAGAGGTAGTGTTTTAATACATCAGTATCCTGGTTCATTCTCATCAACATCATTCTCATCAAACATTAGTAACAGTCTTGATGAAAGGAAATCAAGAAAGATATTCAATTTATGGTAGCATATAATGTAAGATATTTAGAAATAAACATAACCAAAAAGTGAAAGATCTCTTCAATGAAAATTACAAAGCATTCATGAAATAAATCATAGAGAACAGCAAAATATGGAAAGATATTCCATATTGGGGTTATAGAATAGTGTTAAAATGTTCATAACCCACAAAAGCAATCTACAAAGTGAATTCAAATCGTTATTTATTTATTTATTTATTTTGACTGGCAGAGTGGACAGTGAGAGAGAGACAGAGAGAAAGGTCTTCCTTTGCCGTTGGTTGACCCTCCAATGGCCTCTGTGGCTGGTGCGCTGCAGCCAGTGCTCCACGCTGATCCGAAGCCAGGAGCTAGGTGCTTCTCCTGGTCTCCCATGCAGGTGCAGGGCCCAAGCATTTGGGCCATCCTCCACTGCACTCCCAGGCCACAGCAGAGAGCTGGACAGGAAGAAGAGTGACCAGGACAGAATCCGACACCCCGACCGGGACTAGAACCCAGGGTGCTGGCGCTGCAGGTAGAGGATTAACCTAGTGAGCCGCGGCGCTGACCCATTTAATGCAAATTGTATCAAAATACTAATGATACTCTTTACAGAAATATAAAGAAAATCCTAAAAATTCATAGGGAACCACAAAAGACTTAGATGAGCCAAAGTTATCATGAGGAAGAAAACATAGAGCTGGAGGCATCACAATATCTGATTGCAATGCACACTGCAAAGCTACAGTAATTAAAGCATCATATGATACTACTGGCAGAAAAACTGACACACAGATCAGTGGAACAGAATATAGAAAACAGAAATTAATCCACACCCATATAGCATACTAATTTTTAACAATGATAAGAATATACACAGGTAACAAAAGAAAAACAACGTAGGTGACAGCGATGGGGACAGTTAGATCTGAATCAGTGTAAGAAGCACAAAGGATGTCAAGGTGCATGATTAAATATTTGAGTAGAACAGAAACAATGTTAGGTAGGTGAATGCAAATTGCAGGATCTGGCAGATAGATAGAAGGGTAAAAATCTGACGTTGTGAAGAGAGATGCTGATTTCAGAACTTCCAGTCTAGCTGGTAGGAATTTCTGCACATAGGCTTGTATGTGTCACAACACTCCAAGGAAATACATGTTCAGTTTTCCTCTCAAAGTTGTTTTAGGAATTCTTGTTTAGTTTAAGAATATTTATTTAGGAAATATAAATTTCTTAAAAAATATAAACAAAATTCTAAATGGCACCTATAACCATGCCAATAAGATGTAATAACTAACTTAAAGAGCTCTCATTAATTAGTACCACATACAGTGTGGTCAAGTAATTTAAGAAAATTATGCATCGAAAATCCAAACAAAACCTGATTAAATTTTATAAGGTTTGCATATACAATAATATCTATTTCTTTACAATTTTTTCATAGGCTTTATAAAAGCTTTCATAGGTAATTGTTTAGGAATTGTGTAAGCAGCTGCATAGCCTTGGGATTAAGACACTCGTCTCACATCAGAGCAATGGGTTTTATTCTTTAGTCTGCCTTTGACTGCAGCTTCCTGCTAATGCAGATCCTGGGAGGCAGCAATGATGACTCAAATCATCAGGTTCCTCTCTCCCATGTAGGAGACCCAGTTTATTGTATTCCTGGCTCCTGGCTCCAACTCCCAGCTAAACTGTTAGTTGCAGGCATTTGGGAAGTGAACCAATAGATTAGAAAGCAATCTCTCTCTCTCTCTGGGTATCTGTATGTGTGTGTGTGTGTGTGTGTTTCTTTTTATCTTACTTTAAAATGAAAAACAAATGAGCAAAAACTGTATCAGCAATGATAATGAACACTAATGTTTGTTTCTCCCTTAATAAATACTAGAGATTGCAAGGTGTACTGCTGCAATATCCTATTATAAGTGTTCTTACATAAAGCCCATGAGGAGACTACTTCTCTCACCCCACTGAAACTGAGATGGCAATTTACAGCAGCTCATGATATAGAAGAAACTTGAGGTCATAACTGCTGGACAATTTTCTTTGGTGCTAGATGATCATACTTACTATCCATTTCAATCACAGTGCATTCTCTTGCTGTGTTTAACTGTGTTACTCTCCATGGTTTTGACAAGATGATGCAAAACTAAGTAATTTAATTGATTTCAATTCATGGCCAGTTAGTCCAATCTAAACTAATCTATTGCTTAAATATTCCTGACTATTTTACATTTGGCTAAGAAATGATACCTTAAATGCATCCAAAATAAGAATAAGTATTTAGTGAATAATGAATGTAGAGTTTGACAAGGCTTGGGAATAAACACACAAACATAAATAAATAAATAAATAAATAGGATGAGCCTTTAGTGCAGTCATTAGGATGCACTGTGGGATTCCTGCACCTCAAATCAGCGTTCCTGTGTCCAGGTCCTGGCTCAATTCCCTATTGCAGTCTCTTGCTATTGGCATTCTGGGAAGCAGTAGGTGACATCTCAAGTAATTGTGTCCATGTTGCCCTTACGGGAGAGCCACATTGAATACTCAGCTCCCAGCTTTGGTCTGACACAGGGAATGAGAGATTCCTCATTTATTCATATCTCTCTCTTGCTCCTTTTCAAATAAAATATGTGAACAAATAAATATGAAGATTTTTCTTGAGAGGGAAAGAGGAGACAGAGACAGAAAGACTGATAGAGGGAAAACCACCATCAACTGTTTCCTTTCCCAAATGCCTACAATCTAGGGGTCACATAGTAGCAGAAAACCAATTATTTGCACCATCACTCCTATTTTCGTGTCTACTTTAGAAGGAAGCTACAGTCAGCAGCCAGAGCTAAATACTGAACCCAACTACTCTGACGTAAGACAGATTTCTTAACCTCTAGGTCAAATACCCACCCCTAAATACAGAAACTTTTCTTTCACATGTGACTTCACTGCTTGTTCACATAATCTATATTTGAAGTTAAAAGACTCCTCTCCTGTCAGTTAAAATGTTCTGCTGCATATATTTTAAATTTCACTTGTGACCTAGATCCATTTGCCTTACTCCCTCATTCTCTTTGCTGTGATAAAAAGCTCATTCTTGATTATATGTTTTATTCACTGTTTCTGAAGGAATAAACATAACCACGTGATGAAAATAGTGAATCAGAAACCAGAATTGATTAATCTTGCATTGAAACTTCCATGATATGTACATTAAAACTCATTTTATTTCTTTTTGTATTTGCTTATAATTTATGCTTATAATTTATTCAATGCCTTGCAATGAAGTTGAGAAAAAATTTTCTTATATTTTTAGCAGAGACACTTTGTTTTCTCAAATTCTGCCTAATCTTCTAATAAAGCAAAGTAGCAAAATATTTCTTGAAGAGACATGATTACAGAGAATGGCATCCAAGGTGTAGCACATAAGAATCAAAATTAATTACATGGTCCATGTCATTTAGGAGAGAACTCATCTCTGTGCCCAAGTGCCCTGTTTTAACATCATAGGTACAGTTCATTCAACCTATTTATAATGAACATTTCCTTCCTTCAATCAAGAGCATCAAAAAGTATAAGAAGACATCACATAACACTCCTATAGGATCAATGCTTATGAAACTCTGTCCTGTATCTGAGTAAAAAGAATTGTCAGTGAGAAGATGAATATAAGGATGGGTTCAATGCAATGTTCTCCAAATACAATGATTTTGATTTTTAGTGTAATGTCAACTGTTACCTGGGGTTTATGTTTATTGTTTATGGCCTGGGACAGCAGTAGAGGATAGCCCAAGTGCTTGGACCCCTGCATCTGTGTGGGAGACCCGGAGAAGGCTCCTGACTCCTGGTTGGATCAGCCCAGCTCTGGCCATTGTGGCCATTTGGGGAGTGAATCAGCAGATGGAAGACCTTTCTCTCTGTCTCTCCCCCTTTCTGACAGTAACTCCACCTCTCAGATAAATAACATCTTAAGAAAAAATTAACTTATCCCATTTGTCATTTTATGATGCTTAGAATTGAAACTCGGGGAACTGACCCAAATAAATGCTGATAATCTAACCAGTGATATTGTTTTGAATAATAAATACCCATTTTTCACTGGCTCAACAGTCTCATGTTAGCTACCAGAATCCATGAAATTGTGGCAAGATAATTGCAAGTAGAGCAGGTTGTAAGACTCTTCATAGTCCCTACCAGAGGGTGATGTGAAATATTGGATGAAGTTGGCCAACAAGAAATTACAGGTGCTCAGAGTGGAAGCTAAGAGGAGAAAAACACTGGGTGCATTGGATGAAATATCCTCCCTGCCATGCTACCCAGAAACCAAACATTAGGGAAGGAATCAAGAGACTTCCATATGTAAGTGATCAACACATCCATTTGGAGTTTAAAATGGAAAATGGCCTAAATGAATAAGAGCACTGGTAAATATTGCCAAAAATCAATTGGATCTCTTTTAGCCCATACCAGTATTTTTATCATTCACACGAAAGTTCTATCAGTAACCTTTCTTAGTAATTTAAATGTTTTCAGATTTGAAGCGTAGATTTTTAGTAAAATGATCATTTTCAACTCTTGCCTCCTGATTTTCAAATGAAATCTTAGGTAAAGGAAAATCTTAAAATATGAAAACAGGAAGCTATCCACTCTACCATTCTGAAAAATTTTATTTCTGGTTTGGTCAGCAAAAATTTACCCATTAACACACTCCTTTGGTTAGCCCAAATGAATCTCTCAGAATAACAGCATCTAAATATGGTGTTCATTTTTTCTACTTACTACATCTAACTTGATGTGATAGAAACAGAAACATTGCTCCACGGTGGCTTTTAGTCATTTTCTCTGAACACAAACAGTCTTTTCTCTGTGAACTTGATTTGAGTTTTACTAAGAAGATCTTTCTGATTCTCTTTAGAAAAATCAGTGGAGGAAATGGTTCAATAGCTTATAACCTCACTGTGAATTTAGGGGCTCTCAGGACAAATACTGTGATCGTCTCACAGCTACGGGCTGAAATAAGAGTTTCTCTTTATTACTATTGTCTACACATATTCCTCACATCATGGCACATGTGAAAAATCGCAATCTTTTGAGTAGTACACAGAGGCAACTGGAGAAGGTTGTGACTGACCCATTCTTAGGACAACAGTGTACATTTGATCACTCAATGGGATGAAAACCTCTGAGGAGTTCACTCTATTCAAAGCATCAGAAACACATTATTTTTGATGTATGCATATCTTTAAATATTTAAAGAATATAATAATAGAATATTCTTTTTTAAAATTTCAGTGTTTTCTTAATATAGCATTACCTGGGAACTTAGAAATCATATATACAAAATAAGATGCCTTATGTATTATTTTAGCATGCATTTTCTACCTCTTCTTTTTGCTTTATTCCATAACACTAAGTATACATTTGTTTTATACAAATATGTATGCAAAACCAATTACTATGATGACCTTAAAGTAAAGGATCTATATTTTAATGCAAGATCAAGTGGCAAATTTAATGTAGGATTAAAATTTTTCATAATCATTATTGCTAAATTAGTCATGCATTAAATCCTGAATCTCAGTGAATATCTATCCAAAAAAGATAATAAATTTCTAGTTCCACATCAATAGCTAGGAAATTTAATTGATTCTATTTTTATTATAAGCTTAGCAGCAAACTTCTTTCTATTTCCTTTGGGCAACAAAGGAAACTTTTCACCAATGTGAGATTTCACAAAATCCAGCCAATAAACCAAGTTACCAAATTCATTTGTTTCTTCTAATTATATTTCTAATTATAACTATATGCTTAGATATAGATTTTTATATTTTGATATTGGTTTATTATATTTTTCCCGCAGGAACTTTATTTAAGGTATACAAACTTCGTGCATTTCATAAATGCAACTTTAGGAACACAGCGATAGTAATTCTTCCCACCCTATTCACCCTCACACCCCTACTTCCTCCCTCCTTCTTCCTCCCTTTCCTATTCCCATTATTATTTTTTACTAAAATCAACTTCCAGTTAACTTTATATAGAGAAGATTAACTCTCTATTAAGTAAAGAGTTCAACACATACTATGAAAAGAAAAACTGTTGCTCAACAGTTTTTTTTATTTCTCTTTTGATTTCTTCCATGACTCACTGTTCATTCAGGAGCATGTTGTTCAGTCTCTATGTGTTTGCATATGCTCTAGAGATTCTTAGGTTGTTGATATCCAGCTCCATTCCATTGTGGTCAGAGAAGATGCATGATATGATTTCAATTTTTTTAATTTGCTTAGACTTGCTAAATGACCTAGCATGTGGTCTGGTCTTTTCTAGATTAAGTTCCATGCACTGGTGAGAAGAATGTGTGCAAATGTAGGATGAAAAGCATTGCAGATATCTGTTAGGTTCATTTGTTCTATAGTGTTGACTAACACTGTTGTTTCCTTTCTGATTTTCTTTCCATAGCTGAAAGTGGAGTATTGAAGTTCCCTATTTACTATTGTATGGGAGTCTTTGTCTCCCTATAGATCCTATAACATTGCTTTTAAGTAGCCAGGTGCACTGTAATTAGGTGCATAAACATTTATTATAGTCACATCTTGCTATTGAATTGATCCCTCAATCATTGCATATTTATTGCCCATCTTTGTCTCTTTTAACAGTTTTTGTGTTAAAGTCTAGTTTCTGTGATATTAGGATGGCTACACCAGTTTTTTCTTTTTTTTCTTTTTTGGTTTCTGTTAGCATGGGGTATCTTTATCCATCCTTTCATTTTCAGTCTGCATATATCTTTCTTGGTGAGATGTGTTTCTTATAGGCAACAAATAGGTGGGTTTTATATTTTTTTTTCCATTCAGCCAGTTTGTATCTTATAACTGGGGAGCTGAGGCTATTTGTATTCAAGGTGATTATCCAAGTAATAACTTGGCCCAGCTGTTTTCTCATAAATATTCCTATTGTTTACTTTGGATTTCCTTTATACTTTTACTAGGAGATTTTCCGCCTTTACCTTCTTTCATAGTGATAATTATGTTTCTGTGTTTCTGTGTGTAGCCCATCCTTAAGCATCTTTTGTAAGGGTACACAAGCGATGACAAATTCTTTCAATTTCTGTTTGTTATGGAAGGTCTTTATTTCACCTTTATTTATAAGTGAGATTTTTGCAGGGCATAGTATTCTGAGTTGACAGGTTTTTGTTTTGTTTTGTTTTTTCTGTCTTAAGATTTAAAATGTATCTTGCCATTGTCTCCTAGCCTCTAGGGTTTCTGATGAGAAGTTAGTGTAAGTATAATTGGGAATCTTCTGAAAGTAATCTGGAGTTCTCCTCGTAAATATTTTAGAATCATTTCTTTATGTTTTCTGTGGAGAGTTTGACTACAATGTGTTATGGTGAAGATCTTTTCTGGTCAATGTGTCATGGTGAAGATCTTTTCTGGTCATGTCTACTCGCAGTTCTATGTACTTCCAGTATTTGGAAGTCCCTATCTTTCTCCGATTTAGAGAAGTTTCTATAATTATTTCACTAAAGAGGCCTTCTAAACTACTCTCTTTCCACGCTTTCAGGAACTCCTGAGACCCATATGTTGGGTCATTTGATAGTATCCCATAGATGTCTAAGACTGTTTTTTTAGTTTTCTAATTTTTTTCTTTATTTTTGGTCTGATTGAAATATCTCCAGAGATTTGTCTCATACTCTGAAATTCTTTCTTCTGCTTCATTGCTTCTGTTCTTAAGGCTTTCCAGCACATTTGTTTATATGTTCTATTGAATTCTTCATTTCCAATATTTCATTTTGATTTCTCTTTAAAATCTCAACTTCATGAGAAAAGTTTTTTTTTTCACATTATGTATGTCTTTCTTTAACTCATGGATTTATTTCCGATTACTTCTAAGTAGTGCTACAATCAATTTTTAAAATTCAATTTAGGTATTTCTTCAATCTCTTCTCTTTCACATTCTAGTATTGAAGTATTATGTTCCTTTGGAGGCATCATGTCATCTTCTGTATTCTTGCTTCTTGAGTTGCTGGGTTTATTTTTAGGCTTTTGTGGAGATACTTGCTTATGTTTCTTTCCATGCGATGGCTTTATCTGTGAACTATGCCTTTGTGGATTAGCGGAGGGTGAACACACTGAGGCATGTGCTGGGTGCAGCGAGGGAGCTCTGTTCAGTGCTCCAGGGTGAGAGGAGTATCCACAGTGACTCCCAAATTGGGTGTAAAAAATATTTTTTTTTTTTATCAGAGAAGATGTTTGTTCAGCTTTCTTGGCATAGTCTCATGCTCATCTCATCTCCAAGGAGAACAATCCCTGGGTGCTAGCCCCAGTGGATACAGCATTCATCCACGCTGCCACAGAAGCCACACAAAGGAGCTGGGCAGTCTTCGGTGTGAGCACAGATCCTGTAGCAATGAGCCTCACCAGAGAATCACAGTGACTGCCCAAAGACCCAGTCACAACCTGTGCCCTCACGCGCAGCCACGGTGTTTTCACAGTACCAGCACACAAGGCTCCCACAGTCACAAACATCCAGCCACCTGTAAATTCTCCCCGCTAGGCACAGATGTCCCTCTGGGCCAGTCACTGGGTGCACAGACACAAGCTGGCGAAGTTGTTAAGTTCGTCCAAAATGGTGCTCTCCCTCTCTCAGCTGGTTACAAGGCACCAGTTACAGGTGCTCCGGGAAAGAGAAACATGCCCCCCTTTTTTTTCCTTCTAGGTTGGCAGGTATACTCAACTCAGACTAACAACTTTATAGGCAGTGGTTTGGGCTGCTACAGTATGCTCTCACCTCAGTCTCCAAAGTTGATGCAGAGGCTCTCAGCTGCTGGGGTCCGGAGTTATGAGCCTCTACACCCTCCACGTAGACCAACATTGTCCCTCTAATTTGCATGGAGTTTCCTCTGCCGTTTTCTCCCTAACTTTTCCATGAGATTGCATTCTCTCCATTTTTTTTTAATATCTTCTCCTATACCAGAGCAGTAATTTCTCTCCCTACTCGACCATTGGGTGCCTCTCCTAGAATTTTTATTCTATGTCCACTGACAGCATTTAAAAAGTAGGATTTTAAGAGGAAGAACTGCAGGAGATAGAGTGATAGAGGGAGATAGAGAAAGAAAGGGAGCAGGAATTCAGCAATGTAGGTATAAAATTAAAATGAACCACATGTGGAGCCGGCACCATGGCATAGCTGGTAAAGACTGCTGGCAGTGCCAGTGTCCCATATGCACATCAGTTCGAGTCTCTGTTGCTCCACTTCCAATCCAGCTCCCTTCTAATAAGCCTGAGAAAGAAGTCGAAGAAGTCCCAAGACCTTGGTCCCCTGTACCCATGTGGGGGACCCAGAAGAAGCTCCTGACTCCTGGCTTTGGCTCGGCTCAGCTCTGGGCATTGCAGCCATTTGGGGAGTGTACCAGTGGATGGAAGATCTCTCTATATACTTCCCTCTCTCTAACTCTGCCTTTCAAATAAATAATCTTTAAAGAATAATCTTTAAACCACATGAAATCACTGATATATTGAAGTATTCATGATGTTATTAACTAATATTTAAAACATGTTATGTCATTATATATATATATATATATTATAAAATCCAAATAATACTTTCCTAAATATCTGTTGCCCAAAATATGAACAATATTTAGTATAAGCTAATGATTTATTTGTATAAATATATATATATAATTAAAGATTTTATTTATTTATTTGAAAGTGAGAGTTACACAGAGGTAAAAGTGAGGGGGAGACGAGATAGATCTTCCATCTGCAGGTTCACTCTGCAGATGGCCCCAACATCTGGGGCTGGGCCATGCCAAAGCCAGTCCGGGTCTCCCACATGGATGGCAGGGCCTAAGTACTGGGGCCATAATCTGCTGATTTTCCCAGGCAAATAGAAAGGAGCTGAATCAGAAGTGGACTAGCTAGGACATGAATTGGCACCCATAGGTGGTGCCAGAGTTCCAGGTGGCAGCTTTATCTATTATGCCACAATGCCAGCCACATGAAGATATATTTTAAAAGAATAAAAGTGTAATCACTATACTCATGAAGACCATACGAAAATTCTCTAGGTACAGACATTTGGACCGGCAGTTAAGACATGCTTGAGACAACTGCAACCCATACTGGACTGTCTGATTTGAGTCCCAGCTTCACTCCTAACTACCTTTCTGCTAATGGACATCCTAGGAAACAGCAGATAATGACTCAAATGCTTGGGTCCCTGCCACCCACATGGAAGACCTGGATTGAGTTCTAGGCTCCTGGCTTCAACCTGGCCAACTCTCAGCTTTTGCAGGCATTTGGAGAATGAATCAGAGAATAGATTCTCTCTCTCTCTCTCTTCCCCTCCCTCCCTCCTTTCCTACCTCTCTCCCTCACTCTCTCACTATCTCTCCCTCTCTATATCAAAAACATGTTCTTCTACCCTTTATTTCCCCCCTTCCTCTGTCCCTAAGTCTCCAACTATATGAATGTGGCTATGATTCAGGACACATTTAACACCACTTTTAAAGATTTTATGAAGACAAAAAGAAAAGTGGGCAACTGAAATTAATATACTGAAAATCATAAAAAAGGAAATGGTCATTGGAAGACTGGTTTTCAGCTAACTGAACTAAAACCTAGTTCTGCCTAAGTCTGGCTCTTCTAAAGGGATGATAGTCAGAATTTCATTTGGAGTTGGCTGGAGCCCAGCCATGCTAAGTTTCCATAGAGAACATCCTCCCATCTGTTCCTCATTACACTGTATCTCAAATATGATCCTCTTTGTCGTCATTATAGTTTTTTAGTTTTCTTTTCTCCCCAACTTTGTTCTTCTCACCAACATTTTCAGACTCCCTGGGGATATAGTCTAAATCAAGTGAACAGGGTTCAGCTATTAGGCATACAGATATTTATTTAAAGATATAAAATTTGTTTTGTTTTGAACATTTAAGTTTCCTCACAATTCATTTTCTATTCCCAATTTGCTGAATATTTGCTTTTTAATGGCCCATTTAGTTATTCAGCAGAACTTCTGCTGAATCTTCATTGCACATATTTTGTTATAGTCATTTGCACATTGAGATATATCCATCTTCATTCCCTCATCACTGACATTCTTGATAGATATGCTATATCCAACTGTCCTAATGAGACCCCACTAAGGCAGCTGCTTATAAACTGAACCATGCTATATTAATAAAATATATTGTGTCTCCAACTAATTTTCATTGGCAGCATTATTCAGTCTCAAGATTTAAGTGTCATATTGGTAAACCAAAATGTTTAAAAGGATCATAGCATTTTAAAATTTGAAAAACAACAAAAATCTTCCAAAATACAGATCAGTGTTCTTCATATCACAACTATAATCCCCACAATAGTGAAAGCAAATTAAATATTTCTTCATATTTAAAAGTAAATTATGCATTTCCACCTAAAATAAATATATGTGTGTGATAACTTGAAATATTTCCATCATCCTAGTACTAGGAAATTTCAAAGCACAGCTTGATATGTAACAGTTTTCATACTTATTATTAGGCAATAAAAATGACTGTACCATCAAAGGAATCAAAATAATTTATCAAATCAAAATAATCAGAGCAGCTGTTTGCAAGAAAACATTACAGAGTCTTTTTTCTCAAAATTATTCACACTGGTCTGGCATTCATTGTTTTGCTTCATTTTTTTTATCGGACCAAAGAAGCAGCGCTTAAAAAAAACTTGCATTGATAAAATTTTGTGTTTAAATAAACAAGATATTTTATTCTTAAATATTTATAGTTTATCTAATAAAATTAAGACTTTGAATGTTCTTTGAATTTTTTAAGTGTACAACTTCTGGCTTGGTTCCCATTGTGAAAGTTAACAGCTCATTTTAGAAACACCATAAATTAATACAGAAAAGAAACTATAGAGAGGCAAGTAGAAGTAGTTTATATAGTGACCTTTATGTAACTTTACAGTCAACTATTTCTTGGATTTTTTTAAAGGTTTATTTATTTACTTGAAACAGAGTTACAGAGAGAGAAGACAGAGAAACATCATCTATCCACTTGTCCACTCCACTTTGGCTACAATAACCAGGTCTGGGCTACCTCTTCATCATTATATTAATTAAGTCTATGCTCACAATTATAGAGAGAACCAAGGACAGGAATCAGGACAAGACATGAGCTGAATAAAGTGTTCATTAAAGCAAGTCTAAATCAGAAAATATGAGAATCTGAGCAGACATACTTCTAGCCCATATCCTTTATTTTGTTTAACATCTATCAATGTGAGCAAATAGAGAAACTGTTTTTCCACTTATTAAATCTATTTGTCAATATGTGTATAGAAGCCTTGAAAATTTAGAGGAGAATCCATATGGTGCAGCAGTTAAGCTTTCACTTGCGATGCCCACTTCTCATATCAAAGTGTCTAAGTTTGAGTCTCTGTTCCAGCTTTCTGCTTAATGTATGCCTGGGGGGCAGTAGACAATGGTTCAAGAATTTGGGTCTTGCTACTGCTCATGGGACATGTAGATTGATATCCTAGCTCCTGGCTTTTGCCTGGTCCAGCTTTGGACCTTGCAGGCATTTGGAGAGACAATCAGTAGTTGAGAGGTCTATCTCTGTCTCTCACTGTCTGTATCTCTGCCTTTCAAATAGGTTTTTGTAATGATTAAAGCTAAATATGTATTGTGAAAAAAATCTATGCATGGATGTTTTAAAAATTTTATACAAAATAAATGTCTATTAACTTGCTATAACGTGTCTGCATAGGGACTATTTTAAAGCATTGGTCTCAGCATGACAAGAGCCCTTATCAGAACAAACTTGAATTCTGTAGAAATAGAAGCAAAAGCAAATATCAAATTGATGATGAAATTTAAACGGAAGAATGGTAAAATCAGTTTTACAAAAATTTAAAATGGATAATGCACCAAAGAAAACAGGAACTTAGAAATGTATGTATTGTTTCAAAAACAGGATGCAATGATGTTGAATATGAATGTCATTTTATAATCATTTGCTAGGAAACAATGAATGTTGTCCATGCCCTATTTGAAGAGGTGTACAATTATGATGAAAAGAAGAAATAACAGACAATTACATAGGCATATGAATTCATTTAACTTACAACCGACACTAAAAAAGTGAAGTAGAGTAAATTTCTCCTCAATGGATACCGAAACTGTTATACTCAGAATAGCTTCAGAAGACAATCCAGCTTTCAATGGAAATTTGAGTTGATTCCATATCGTAGCCATTGTGAACTGAGCTGCAATAAACATGGGGGTACAGATAACTCTGTCATATGCTGATTTCATTTCCCTTGGGTAAATTCCCAGGAGTGGGATGGCTGGGTCATATGTTAGGTCTATATTCAGATTTCTAAGGTATCCCCATACTACCTTCCACAGTGGTTGTACCAGTTTACATTCCCACTAACAGTGCATTAGGGTACCTTTTTAAGAAAAATTTAGAAGTATTTATTTCAAGAACTGTAATGTGGATAGAACACATCCTGATTCAGTGTAATGCTGAAGACAAACAGTAATCGAAGAGACAGCTACCAAGAAGCGGAAGAGGTCACCTCAAAACAAGTTGGGGAAGTCGAGAGCAAAGGTTAGAGCAGCAGTTTTTGTGGCTGCATAGGCCATATTCTAATTTCCTGATCCTGTCAAATCTCTCTATTATATACCACCAGCAAACTGGCTACTGCCCCTCTGGACGATAAATCAGGGTTGAATTTTTTTCTTTACAATTTTTATCATAGCAAATATCGGAGATCTGCACAGTAAAGAGAATAACATACAAGTCGTTATGTATCCATCAGCTAGATTCAGTGTGTGGTCTGAATGCTTGTTTGCCTTAAAAATTCACACACTAAAATTCTAACCTACAAAGTGATACTGTTAGGAGATGGGGCCTCTGGGAGGCTAGGAGGTCACAGGGGCAACTGAACAGTATTAGTGCTTTTATAAAGGAGGCTTGAGGGAGCTCTATCACCCTTTTGGCCACTTGAAAACACAATGAAGAGATGGCTGTCTATGAGCCAGGGCTCTCACCAGGTGCAGAATGTGCCAGCACCTTGATTTTGGACTTTCCAGATTTCAGACCTATGAGGAATAAGTTGTCTATAAGCCATCAGTGTATGCTATTCTGTTATAGCGGCCTGAATCTTCTAAGACAAAATCTCAACAACTAGCATTTTTGGTTATCTTACTTCACCATGTCCCACCCATAATCCATAAGATGGGATAATGTTCATTTCACATCAAATTGTGTGTGTGTGTGTGTGTGTGTGTATATATATATATATACACACATTTAAATGTTTGTATGATTTTTTAGACTTTTATACCTGTCTTCCCCACTGAACTATAAACTTTAAGAGCAGAGGGACTGTATATGTCTTTAATCCTCATTGTATCAAATCATTTAATAACAATTTAGATGCTCAGCAGTTTTTCCATACTATGAACATTTTTATTAAATCCTTTTATAAGTTTTGTTTTATTTTTTACTTTCAGTCTAGTGTTTATCATCTTATTTCCACTTTTATTATGTTTTTCATTCATAATAGAAATTACTACCACATGGGAGTGTCAGTTAGTGTTTCAGAGGGTGTATCAGCATGCCAGACAAATTTACCAATCTTGATTCAGTTGCAGCTGAAGAATTTCTCTCAAGAGAAGACTGACAGAAAAATGCATCAAACAGCAGCACTGAAATTCTGTGGAGTTTATGGATGACAGTTTCCTCAAAAGTTGAAATAGCATACAAAAATTTTGAAGTGGATATTAAAACAAAATGCAACACTATGAGATTTAATAGAAAAATATAATATTCTACAAATGCTTAAAACGATTTCAAAATTTCTAACAGAGACCATTATTTAATGAAAGATCTATGAAAAAGAATGGTTTTCACAAAATATAGTTCACTAAAATGTAAATGCTCACTGTTCACTGTTTACCTAAAACAGAAGCCTTGTACTCAGTAGGTTCATTAAATATTTGTCCAATGCACAAGTAAATTAATGAGAGAACTCTAAATTCTAGCTTGTCACAAAAAAGTCATTTAAAGCTTAGGCTGCAATAATAGAATTATAAGAAACAGAACAAGAGAAGAGGCAGTCCTCACAAACATAGTAGGATCAGCTCAAGTTCTGAACAACGTAAGTATGAGAGTTCTTCAACATAGCCGCAGAAAGTGGAACTAAAAGATAAATTTATTTTGACGCAAAAAGTTTTTAAATCAATGTATAGCTTTAACATGGTATGCATTTTCCATAAACTTTTGAAGACCCCTTGTTATGAAATTCTTCAGAAGGAGGTTGTCAGAAAGCTCCTGACCCTGAAAACCAATGGAAATAGCAGAAGACGTTGATGAAGATAGGGTTGCAGAATAACCGTATTTAAATACATAAGGAGTCATTTATCAGGATGGGGGATTAGATTTCTTTTGGATAGCACCAATAACTAGTACTAAACCAAGTCATTAAATTGAAGTTTCAGCTCAAAACAAAGAAAGGATGTGCTAGATGTATCAAGAAATGGCAAGGAAGAGCTAAAAATTAGTTATATTTGTGTTGTACTTATTTTACCTTTTGAGATCATCAAGCACAAAGTAGGCAAAAACTAATCAAATACATTAGAAAGAAGGATCTTGATCCACTTAGGCTTTTATTATTAAAGATTATTTATGTTAAATTATATTCATTTCTCATAATTTCCATTTTCATCCTAGTCCTATCCTCCAGGACTTTTCAAAATTGAGTGTGAATCTTTCCACACAAGTGAGTCCTTGACATAACAAAAAGAGCTGTCAAGTTCCCAAAGCTTTCCTTCTCCAGATGAAACATTCTCAGCCCTTTCAAGTGTATCCTCACGCCAAGATTTCCACATAGTAATACAGATATGTTCTTATTGCTTCAGTGGGCATTATTCCATCTGATTAAAACCTTTCAACAAGGAACTTTCCAGAAGAGAACAGAGCACCCCAGATGAGTTCTTCCTAGCTTGGAGTAGAGTAGCTCTGTCCTATCCTATCCACATGTATAAAGGCAAAGTCACAGGATACCATTGACTTACATTGAGCTGATTAACAACTAAAGCTAAAACCTTCCACTACTCAATAAAGCTGCATTTCAATTAGCAGTAGTATTGGTTAACAAAAAGAAAAAAAAAAAAGTTTTGTAACAAATGGTATAATCAAACTCTCAAATGCAAATTAATGGGTAGAACTTTATCAGAAAATAATGAAGGGAAGGTGGTAGTATTGTCCCCATTTTACAAATGAGAAAGTCAAAACACAGAAAAAATGATGTGTGCAGGCCAGTGACCGAGAAGTAACAGAAATTAGAACTATCAAGGTCAGGGCATTGCATATTTCACTACACCATAAAATAACCTTGTGATTCCCATGATCTCTACCTACAGCACTGTGTATAATAAAGTCTTTCACAAATAGTAACATGCAGACTAATGAATACATAGAAATGCATGCATACTTTCCATTGCTTATTTTTCTATCCTCCAGTGTAGATTATTACATATACAACCAAAAAGTTTTTGGCTTATTAATTTCTTTGAATAACAGAAACTTTTTAAAAATATTTTCAGAAGAAACTATCTTTAATTGAAGTTGGCAGGTAATTTTTCTTATGGGTCTACAATGATTAGAATAGTGTTTTATGTTAAGACTCTGGAGATGGTAAACAAAATAAGAATTATGCACTTGCACCACAATTTATGAACTATGGATTCAAAATTTATTAGTATGGATATAATGATTATTTTAAAAATTGAACATGATATTGTTTTTTTCAGCTTTGCAGTTTCTTTCCAGGAGTGAATGAAACACAGTCCATTAAAGCCATACACATATTTCAGCATAGTCCCATCTACTCTTCACTTTCAGTCCAGTTCACCTGCTAATGCGCCTGGGAGGTAACAAAGGATGGCCCAAGTATTTGGGTTCTTGCCCTTCATGTGGGAGACCTGGATGGATTTCCTGGCTCCTGGATTCCAGGCTCCTGGTTTCGGCCAGGCAGAGCATCGGATGATGCTAGAATTAGGAGAATGAAGCTGTGGATGAAATAATATTCATTCTCTCTCTCTCTCTCTCTCTCTCTCTCTCTCCCCCCCCCTTCCTCCCTCCTCTCTTATCCTCTCCTCTCCCTCTTTATGACACTCTGCCTTTTAAATATTTTTTAGCGTTTACACTTTAAAAATTTATAGAAAGGGATTAAATTTCACATATTTCATATATACAGCTTTTTAAGGATTTATTCATTCATTTGAAAGTCAGGGTTACATAGAGAGAGGAGAGGCAGAGAGAGAGAGAAAGAGAGAAGAAGAGAGAGAGAGGAGGAAGGAGAGAGAGAGAGAGAGAGAGGTCTTCCATGTGCTGGTTCACTCCCCAATTGGCCACAATGGCTGGAGCTGCACCAATCTGAAACCCAGAACTAGAAGCTTCTTCCAAGTCTCCCACGTGAATGCAGGGGCCCAAGGCCTTGGGCCATATTCCATTACTTTCACAGGCCATAGCAGGGAGCTAGATCAGAAGTGGAGCAGCCAGGACTTGAACCGGCAGCCATACGAGATGCCGGCACTCCAGACGGCAGCTTTACCCTCTACACAACTCCTGCCCCACATATACAGTTTTAAGACCATAATGATATCTCTCTCCCTCCCTTCCACATCCCTTCCCCTTCTTTTCTTATTTTTCCATTGTCTTTATATTCATAAGCTTAAATCTCCACTAAATAAATAATTCAACAACAAAAAATTTTGCCTGGCTTTCTTCAAAGTCATAGAGTTACATGCAGTGACGTTACTAAGGGGAACTGCTTGACAAATCGTAAAAAATACTTTTAGATAATGCTTATTTATCCACTTCAATTAACAAAGCTCCTATTGAAACAGAATTGTGAGTACTTTTAATGCAAGTGAACATATAGCTTATGTTAATAGATATAAGTATATATTGGTATTTCTATATCACAGTAAAATTAATTCCTGGAATTTGAGTCAGTTCATGGAAAGATTGTTTCATAGGAAAATATGTGTGGAGGAGATTCCTGGGCTCAGCTTTACCAGTTGTCTCAGAAGTCTAAAAACCATGCCTCCTGAGGGTACACCATTTAAAATAAGAATAATATATAAGTAACAAAGGTAAATAATAAGTTAAAATAATCCTAACAAATGAAAATTTAATGTAAGAATGATAGATGTTTTGAGCATAAATATAAATAGCAGAGGAATTCTGGAGGACTTCAAGGGCAGTAGGCACATTTATAAAATATACACATTGCCCCAATTAGGGGGACAATCTAATATCATTTCTGTAAACCGGCTTCAGGATATATTATCATATTTCTAAAAAATAAAAGCATAGAAAACACTGAAAATTTACAATGCTCCTTAAGGGGATACATGAAGATGGATGCCCTCTAGGGTTTAAATCTTACAGAGCGTCCTGGCTAGTGTTCCCTATCACTCACACTTTTTGACACTAGCAATGCAAAGAAGAAACCGGATTCCTAAGGAAGCCTGGTATGGTGTTAGCTCGGAGACAGTCTTCCAATGCAGAACTTGTCACATCATTAGTCTGATCTTTCCAGACACTAGGCTAGAAACTCAAATTACCACAAACCCATTTGAACTGACACTTCCTTCAAATTTGAAAGTATCCATTTGACTTGTTCCCCAAGGTGTCTCATTACTTCTTTTATTGTTATGCTACCTATAGAATCATATCACTTAGTTAGCAAACAAAACAAAGAATTTACATGCTGCTGACATTTGATTTTGACAGCTACTCACAATACATGTTAACATTAGTTTGGCAGTTATTCAGTGTAAAAAATGATATTCCGCCTGTCTTTCATTCTGAAAGTGTCTCATTTTATAATGCCCCTACAAGCAGTCTTTGTCTCATTCATGGTAATTCATATGTAGCTCATTCTTGTATGTAGCTTGTTTCAGCTATTTGCTGTCTGTAGTTTCTATTCTGTGATATCCCTTTTCCTTAATTTTTTTGTATTTTTTTTTCTATCAGACATTATCAAAACATACACAGGGAAGAACGAAATAACAGGTCTTGAAATTAAGGGAATTGAGTTGATAGACATGATTCACTTTTACTGACACTCATGATGAGTTTGGATAACCATTTTTATTACATGTGTTCACATAATACCTTTAGCATTATATTGTATTCACTGTTAAATGTTTCCTTGTGAGAATTAATTTGGAACAATTTTCTGTTGCAATGAATGGACTGGATAGTAAAATTGATGGACTGTATCCAAGTCTGCTAAAATGTTCCAATGAAGGAGTGGATGCACGTAAAATCTTTCAATAAAAGTCTTATTTCTGCCAATAGTATTGTTTTCAAGACACTGGATTTTTTTCATTGTTTCTTGGCTTGTCTCCTAGGGATCTTGCATATATGGCAGTATAAATCTTGGTTAGTTCAGACAATTAAATGTAGTCTAGGGAACAGTTCCTGCATGCCATATAGGCAATGGTTCATCTCCTGGCTGCTCTTCTGATCTAGCTCTCTGCTATGGCCCGGGAAAGCAGTAGAAGGTGCCCCAAGTGCTTGGGCCCCTGCACCTGCATGGAAGACCCCGAAGAAGATCCTGGCTCTTGGCTTTGGATTGTCTCAGCTCCAGCTGTTGCTGCCATTTGGAGAATGAAATAGCAGATAGAAGCCTTTCTCCCTGTCTCTCCCTTCTCTGTAACTCTACCTCTCAAATAAATGAATAAATATTGAAAAAATATAGTCTAATATGATAAATCTGGTCATGTGCAACAAGAAAATTTGAAAGGGAAAAATAAAAATTCTAACTCCATGATAACATTAATGAAAGTATTTCTGCTTTGATTATGTAAATCCCACTATGTAATTAAAATACAAATCAGAAAAAAACATATTTTAATTACTAATCCTCTATAATATGGCTCTCTAGACAATATAAGTTATTGGGAACAATTAACATCTTCTGCAATTTATATAGTTTATTTAATTCCCAAGGATCCAGAAATGGTGTTATTATATCAATAAATTTAGAAATTGAGAAATACTGTTATTTTCCTGCCTGCAAGTTTTGCCTATTTTTTCCCCTTATTTTCTTGTGTTCTCCTGGCTCTGATTTTACCTTTGTTTTATATATATATATATGTATATATATATGTATATTTTAGCAATCATCAATACTTTTAGATAAAGAGAATCATAAAATGAAGGAAGAGATGGTCAATACTTACAGCCCAAAGGCCGGCTCATCATTTAAAGTAACAAAAATGACTCTAGGTATCAGCTCGAGTACTTGAGAATCTCAAGTTCACCATGTTTCCAGAAGAAAAGTATTATTTCCTCCTCTCAGTGAAAAGCACAGAAGAATTTACAGACTGACAGTGGCAAATTTTCTCTGAGGGGTACAGATAGTAAATATTTTTAAGTGTGTTGGCTACAAATATTCTTTTTTACATATTCTTATTTTTTTCACCATTTAAATATGGAAGACACAATTCTTAGTTGACAGTGTAATAATAGACCTTGGTCTAGTTTCTCCAGCAGGTCTTACTTTGTGAAACTCCAAGGACAATATGAGGAATCTGGGGGCTTTTGCACTCTTGCGAGGCTGTCTCAATAACATCAGCTTTCAACAACCTGGCCTCCTGAATCTGTCCTCTCTCTGTCCCTCACATGGGAGCATCAGCTGTAATCCCTGGAGCTCTCCTAAAACACACTCTGAGCAGGATCCAGTAAATGGCCATCAAATGTCCTGAGCTTTGCAGATTTAGAAGCCCAATTCAGATGCTGGTGGTGTGATATCCTCACAATGTGGCTTTTATTTTAAATAAACTACTAGATGTTCAATTTCCTCCCTAGTAAATTGGGAATACTAAAACTACTGCTGTTTAGATAAACCAAAATGACATAACATTTGAGAAAGTGCAGTCCCCTCCTTGCCAGAGCCTAGAGCCTTGTGTTGACTCAGTCTCTGCTGGTTTCCTTCTCTCCCTCTGGGCAGCTGTCCAGCAGTAGAAGCCACAGAAAATGTTAACATCTTGTAAAGTCTGCACTGCATGGCTCAGGCCATTCCCTTCTCTCAGCAACTGGACAGCTCAGCATTACTACCTCAGAACTCTTAATGTCCACTGAAATCTTCAACTGCAAACGTTTATGAGGGCACAACTATTTGCTAAAGAACTTGATCAAAATGCCAGAGCATAGCGCTGAGGCATGATGGGTGTTCTACAGTTGTTCTACAACTCTCATCTACACCAGGAACACTTCTTCTCCAAGCTAATCCCAAGTAGGCCTTGTCTGATTACATGAATCTAGTGAGATCATGTACAAATTAATACTCAACATTTTATCCCAAGAACAAAGTATATCTCTAAAAAATGGTATTGTACCATTATATTTGTGTCCTGTCATCTGAAAGCTATATTTAATCACAAAGCCACATTGTTGTTAATATTTTACATCTTCTTAGATTATATTTCTTAAAGTTTGGTCATCAGATGTTACAGGAAAGGGCACATAGCATGCAGATCAGTGCACTAGCTTCTAGACCTAGAGAGCTATTTCAAAAAACACTCAGTCCCATCAATGTTGCAAAACATTTTAAGTTTACATCCCATTTTAAGTTTCCAGGATTATGAAGAAATTTTATGGTGAAATCCCCGGCATCTAGTCCACAATGATACTCACAAAAAGTATTAATGAGTTTAGAAGATATAAGATTCTTCATTCAGACTCCTTACCTAAGACACAATGTCCTGCATAGGTTTATCTGGTTTTATATTATTCCTATGTGCAAAATTACTCCTCATGCCTCTTTTTTCTATTATTACATAATCAATGAACCAATATTTCATTTCCTGATCCTTCAAAATTATGCTAGGCTAGGAATATTTAACCCTGACGACTTTGCCTTTGAGTCTATTGTAGGAATCTTTCAATATTATATAGATGCCAGGGCCCTGTGCTAGGATTGTTTTGGGGTATAATTTTCAGGAGTATGTACATAGATGTAAAAATGAAATATGCTCTTGTAGGTAACTCTGAAGTGTATCAAGGACTGAGAACATGCTTGGCCTTATAGGGAAACAGAAGGGTAAATGGAACAGATAAATTAGAAGCAACCTAGAAAGTCCTAGGTCTTCTGACAAATTATTAATTATGTGCAATTTAATCCTAGTTATTATTCTACAAAGGATTCTAATTTTCTCTTATTATCAAAAAATTTTATGCTGATAATGTAATAGCTCCCAAGAAAACCCATATCTCTTATCCCAAAGCCCATGAGTTTTCCATTAAAGGAAAGTCCACAGCCTATTTGAGGCAATGAAGTAGTCAGTGACCACCAGGAACTCTATGGCTTGACCCTGGGATGCACAGTGCCCCAGCTGCTATGCTGGCTCCACTCAGTTGCAAATATTTAAGACCAATAGTTCACAGATTTAAATCCCACCAGGGTTTAATCCCAATTCTGCCTGACTAAGCCTTATAGAAGTTAAGAAACTTTCATCCTCTAAGTGATGTTTAAAATGTATTTTCCTCTCTAAACTTGGTGAGTGTAATTGAAAGATCAGAACAACTTTGATGCTAAAGATCAAATAAGATGCTGTATGTAAAATATCCATTAATAACTTAACATGGGATAAGTATCTTAACAGACAAAGTTTTTGTTTGTTTGTTTTTCCCTTGAACTACCCTCTACCCGATAAAGGAAAAGGCAAAGCAAAAAAAAAAAAAATACCTGGAGTCCTGCTAAATGATAGCTCATCAGGCTGGGATGCTGAGGCCTAGTTATCCTTTGAGTCTGTTGCCTTATTCTGTATGGACCACCATCATCATCACTCTGCCTACTGGATCACAGGCCAATATCAACCCTCCTATATGACTTTACAGGTAGTCACCTACCCTTGGTAGTGTGGTAGTTAAACTTGGGTGTAAAATTGACCATACTGAAGGATGTCTAAAGAACTGGTAAAGTATTGCTTCAAGACATGTCTGCAAGAGCACTCTCCAAGTCAACCGGCATGTGAGTCAGTGAGCTGAATGAGGAAAGATGTATCTTCAATGTGGATAGCACCATCTGAGGGTCTGGAGATGAATGTGGAATAAGGGAAAACTCTAGATTTTCCATCTGGATTGGGGTACACTTTTCATCCTTATGACTTTTGGACATCTGACTTCAGGTTCCTTGGCCTCTGGGACTTGTACTAGCAGCTCATTTGGGATTCTCAGGCCTAGAATTAGGGGTAGCACCATCACTTCCTGGTCCTGAGACCTGTAGCTTCTGGCACTGGGCCATGACAGGGTTTCTCTTTTCCCCCACCTGTAGATGGCCTGTTGTGGAGCTTTTTTTTTTCTATGATCATGTGAGCTAATTCCCACCCTCACCCCCAAAATCCCAATAACCTGACAACTGATTTTCAGGAGTAGTAGCTTTCCCAGCCCCAATTCTAACTATACCTCTTTCCTTTTTCCCGCCTCCTTACTATGTTATAATGCACATCAGTTTTATGGGCTTTGTAAGTTATAATGCTATGAAAAAGGAAGAAACTATAATTTATTTTTCTTCCTCATAAAGTTCTTTCAATGGTCTAGGGGAAATATTCATTTTAGAAGACATTGTTATGAAAAAGGAAGGCAATTATTCACCTTTACTTGGTGCCACTCATGATGTGAATAGCTATACAACATACTTACTAGAAAATCAAATTTAAGGGTAGGTCTTGTGGCACAGCAGGTTAAATTCTCACCTGCAGTACTATCATCCCATATAGGTGCTGATTCAAGTTCCTCCTGCTCTACTTCTGATCCAGCTCACAGCTAGTGTGGCTGGGAAAGCAGTGGAAGATGGTCCAAGTCCTTGGGCCCCTACCTCCCACATGGGAGACCCACAAGTGAGACCCAGAAGTTCCTGGCTACTGGTTTCAACCTGGCTCAACTCTGGACATTGCAAACGTTTGGAGAACAGTCCAGCAGATGGAAGATAGATATTTCTCTGTCTCTCTCTCCTCTTTCTCTCTCCATGCAACTCTGCCTATCAACGAAATAAATAAACCTTTTAACAAAAGAAAACACATTTAAAATATTTTCACCTTATTTTCCTTCCATTCCTCGGCCTTCCATTGATTATGTTTATGTGAGGACAAAGACATATCCATAAAATAGGAAACATTTCATATGATGTACTTGGGAAGGAAAGACGAGGGGTGTAAAGATAGCTGTTACTTATTATTTTTACTACTATTATTACTATTTGAGAGATAAAGACACAGAGACAGCACTTATATTTTTGCTTTACTCCCCAACTGCCAGCAAAGACTGGAGTTGGGCTAAGATGAAGATAAAAACTGAGAAATCAATCCATACAGGTGGTAGGAACCTAATTACTTGAACCATACCCACTGCCTTCCTGAATCACAGAAGCAGGAAGCTAGAATAAAGAGAAGACCTGGGAGACAATCACAGGCACTCCAAGTGGGATGTAGGTGTCCAAAACAACATCTTCACTGCTAGGGCAAATGCTAGATATTTGAGGTTTAAGTTGAGAAATCCAGAAGCATCAAGTGCTGTGATGAGGAGTGGAGAAAGCAACTGTGGTTCATCAGCCTTTGCTCCAAGGAGGACATTCTGTTGCTAGCATATGAAAACTGCAGATAAATTCAGTTAGGACCCATATACAATATCACTATCTCTTAACAAGAATTATACATTATCTATGTCACTTATCCCGTGAACATCCCATTGTTCACTAAAGGACTAACATACTGACAAGTGGCCCATGATTACCTCACAAGAATGATGGTCTGTGCCCCTCCCTAGAGTTCAGTGGCACCTGCTCTTGGTGATCTCACACAATCCCTGTTTCACATCCCTGAGAATGCTTAGTTCTGTGAAACCAAGGAAAGTCTATAGACACCTATAGATGGTGACTGTATGAAAAAGAAAGATATCCAAATATGCTTGAGAGGAATTCAGTGAAACTAGTTAGATACACTCACTATCGCACCCTGGGAAAGAAGAAATCCTCTCTCACTATGCAGCTGCATCCTTTTAATAAGCTGGTAATATTTATTGTGTCTTTCTAAACCCCGCAGCCTATGTTCTGATTTACAAGAGTGCAATAGGAAGCCACAGGTGATCCCTGGGTAGAAAAGCAACAAGATGGACCTCACCTCAGACAGTATCTTGCTGGGCTTTCGGTTGAGACAGAAACAAAGACACACCTGAGGGAAAAGCAGGAGGACTGGTTGTTAGGACAATGCCATCATCCCACCAGGATGAGAGGAGAGGTGCTTGAGTACTGGGTACACTTCAGCACAGGAATGATGAGAGCAGTGAGGAAGCCCGAGCAGCAACTGGAGGAGTTGTGAAGACACATGTTTAGGCAGATAGGCTGGGAGGCTCATGCTGCCTTCAATTCCAGCAAGGAAACGGACTGTACATTTCCTCAGGCTCTTTGACTAACAAGCAGTGTCCTCACCCATGCCCACCTAAACTCCTGATGACTAAACAAATCATTGTTTGTCTCTACAGAACCCTCCCTAGGTCCTAAGGAAAAGAGCTCTATGTGGACAAGTGTGTAGGTCACCATGCCAGAATGTGTACAGATTGTGAGACAGAAGTGACCAGAGGGTTTGGATAAGTTGCACATATGGTAACAAAATGCATCATGGGGAATGTGCCCTTGATCAAGGGTATGAAGAAGGCATAATTTATGAGGGGTAGAGGAGGAGGGGAGGAATCTAATTGCACAACAGAGATGAACCCCTTAGACGAAAGAATAGCCAGGTCAAATTCACTGCCCCCTGTGCCCTTCTCTGAGTTCCGAAATCTTACCTGTCTTTAAAATTTTAGTAGAATAGTAAATAAGGCTTTTAATGGGCAAATCTTCTCCTTCAAGAAAGAATATTAAAAGTGCCATTGAAGATGTGTAAGACTGAAGAAAAACATCTGTCAAAACTAATATTCAGAAGAAATGTGTAAAACTATTGTTTCTGATGCTTTCTGAAGTGGCATGGTGATTACACTAGAGGATAACACCTCTAGTCTAAAACCAAAAGACCATAATTTTTTAAATGTTTATCAAATACACAAGACAAGAAAGGAGAATATTATCTGCAATTGTTTAAACAACTACTGCCCCACTTGGATTCCTTGCATATAATGAGAAAACTGAGTCTCTGTGAGGTTAAACACTTGTCCAGAAGATAAAGTTTGATTCAAACATGGTTATGTTTCAGGCTCTTTCTAATTGCTAATACTTTATACAAACAGCTTGGAACTATCAGCATTCGGTATAAGATCTTTTTCTCTGGCTTATTTGCTGCTCTAAAAAACACAGTTAGAGGGGCTTACATTTCCAATCAAAATAGAACAACAGGACAAGAATTGCCCTATCTCCTGAAACCAAGCAAACAAAATCAGTGACATATATTGAACAATAGCAGACTCAAACATCGGTAATACAGACAACTCAGGCAATTTCCCTTGGGAAACAGAAAACAACATGAGCCATATGATAACCGTAGCTTACTTCCCTGAGAGAGTTTTCAGGCAAAGTTCCTGAGAATTTCTTGAGTTGAGGATGCAGACTGAGATTCTAGGTAGACCAAGGAGGACAGAGATAATAGCAGAGAACTCTGGAAGAGAAATACGCACACCTAGAGAATTGTAGGGATCTGTAGGGGTAACAGTAGCCAGTCCACCTTCATCTCAGAGTAGCACTAGCTCTTGTAACCCAGACTGTGAAGTCTCATAAATCATAGAGCATTAGGCGGAAAGAATCTTGTGATTATTGGGATGTTGATTATTGCACGGTTATTTTTATTTCCCATTTGAGATAAAGGCAAGGCAGGGTGTAATAGCATCACACTTCTTTCAAATAACTTAAATGAGTTGCAGAAAAATGCAAAAACATTTAAAGGAATACAAAAATATCCAGTACCCAAAAAGGTAGAATGGATGATGGTCAGCATTCAGTAAAATATGACTCGCTTACAGAAAAAGCAGAGCGATAAATACCTGGACCCCAGTCTGTGTTTTCTGCTTCCGACCCAGTTTCCTGCAAATGTGTATCCTGAGAGGTGGCAGATGATGCCTCAAGTACTTGGGTCTGTGCCACCCTTGTAGGGGACCTGGATTAAGCTCTGGGCTCCTGGCCTCAGTTTATCTTGTTCCTGGCTGTCACAGGTGTTTGAGGAATGTAGAACCGGATGGGAGATCTGTTTGTGTGTCTGTGTTTTAAATAAAATGGAAATAAAAATAAATGTTTTTAAAAAGAAGTGAACTTGAAGATACAGCTACTAGTACAGAAGCCATACAGAATAAAATTGAGAGTACAGATAACTTTTATTTAAAGAAGAGGATAAGTCAAGGTCACTAAGTTGTAGAATAACTTTAAAGGTAGGAGAGGAGTTGCAGAACAAATATTTGATAAAATAATGGTCAAATTTTCCCATACTTAAAGGAAATTGTAAATCTACAGAGCGAAGAAGTGCAAGAAATCTTAACCATAGGCATTATAAAGAAAATTAAATCAAGGTACATTCTGATTACATGGGTCTAAGTCTGTGGCAAAACAAATATTTTAAAGCACTAAGAACTTTAGGCCATGAGGTGCAGATATATAAAGATTAGAATGATTACAAATTTTATGTTTTAAAAAAAGGTAATAGTTCTCTCCCTTTTTTATTCTATCAGCTAGTATTTGCAGACACTATTCTTGTTTATGTGATCCCTTTGGTTCTTAGTCCTATTATTATGATCAATTGTGAACAGAAATTGATCACTGGGACTAGTGAGATGGCATTGGTACATGCCACCTCGATGGGATTGAATTTGAATCCCCTGGTATGTTTCTAACTCTACTGTTTGAGGTAAGTCAGCTTGAGCATGTCCCGAATTGCACATCTCTTCCCTCTCTTGTTCCCCCTCTTATATTTAACAGCAATCACTTTTCAGTTGTTTCAGCACTTAAGAAGAATTGTGTATTGATTACAGTATTCAACCAAAAGTATTAAGTAGAACAAACAAAAAAAATACTAAGAGGGATAACATATTAACCTGCTATCAACAGTCAGGGTGAGGGCTCATCAAGTCACTGTTTCTCATAGTGTTCATTTCACTTTAACAGGTTTCCTTTTTGGTGCTCAGCTAGCTGATAGAATAAAAAAGGGAGAGAATGGTTCAACATGGGAAGTGAGATACACAGCAGACCCATAGAATGGCAAATGTCCTAACAGCACTCTGGCCTCATAATCAGCCCTTAAGGCATGTGGATCCGGCTGAAATGCCCATGAAAGTATTTCAGGCATGGAAAGCCAAGACACTCTGGGAAAAAAAAAAAAAAAAAAAAAAAAAAAAAAAAAAAAAAAAACAACACCTAAATGAAAGATCTCCAGTGAGATCCCAGTGCAAAGAATGGGTCATCAAAGAAGGAGGTACCTTTCTCTGAAGGGAGGAGAGAACTTCCACTTTGACCATGGCCTTGTCTAAAAATGATCAGAGTCAGTGAATCCAGGGGGCTTCCATAGCCTTGGCAGCTCATGACAAGAGCCTAGGGTGATTACTGAGGCCATAAACAAGAGTGTCAATTTGTTAAGTCAACAACAGGAGTCACTATGCACTTACTCCTCATGTAGGATCTTTGTCCTTAGTGTGCTGTACATTGAGATTTAATGCTATAACTAGTACTCAAACAGTATTTTTCACTTTATGTTTCTGTGTGGGAGCAAACTGTTGAAATCTTTACTTAATGTATGCTAAACTGATCTTCTGTATATAAAGAGAATCGAAAATGAATCTTGACATGAATGGAAGGGGAGAGGGAGTGGATAAGGGGAGGGTTGAGGGTTGAAGGGACGTTATGGGGGGGAAGTCATTGTAATCAATATTCTGTACTTTGGAAACATATTCATTAAATAAAAGTTAAAAAAATTATAAAAAAAAGGTAATTGTTAATAGAACAAGGACATTAAAGTACCATAAGAAAGAAACTATAAATCTAGAATTCAACGTCTAATTAAATTATGCTTTAAAAAGAAAGATAACAAAATTATTATTCTTAGACATATAACAGCTTAGCAAATTTATCACCATCACACTTCTACTACATGGAATATTCAAGGAAATCCTTCAGGAGGAAGACAATCATACCACACTAAAATATGGATCTACACAAAAGAGTAAAGAAGAAGAGAAATGGTAACTCGTCATTTAAAAAAATGAGGTTTTATTGTTTCATTTAAATATATTCAAAATGCAATTGGCTACTTCCAACAAAATAATATAATAATATGGTGTGAAGTTCCCAGCATAAAACCAACAAATCAGGAGGAACATCGTTGTTGTTTATGGTATTTTTTTAAAAGATTTTTCTATTTATTTGAAATGGAGAACTACAGAGATGCAAAGGCAGAGAGAGAAAAAAGAGGTCTTCCATCCGCTGGTTCACTTCCAAAATGGCCGCTACGAACTGAGCTGTGCCAATCCGAAGCCAGAAGCCAGGAATCTCCTCTCAGTCTCCCACAAGGGTGCAGGGCCCCAAGCAATTGGGCCATCTCCACTGCTTTCTCAGGCCACAGCAGAGAGCTGGATCAGAAGTGGAGCAGCCTTGACTCAAACTGGCGTCCAGATGGGACGCCAGCACCGCAGGCGCTGGTCCCACTCACCATGCCACAGCGCCAACCCTATTTATGGTATTTTATGGTATTTTAAATTTTTGCTTTCAGTTAGGATACTATCAGATATAGTTCCATTGTGATATTAAATAAGTATTCATGTCCAAATAACTATTCTTTTAAAAGGGAGAAAGTAAGCCAATACTTACTTATATGGTGCTTTCACACTAATTTGAGAAGAATATATTTGGAAATATATTTCCAATAAAATGGAATAAGATAAGAGAGTATATGTAGTAAGAGGGCAAGAGTTTTGTTTGTTGTTACCATTATATTCCCATGTTCAGAAAAGTGTCTGGTACACACAAAGAGTGATCAATCAGCATATACTGGTGAATATGCCATGAGACAGCCCATTTTAATTTGTGGCCATATACAAACAGGAAAAGTAATGAAAAGCAAGAGGAAAAAAATATGTGCACAGGGGTGATATTGGGAAATATGCAACCTAGTACAGTACCACATTTACACAGTTAAGAATTTACTGTTTTTAGTCATCACTCTTCTCTTAGGACATTTGCTCATCCTCTTCTCTGTTCTACTTCTCATTCCTATTCAAAATAAAATTGGAATCTGCTTTTTTCTTTTTCTGGGAAAAAACAGATTAGTAGATAAGATGATGATACCAACAGAATCTGCCTTTTATTAGTTTCTTTCCAAATATGATTATTGATGTGTCTCAAACATTTGCAATAAAAGCATTTCTTTTTTTAAAAAGAGAGAACATTATAAAGGGTCCGCATTGTGGCACAGTGAGTTATGTGGCTGCCCGTAATTCTGGCATCCCATATGAGCACTGGTTCAAGTCCCGCTTCCTATCCACTTCCTATCCACTTTCCTGCAGATGCACCTGGGAAAACAGCAGAGGATGGCCCAAGAGGTCAGGCCTCTGGCACACACGTGGGAGACCAAGATGAAGCTCTTGGTTCCTGGCTTCTTCCTGGCCCAACTCCTGCCCTTGTGGCAATTTAGAGAGTGAACAAGTGAATGGAAGATATATCTCCCTCCCTCTCTCAAGTCTGCCTTTCAAATAAATGAGTAAATCATTTTTAAAAGACAATATTACAAACAATACTGCACTAACAACAACAAAATAATTAGGGTGGCCATATCAATATCAAAGTAGTTTTCAAAAAAAAGAACAGTGTGTGTGTGTGTGTGTGTGTGTGTGTTGAGAGAGAAAGAGAGAGAGAGAGAGAGAGAAGTCAGGGCATAAAAAATATCCCTCATTTAAATTACTAGAGAACTCAAATAAGAAAAATGACATTATAAATCCAAATACTTTTCCAGGGTTTCAAAGTGCACAAAGAAATGATTGGGCTTCAAAACAAAAGGAAGAAATAAGTAAATACAATATTTCAGTACCCCTTTCTCAATAACTAATAGAATAAGTACATAGAAAATAAGTATGAAAAGAGATGAGTTGAAGAAAATAATTAATAAAATTGATTCTACCAACATTTAAAATACTCCATCCAAGGACAGCAGAATACACATTCCTTATAAATGTGCAAAAAAATTTGCCATGATAATCATGTTCTAGGTCATAAAACTTAATGATACAAAGTAATATAAAGAATGTTCTCTGACCTTATAGGAATTAAAATATATTTCAATAACAGAGAAAGATCTGGAAATGAAAAAATATATTTCAAAAATGAAACACATGCTTCTGAATAAATTATAGGTCAAAGAAAAAATCAAAATGGATATAAAAATGCATTTTAACTGAAGGAAAAACAATATACAACATAAAAGTTTTAGAAAGTCATTAAACCATTATTAGGGTCCATTTATAAGAATAAATATTTATACAACAAAATAAAACCTCATATTAATGATCTTGGTCTTTACCTTAAAAATATATTTACTGGAAGTCCAAGCAATGCAATTAAGTGAGAAATAGAAATTAGGCTGTGAGGGTCATTGGCTTCCCCTCTACTGCCATGACCATCATGGTGTTGGGTGTCTGCCCTCCTTAGCTGTTTCTGATTCCCACGATAAAAATGGCCATAATGCTAACTCTGACAAGTAACGGAAGCAGGATGATGGTTTCAAAGGGTTTCAGACCCTTTCAATTCATTCCACCCATAATATTTCTGTGAGAGCTAAGTTGATTATTAAAGATATTGCAGAACTTAAAACACATTTATTTTGCAGGTTTAAAGTGTGTTTTATGATGCAAACAATCTTAATTTTGGTTGTGTCCTCAGATGAGGATTACTATCAGAGAGGAAGATTCAAACCTGAAACTGCCTCCCCAAGTGAGAAACCTGAACAGGATCTGACTCCCAACACCGGTGAGGCAGATGATATATAACTGTGTCTACATTTACTGAGACAAAACTAGAGTGATGGCACTGGCTGAGCTCCCACCAGAATGTTAAAGGATGCTATTTGAGGATGAAACTCTTTAGTGATCTTTTGAATTCTGATGGTCCACTGAATGTGAAGCTGCAGAACATCACTTAGGGAACAGAATAAAGTGGCTGAGTACATCACGTGTTATATGAGGTTGTAAAGAGAGGATTGCTGGCCCATGGACTCTGTATTACAGATTATTTCTAACACTGAAAGGCAAGAAATGGCTACTCCTTCCCACTTTTCTTGCTCCCTCTCAGCCTCATTGAATTTTCTCAATCCTATAACCGTATTTTCTTGAAAAATACCATCTTCCTGACTTACCATCTTAGATAGAGAATTCAATGTAAATATGGAAAGAAAATGTGTTTTTGCTGAGAGAGAGAGAGAGCACAAAAGGAAGGGAAGGGAAAGGAAAGGAGGGGATGGGGGAGGAGGGAGACAGAATGGAAAGGCTGGAAGAAAGAGACACAGGGAGGTAGGAGAGGGACAGGGAGAGAGACAGGAAGGAGGAGGAAAGAGAAGCAATGGAAGATATTCTAATTAGAAATGAAAAGGTAAATACTGGGGTCGTATTGTCACTTGTAATACCGGCATCCCACATTGGAGAACCAGCTCAAGTCTCAGCGGCTACGCTTCCCATGCAGCTCCCTGCTGATGTTCCTAGGAAGGAATCAGGAGACGGCCCATGTGCTTCGGTCCCTGCTACCCACAGAGGAGACCCAGATGGAGTTTTGGGTTCCTGAATTGGGCCTGGCCCAGCCCTAACCTTTGCAGCCATATGGGGAGTCAACCATTATCTGCCCTTCTCTCTATAGCTCCAACTTTCAAATAAATAACATACTTAAAAAAAAAAAAAAACTTAAATTGTCTCCATTTGTAAATGACTTCATGGAAGACACTAAAGACTCCACTCCACTAAAATATGTTAAAATTAATAAATTCAGTAATGTTGAAGGCCACATTTCAACACAAAATCAGTAATATTTCTGTGTACCACTAGCAAAGAATGTGACAGAGAGGTTATGGGAAAAAGTCTATTATGATAGCAACAAATAAAATAAAATCCTTAGAAATATCACTCCCTTGAACATTATGAGTCACTGATGAAAGAAACTGAAGAATATACCAGGGACTGGTGCTGTGGTGTAGCAGGTAAAGCCACCACTCACAGTGCTAGCATCCCATCTGGGCACCGGTTCCAGTCCTGGCTGCTCCACTTCTGATCCAGCTCTCTGCTATGGCCTGGGAAAACAGTAGAAGAAGGCCCAAGTCCTTGGGTCCCTGCACACATGTGGGAGACCTGGAAGAAGCTCCTGGCTCCCAGCTTCAGATCAGGGCAGCTCCAGCCATTGTGGCCATCTGGGGATTGAACCAGCGGATGGAAGACTTCTCTCTCTCTGCCTCTCCTTCTATCTCTGTGTAACTCTGACTTTCAAATAAAATAAATAAATCTTCAAAAAAAGAATATACCAAATAAATGGAACAAGTCCTCTGGTCATGAGTTGAATAATTATGATTTAAATAAATCCATAGTATTCTATAAATCAAAGTATTATATATAAATATATAAATCAAAGTATTCTATGGATTCAGTACCTATCCAAAAGCCAACAAGATTTTTCACAGAAATTAAACAAGTACTAAAATTCATATGCAACTAGAAAAGATACAAGTAGCCGAAGTCTTATAGGAAAAAGAGACTTTAAAAACTGAGCCATCCCTCCAAAAGTAATTCTAAAATGGAATAAAGTTGAAAATTAACAACTGAATGTACTCTAGAAATTATTCAAATACATGAAGACTGACCCCCATGTGACTGAATGAACAGTGGGTCACTGGATAAATTAAAAGGGAAGCTAAAAAATTCCTTTAAAACTAATAAAAGTGGCAGCAAGCTTACCAAAACTTGCTGGGTATAACAAAAGCAGTGCTAAGAGAAAAGATTATAGCAATTAGTACTTACATCAAAAAAATTGAAAGTTAACAAATGTATAGGTAACAATGAATCTCAAGGTCCTAGAAAAATGAGAACAAACTCAAAATCAGTAGAAAGAATGAAAGAATAAAAGTTAAAGAAATAAACAGAACAGAAATTGAAAAAAAAAAACAGGGCCAGGATGTCTAGTGGCTCAAGACACCACTTGTAACATTGGCATCCAATATTAGAGCACCAGTTCCAGGCCTGCCTGCTCTGTTTCCTACCCAGTTGTGTGATAATGCATCTGGGAGAGCAGCAGAGGGCCAAGTATTTGTGTTCCTGTCACCCCTGTAGGAGATCCAGATGAAGTTTCAGGCTCCTCGCTTCTGCCATCCAGGCTGTTGTGGTTATTTGGAGAAGGAACCAGGAAATGGAATATCTGGTTTTCTCCCTCAGTCATACTAACTTTCAAATTAATTAATTAATTAATAATTAAATAAAAATTATAAAAGATAGTGTTTTTTCTTCCTTCTATTTGTTGAAGACCTTACTTAGTGTATAGTTAATTTTATCAGTATAAACTGAAAATAGATCTTTATAAAAATTAAGAGTGGGAATAGGAGAGGGAGGAGAAATAAGGGTGGGAGTAGGGGCAGGAAGGAGGGTAGGGTGGGAAGTACCATTATGTTTCTGAATATATGAAATACATGAAATTTGTATGCTTTACATTAGAAAAGGGAAACAGGGGAAAAAAGAAATGAAGAGCCAATATTTGAAGATAAATAAAATTGATAAACCATTAGCCAGATTAACTAACAATTAACAGAGAAGACACAAATTAATAAAATCAGAGATAAAAAGGGATATTAGAACTGATATTGTAGAAAAGAAAGTACTATAAGGAACTACTGTAAATAGTTATCTGGGGCTGGCACTGTGGCATAGCAGGTAAAGCTACTGCCTGCAGTGCTGGCATCCCATGTGGGTACAGTTCAAGTCCCAGTTGCTCCATTTCTGATCCAGCTCTCTGCAATGGCCTGGGAAAGAAGTAGAAGATGGCCCATGTCCTTGGGCTCCTGAATCCACGTGGGAGACCTGGAAGAGGATCCTGGCTTCTAGCTTTGGATTGGTGCAATTCTGGCCATTGTGGCCATCTGGGGAGTGAACCAGCAGATGGAAGATCTCTCTCTCTGCCTTTGCCTCTCTGTAACTCTGTCTTTCAAACAAATAAATAAATCTTGAGAAAAATTGAATATTTGCCAAACTTTTTAAAACTAGAGAATTGGCTACATTTCTGCAAATTGAATCATGAAGGCATAAGAAAGCTGAACTAATAACTCAGAATATTGAATCAATATTAGAGCCTCAACAACAAAGAAAAGCCCAAGACCAGATGAATTCACTATTGAATTCTACCAAACGTTTAAGGAAGAAATAACACCAATGTTCTTCAAAGTACTCTACACAATTGAAATGGAGGGATCACTTCTATACTCTTTTTATGTGGCCAGACTTACCTTCATTCCAAGGATACAATAAAAAAGGAAAACTATAGACCAATGCCCCTGATGAACGTAGATGAAAAAATCTTCAACAAATTACCAGCAAAATTAATCCTGACCAAGTGTAATTTGTCCCAGCAGTACAGTAATGGTTCAACATACACAAATCAACAAATCTGATACATCACATAAACAGAATAAACAATAAAAATCATATAGTTATCTTAACAGAAACAGAGAAAGAATTTGATGATATACAATATCCTTTCGTGAAAAAATCTTAAATAAGGTATAGAATGGACATACCTCAACACAATAAACACTACACAACAAGCCTACCATCAACATCATATTGCATGAGGAAAAGGTAGAAGGATTGCCATTAATATCTGGATCCAGACTTGGATGTCCATTCTTGTTCTACTTAATCAATAAAATTTTGAAGTTTCACACAGAGCAATCAGGAAAAAGAAATAAATGAAAGTATACAAATCAGAAATGAGAAAGTCAAATTATGACATAATTCTATATGTAGGGAAACCAAAAGACTCCACCAAGAGATTTATTAGAACTGATAAGAGCATTCAGCAAAGTTGGAGAATGTATAAAAGCCAAAGGCACTTTTATAGAGTAACAATGGTCCTTCTGAGAAAGAACTTATAATTCCATTCACAATAGTTAAAAAATTAACTACCATGGAATAAATTTTTCTAAGGATATAAAAAACCTCTACAGTGAAAAATAGAAAGCAATAATGAAAGAGATAGAACACACATACACACACACACACACACACAGGAAAATGTGCTTCATGTTCCTGGATTGGAAAATTAAAAAAAAAAATGTCTACTTAACCAAATATTATCAAGATGTCAAATTACCCAAAGATATTCTTCAAAGAAATAGACAAAAACCCTAAATTTGATATGAAAACAAAAAAATCCCCCAATAGTCAAAGCAATCTTATGCAATTTAAACTCAATATGAGATTTCAAGATTTGTTACAGTACTAATTTAACCAAAACAGCATGATATTAGTATAAAAATAACATATAGACCAATATAACACATATACATCACAGATCAAGATATTAATATCATATAACATAGGATTCATTTCAAAGATTTTACAATGAGGAAAGAAGGGTATAGCCATTGTGGAAGGCAGTATGGATATTACTCAGAAATCTGGAGATAGACCTACCATATATGATCCAGCAATTCCACTCCTGGGAATTTACCCAGCTAAAAAGAAATCAGCATATGAAAGAGTTATCTGTACCCCCATTTTTACCATAGCTCAACTCACAATAGCTAAGATATGGAATCAACTCAGATGTCCCCAAACTATCACTGGATAAAAAAAAAAAATTACTGTATAAACACTGTGGAATACTACTCAGTGATAGAAAAATAAAATTGGCCGGCGCCGTGGCTCAATAGGCTAATCCTCCACCTTGCGGCGCTGGCACACCGGGTTCTAGTCCCGGTCGGGGCGCCGGATTCTGTCCCGGTTGCCCCTCTTCCAGGCCAGCTCTCTGCTATGGCCAGGGAGTGCAGTGGAGGATGGCCCAGGTGCTTGGGCCCTGCACCCCATGGGAGACCAGGAAAAGCACCTGGATCCTGGCTCCTGCCATCGGATCAGCGCGGTGCGCCGGCTGCAGCGGCGGCCATTGGAGGGTGAACCAACGGCAAAGGAAGACCTTTCTCTCTGTCTCTCTCTCTCTCTCACTGTCCACTCTGCCTGTCAAAAATAAAAAAAAATAAAAAAATAAAAATAAAAAAAAAAAAGAAAAAGAAAAATAAAATTAAACCATGTCTTTCACAACAAAGCGGATGCAACTGAAAACCATTATACTTTGTGAAATAAGCCAATCCCCAAAAGACAAGTACTATATGCTTTCCCTTATCTCTGGTAACTAATAGAGTACCTTTAAATGTAGTATGTAGGAGTGAAATTGATATTTTGATTTTCAATGATTGTTTATAGCCTTTGTTTCTACTGTTGAGGAGCAGTAGTTTTTCTTCATACTATTTATTATACTCTTTACTTAATGTAGGTTAACTGAAAATAGGTCAGTTAGAGGGAGGAAAAAGAAGTTTGGGAGCGTGAGCAAGAGAGATAATAGGGTGTGAAGTATCACCATGTCCCTAAATCTGTATACATAAAGTATATTAAATTTGTATACCTTAAGTAAAGTTTTAAAAAATCAAAAGTTGATGACAAATTTTAAGGAAAATAAATAAAAATACATACCATATTTATGATTATAAAAATCTCAGTATTTTTTCTTTTGAAGATGTTTTAAAATGTATTTTAAATGCACAGAAAGAGAGACAGAAAGAACACAAACACACACACACACACACACACACATGCAAAGAGAGAGAGAGAGAGAGAGATTTATTCACTGGTTCACTTCCCAAATGACCACACCCCCAGGTCTGTGTCAGGATGAAGCCAGGAACCAGGAACTCCGTCTGGGTTTCCCACTAGGGTGGCCAGGGTCCAAGCACATGAGCCATCATCTGCTACCTTCCCAGGCATATTAGCAGGGAGTTGGATCAGAAGCAAAGCTGTCAGAACTCAATACAGCACTCCAATGTGGGATGCTGGAATCCCAAGCAGCAGCTTAATCCTCTGTACCACAGCTCCAGGCCCCAAATCTCAATGTTCCTAAAATTACATTTTCCATAATTTCTCAACAGATTCAGTATATCTGAAGTCAAAATCCAAAATATTTTCTTGTACAAATTAAAAGATTTCTAAAACTCTAATAAAAATGCAAAGGACATACCATAGCAAAAACACTTTAAAACTGAAAATCAAATATGAAAGATAAACATCATCTGATTTAAAATTTAACTTATGAAAATCAAAATAATGTAGAATTGGAGAAGAATGGAAAAATAGTTTAATAGATCAAAGTGAGTGCCCACAAACTGTGTATAATGCATGGCTTTTTAATATTCATCCTTATTAATTTTATCCTGAAAGTGTACATGAAAATGTTCTGAATCGGAGACAGAACAGCCATGTTTATTTTTATAGTAATCCTGTCATGCACTTATTGTCCCAGTTCTTGCCCCTGTGGTGATGTGATGAGAGCTGGCTGGAACAACCTCCTTAGGCTGGCAACCCGATCCTCTGCAGTTGAGGGATAGTTTGATTGCTTTTTTTTAATAATAAATTATAGAAAAAAGGGAGGGGAGCAGTTGTTCCTCCCTATGCTCATCAAATAAAAGAGGAAAATCCTTGTTCACTAGAAATGGGGTGGAAAAGACTACAGATCTCATTACAAATATTTAGGATAATGGCACACTTATCAAAGGATTATACAAGCCAGAGTCTCTGACCTTTCCAATTTAGCAATGTCTCCAAGGTCCCAGTCCTCATTTTACTTTAAAATGTAAACAAGTGTTTTCAAAGTTAGGTATTGTCTCTGGAGTTTTCCCATCATGTATACACAGTTGTAAATTAATTTTCCAAGGTTTTCCTCAGACCAGGATCCCAAGTGTTGAGTAGGATGTATTCATAAATCCTCAACTCTGCAGAAACACAAAAGTATACCCTCCATACTCCACAATAGATGCAACAGAACACTACTCAGCAATAAAAGGCATGATTTATTCATACGCATTTCAGCATGGGTAATCTCAAAAGTAATTATACTGAGTGAAACAAGCTAGACAGAAAAAAATTCAAACTGCATAATTCTGTGCACATGAAATTCTACATGATGCAAATAATCCATAAGGAAAGAAAGAAAACACTGATTATCTAGAGAAGGGGCAGATAGATTGAAGAAAGTGATTACAAAAGAAAGCAATGAAATTTCTGTCTGTGATGCACATGTTCACTGTCTGGATTATAGTGATAATTGCACGAATATTTGGACATGTACACCTGTATGTATACACTAATGAAATATATATGAGGAATATTCAATAAGTTTATGAAAATACATATTATGAATAATCTATACATGGATTAAACAACTACACGAAAATAAAATTAACTTTTAACTCTATTTCTTCATTTTTTGAAGTATTGATGTTTACCTATGTATAATTAATTATATATACAAATATATATATTCATACATAATCATATTGTGCACAAAAACAATTAATTTTATGCTTTATATATGTTTGATTCATTTTTGTTATTTATATTTCAATTTTAGAATGCAAAATAAACACATATAATTTTAGATACAGATATAAAATTAGATGAAGAGATTTTTAAAAGTTTTTATTTATTTGAAAGTAATAGGGAGAGGGAGAAAGAGAGAGAAGTGAAAGGGAGGAAACACACACACACAAACAGTTGTTGTGTTTTTTAAAATGTGATTCATGGGGCAGGCCTGTAGAGCAGCAGTTATAACACTACTTGTTTTTTTTTTTTTTTAACTTTTATTTAATGAATATAAATTTCCGAAGTACAGCTTATGGATTACAGTGGCTTCCCCCCCCCCATAACTTCCCTCCCACCCACACCCCTCCCCTCTCCCGCTCCCTCTCCACTTCCATTCACATGAAGATTCATTTTCAATTCTCTTTATATACAGAAGATCAATTTAGCATATATTAAGTAAAGATTACAACAGTTTGCACACACACAGAAACACAAAGTGTAAAATACTGTTTGAGTACTAGTTATAGCATTAAATCACAATGTACAGCACATTAAGGACAGAGATCCTACATGAGGAGTAAGTGCACAGTGACTCCTGTTGTTGACTTAACACTACTTGTGAAGCCTACATCCCATATCAGAGTCCCTAGGTTCAAGTCTCAGCTGTGCTTCTGCTTTCAATTGACATTGTTTCTTGTGTACACCCTAGGAAACAGGAAATGATGGCCTAAGTGTTTTGTCCCTGCCATGAAGAACTGGATTCATTTCTAGGCTCCCGGATTTGTTCTAGTTCAGCCCTGAATGTTTAGGTTGTTTGGGAAGTGAATTAGCATTTCTCAGATATATATCTCCCTTTCAATAAATAAATAAAATTTAAAATGTGATTCATGAAACCTAAGGTACAAAATATCACAGATCACTGATTCCTTTTAGCCTGAAGAGTCTGTGAAAGTTGTGACCCTTATCTTAAATGATATCATAGTTCATAAAAGACCTAGTATCAACAAAACATAGGTGCTTAATTAATATTCTCTATTATTTTCTATTTTTTCTATTAAAATTATTACACATCACTAACTATAGCCGGAATACTATTAAAGGGAGGGTGTTACCAATGTTAGAATACTATACTTGACATGATAGTTCTCAGAATATGAAAAAATCATAATAAAATAGAATTTAGTTTCATAAAATGCTTCTGGAAGCATAGCTACCACTATCCTTATGTATGCATGAGTATCTTTCTTCCTATAAGACCACTCAGAAATGGCACCACCATTGCTGGGAATACCGAACTATCACCCAGTTTTTGTAAACCACATAGCTATTCTTTCCTTCCAACTTTTATAAATGCATCTTCATGGTTCTTCTTTTGGCCTAATTTTTCATTTTTTATTTTTAACATTACCTCTCAGTAGGTGATATAATCTTAATTCTGTTCAAATTCTTATTCCTTTCTCTAGTCCCAGTTAATATGCTCAGCATTAAGAAAAGTGAGAAAACTTGTGTTACTGCTTTCCAAATATTTTGTGAAAAATGGCATTTTCCTGGATAACTGGTGTGAACTGGCTGTCCACATCTAAAGCTCCCTACATGTCAGGGCTCATGTTCGGGCAGTTTCATATTTAAATATGTGCAGCTTTCCTGTAAATATAGTGATCTCTTTCTTTATCTTAAAAATTTTTCAGGGCATATTTTAGTTTTTCATGTTTTAATGGTTCTATATTGATCACATTTAGTCTCTTCCAACTTAGGCGTCTTTCCAATTTCTATATAGCTTTACATTAGTGTTTTGGTAATGTTGTGATGTTCTACATTCTTTCATTTCATCACAAAATGTTATCCTAGCAGGTTCATAGTATCACCATTAAATATTTCTTTTTTTTTTTTTTTTGACAGGCATTCACTTCTTTGTTTCTGGGCAAAATCTTTCTAGAATAATTCATAAGCCCATTTTCTATGAGGTAAAATTAACATTGCTTTATTATAACAATGTACATAATTGAAAATATTTTCATTTTGTATAAAACTGGTAGATCATACACATAAAACCATAAAATTAAATCAAGCAGTTTTCACATCTTGAGGACATAATCATTCCAAGACTTCCCAACTACTTTAAGCCCTAGAAAAACAAGGTCATCATTTAATGGAAACTGGATTATATTTTGATTCTTTAAATTAAAGGGAGATGAAAATGTTAGCAACCAGGCAACAGTGTTGAACTTTCTCTTAATTCCCACTCTGAAAAGTGAAAAACAGTACTTGGATACTACTAACCATCTTTCCAACTATGCTAGAGTGGGATTGTGTGAGGTCCCTAAATATTTCAGACTGCAAGTCAGCAGATTCTGTCTGAAGTTCAAAGTGTGAATAAAGCCTGCAGAGGTCTATGTCAGCCAGGAGGCTGTGTGTGCTGAGAAGCCCCTTACTGCTGGTTCCCAGGTAACAGGACCTTGAAAAGCAACTCAACCATGATTGTGGAACATAACTCAGGGACAAGGAAATATCTGGTCTACATTAAGAGGTAAGCTATCTGTCTTGGGTCCATTGTAGGAAGAATAAATAATACTCTGTGGTTTGCATCTCCTTAAATATCAATAACATCCCATGTGGGAATAACAATTGAAATATAGCATACCTCTTTGATCAATAATCAAATCTGTTAGCTACTATTGGGTAGTGGTATTCTTCAATATCTAACGGAATATTCTTTGGATTTCAATATGACTAATAACCACAAAATAATCTGTATTGTTTAAATCTGACTCAATGCATGTACCAACCCTGTAATAAAACTATAAAAACTGTATTCAAACAGGCTTGCAGAACTGGCTGTTTTTGGGTTTAATTCCTCAGTTTAACTAGCTGAATAAACAGCAAGGTTGATTTTAACCTAGGCTGATTTTTCAGTTAACAAAAGTAATGCATTATTTGGCCATGTGAAGGCTCCAGGAAAAAAAAAAAAAAAAGAGTTGTCTGTGTACCTTTTTTTATCTAATCTCAGGAAGAAATCAGGGGACTTTGGTGGAAATCTGCAATCGCTTTATTGACGTTTCTAAGATGCTGAAGGCCACATTTCTTATTGTTCCAAAACCCAAATCATATAACACCTAGAAAGTGTGTGTTTTTTCTTTTTAATATTTTTACCAGAATATATGCTTCATATCTTTGGAGGGAGGATATATTAGCTTTCTATTTCTGTATAACAAATTACTACAAATTTAGGAGTTTATAATACCCATTTATGATCTCACAGCTCATCAGAAGTGCTGATGGGCCAAAGATAGTTGCTTCCTTAGGATCTCATGATGTGAACACAAGATGTCAGCCAGCCTGGGCTTCTATCTAGAAGTTCTGTGGAAGCATCCTCTTCCACAGCTATTCAGGGTGCTAGCAGAAGGCTTCTAGAGATGACTCACATCTATTACTGCCTGACTAATCCACCCTCAGGCCAGCAACAACATATCAAATCCTTCTGACTCTTCACAGAATCTCTCAGACTTCCTTCTTTGCCACAAGACAGAAACTTGCAATTTTTAAAAGGTGCTCTGATTAGATAAAGTCGATGTATATAATCCCCATTTTGATTAATTCAAACTCAAATAATAGCCGTAACTATATCTGGAAAGTCACATTCCCCAGATTACAGAGCGCGGGTTCTCATCTTTTCCATTGTCCTAGAGATTAGTGTGGGAAATCTCCAGGGGTCACTTCAGAATGTGTAATGGTCTGGATTTGGTTTTAGTGTGCCTCCACTCAAATACTCATATGTAGAAATTTAATCCCTGTGAAAGTATGTTACATTAGCAGAAACTTAATCTGACTACGGTATTACAGAAGGTGCCTTCAGGAGGTGTAGGCCTCCCTGATGATGTGCCTGGGAAAGCAGCAGAAGATGGCCCAAATCCTTGGGCCCCTGTGGGAGACCCAGAAGATACTCCTGGCTCCTAACTTTAGATCAGCTCAGCTCTGGCCATTGCAGCCATTTGGAGAGTGAACCAGCAGATGGAAGACCTCTCTCTCTCTCTCTCTACCTATTTCTGTAACTCTGCCTTTCAAATAATTAAATATATCTTAAAAAAAGAATTACTGCACTGGAGATAACATGATTCTATATATAAGGGATCCAAAAGACTCCACTAAGAGACTGTTGGAACTCACAGAAGAGTTTGGTAAAGTGGCTGGATATAAAAGTAACACACAAAAAATCAAGATCAATCCCATTCACAAAAGCTATGAAAGAAATTAAATACGGAGATACTTTGGAATAAATTTAACCAATGATTTCAAAGATCATCTATGATGAGAACTACAAAAAAAATTTAAAAAAAAAGAAGATACAAAAAAATGGAAAATATTCCATGTTCATGAATTGGAAGAATCAGTATCATCATAATGTTCACACTACTGAAAGCAACTTACAGATTCAATACCAATCCAATTACCCAGGACATTGTTAACAGAGATAGAAAAAACGATGCTGAAATTCACAAAGAAACACAGGAGTCCCCAATTAGATAAAGCAGTCTTATATAAAAAACAAACAAACAAAAACAAAACAAAACAAAACAAAAAAACAAATCCTAGGAATCACAATACCAGATATCAAGACATACTGCTGCGCAGTTATTATCAAAACAGTCTGGGACTGAGTATAAAAACAAATGGATAGACTAATGGAACAGAAAAGAAACACCAGAAATCAAACCACACATTCACAGCCAACTTATCATTGACAAAGGAGCTAAAATCAATCCCTGGAGCAAGGACAGTCTCTTCAACAAATGGTGCTGGGAAAACTGGATTTCAACATGCAAAAGTGTGAAGCAAGACCTCTACCTTACACAAAAATCAACTCAAGATGGATTAAAGACAAAATCTATTACCTGATACCATCAAATTATTAGAGAATATTGGGCAAATCCTGCATTGGCATAGGCAAAGAGTTTTTGGAAAAGACCCCAGAGGCACAGGCAATCAAACCCAAAATTGACAACTGGGATTGCATCAAGCTGAGAAGGTCCTGTACTGCAAAAGAAACCCTTTGAAAAATAAAGAGGCAATTGAGAGAATAGGAGAAAATATTTATATAATATGCAACTGATAAAGTATTTATAACCAGAATATATAAAGAGCTCAAGAAACTTCAGCAATAGCAAACAATTCAATTAAGAAATGGGCAAAGGATTTCAACAGTCATTTTTCGAAAGAGGAAATAGCCCACAGACATATGAAAAAATGCTCAGGATCACTAACCATCAGGGAAATGCAAATCAAAACCACAATAATGTTTCACTTCACCCCTGTTAGAATGACTTTCATACATAAATTAACAAAAAAAAAAAATCGTGGCAATGATGTCAGGGAAAAGGTACCCTAATCCACTGTAGGTGGAAATGTAAACTGGTACAGCCGTTGTGGAAGACAGTATGGAAATACCTAAGAAATCTGAATACAGACCTACCATATAATATAGCCAATCCATTCCTGGGAATTTATTCGAGGAAAATTAAATCAGCAGATGAAAGAGTTATATGTATTCCCATGTTTATTGCAGCTCAATTTACAATAGCTAAGATATAGAATCAACTCAAATGTCCGCTAACTAAAGACTGATAAAGAAATTATGGTTTATATACACCATGGATACTACACAGTGGTAAAAAAAAATCAAATCTTTTCATTTGCCATAGAATGGATGAAACTTGAAAACATTATACTTAGTGAGATAAGCCAGTCCAGAAAAGACAAAACCCATCTGTTCTCCTTGACCTGTGATAACTAATAGAGCACCTAAAAGGTAATCCATAGAAGTGGATTTGACACTTTGGGATGCAATGACTTTGAACAGCCCTGTCTCGACTGTTGTTGGTTTTTTTTGATATTACTTGTTGAACTCATACTCAGTATAGAGTTAATCCTATGTATATAAAGTTAATTGAAAATAGATCTTAGTAAAAAATAAGAATTGGAGTAGGAGACAGAGAAGGAAGAGGGGTGAGAGTGTGGGTGGGAGGACAGCTATGGTGGGAAGAAACGCTATGTTCCTAAAGTTGCACTTATGAAATCATGAAGTTTGTATTCCTTAAATAAAAGGTTTCTGGGGAAAAAAGTCATCTGAGGAATCTGTCTGCATCCCTCTAAAAGGCAAGCATGGGAGTTATCATCTGTCATTTTCTGGGACATCACAGTGTGACCTGATGATGTATCACACAAAACATGAAATGTGGTACTATTAACAATTTTCCTGGGACAGCCTGTGTATACTGTGACTGGTCCTGGGTCCACCAAGAGGTGTAGTTACCCCACTTATAAAAAAAACAACAGGAGAATTTCCTCTAAAAAAAAAAAAAGAATTACTGCACCAGAGGTCATTCTAATAAAATAAAGAATTCAACATTAGTTTGTCTTAAAGCTGCAGTCAGTGTAACGATGTTTTTAAAAAATTAAAATCTTTCACTTTTGGAAAATAAAATCATCAATGTTTTTACATTATTATTGAGAAAATTAAGAATTTCATTTGAGAATTAGGCTTAATAAAAAGTCACAGAAAGTATATAACAAAATAGAAGAAGCTAGATCTCTATGACTTCTGTCCTCAGCCATAGTGGAGTAACTGGAGCCAGATTTGACTCCTTACCTCTTAGACCTATCAATATGATCAATTGTGAACTGAAATTCTTCACTGGGACTAGTGAGATGGCATTGGTACATGCCACCTTCATGGGATTGAATTGGAATCTCCTGGCACGTTTCTAACTCTACTGTTTGGGGAAAGTCTGATTGAGCATGTCTCAAACTGTACATCTCCCTCTCTTATTCCTACTCTTATATTTAACAGAGATCACTTTTGGTTAAATTTAAACACCTTCTTACACATAAATCTAATAAGCATGTTCTAGATTCTCACACATTTTACTGATTTAATATTGTTTTCAGAGAGGAATAAATACCACATCAAATTAGGGTAGTTAACTTATTATCTTACATATCATTTGAGACATACAGGCATGTAGAAGTAGTTGCTACATTTGTGGATTACTTCAGTACTTACAATAAAATTTCCTACTTGTATAATAATTAAACAGATGTTACGACAATAATGAAGGGATATTGGAACATAAAAGTAGTTGTTGTTAGGTTTAAATTGTGTTGGAAAATTTAAGCATTAGTAAGTAACTGCACTGTAAGCTTGAATTCACAGAAAAGAGAAAATAAAATTCCTATCTAGGAGAATTAAAAGTGTATGTGGTAGATATAAAAGAATACCAAAATATATATTATATGTAAAGATTGAGAGATGATAGTTAGCAAGAATTAACACGTTTATATATAATACTATTTGTCAGCATAAACCTATAATTTAAATATTTTTAATGTGGAATTCAGGTATGCAAATTTTGGTTAAATAACAACTACACTAAAATATTAAGACAACAGCTGATCTTTTTATTCTGCAATGTATATGGATTACACCATGTTTAAAAAGTCACAAAGAATAGCATCACACTTTCAAATTAAAAACACCTGAAAAGCTCCCCAAAATTCTATGTTCTTTTAATAAAATATTTTTCATAGAAAAGCCTTTTGGCAATATAGGGTACCATTAAAAGACAAAGGGTAAATAAAAAAATGTTGACTTTATTAAAAATTTTTAAATCTAACTCTTTATCCATAATTAAATTTCCCTTTTTATATAGTGTTTTTGTGCCAGAAGTTAAAACATGAAAATAAAATATCAGAAGACATAAATAAATCAAGTTTTTGCTATATAAGAATCTTGAGTAATACATAACCATTTTGGATGTTAGTAAATCAACTTGAGTTATACTGAAATGTACATTCACTGTACAGAAATGTCCTCACTTTCTAAAAAGAATGGGGCTGCAAAACACATTAATCAAAAATCTCCTCTCCCCATCTGTCACAATGTCTCCAAAGACATTTTTAGCTTTAAAACTGCAAGTGCAGGTCAGCCCTCTTATGAAAATTAAAGTTTATGGACTTACAGAGGTTAGCATTTAAAATAAAGTGGATGCAACTATTTACAAGTGTATTCTATAATCTCATTAAAGAAAATCCAGTGAGGTTTATACTGAAAAATGTGATCACCATTACTTTGAAGCAATAAAAATGCATTTGTTTTAAAAGATACTCTAACTCATGATTTTTAATGTATTCCAGACATGGCAAAAATATGCATACCTAAAATAATAATTTCATGTAACAATATAATAATAGGTCAATTAAATTATTAGGTATTTAATGTGTCATTCAGATGATAAAGTATTTTTTGTGTTGATGTGACAAGCTGCCGAGTTTCCAAAAACTTGCTTTCTATTGTAAAAAAAAAATTTTTTTTTAAAAATGTGGCTAAACTTTTTCTGTCAAGAATGATGATTATAGCCAGAGGGAATAAAATTTTGGAATATAATTTTGAAAAATTAATGCCAAATTTTGACATTATAAACTTAAAAATGGGATAACTGATTTTTAAAGGCAGTAGATAGATATTGATAATGAGGTTATATAATTGTGTTTAACTTCTGTATATGAGAAATATTTCTCAAATACAATAGTCTCACAAAAGCTTATTGCCAAATATATTTGAAATGTACTAGTTTTATCAACTTTAAAATTATTTTCATAACAATTCATGTATTTATAAAACATTTCTTGTGAAGATAGTTTATATTTTATTCAAACACTGTGGATTTGTATTTTATTTCCATGGAAAATTTTAAATCATTATTTCATAGGTTCTAAAGTCATCAAATTTGTTTTGAGTATAATTATTTACTTTTTTTTTTTTGTCTCTGCATCATTACATATATTATTGAAGTTTACTTGGAAAAATAAAAGCCCTTTGTAGTACCAAATGCTGGATACTCCATATACTTTCCTCCAAGAGGCCCAGTATTTCTCTACATTTTGATATTGTTGGAATTTCAGCCTTTGTAAACACATGGCTGCACTGTTAAGCATTTCCCTTTTGAGAAATTTCCGAAGTATGCTGTTGTCACTTGTGTCCAAGGGCTCCTCATCACAATCATTCACAATGAAAACACATATTTAAAAACATAGCAAACTTGCTAAGGTGGCAGTATAGCAACAGGACGATCTGAGTTATGTAGGGCAAAATAGATCAAAAGGAGAGAGGATACACATTGGAGACAGAGCCATGGGAAACTTCATGCAGGGAAGCCCAGGAGTCCAATGCAGAGTGGGCAGGTCCCCTTTTCAACATGAAGCAGCCAGAGTAGTGATCATCCCCCAGTTTCTCCTAACAGATACTAGGGTCTCTATCTTCAGGAGGTGGGAATGTGAGGAGTCAGATGGGTTAATAGTCAGGGGAATCTCCAAATTTACCATGAGAATATCAAGGGAGCTCTTCTTGAACTCACAGCTTATTGTGAAAACAAGTTACCTATCCCACCCTTAGCAGGCCAGACAGGGTGGAGAATTGCAAATGAGGTCTTTGGATGGTTTTTGTCCCTGCCTGGTAACTGAATGCCAATCTGATTGTCAAATTTCTTTTCCTTTGAAATTAAACTTAAAAAGCCCACTGCCACCAGTCCCTTTGGGTTTATTCCTCTCTTGGAAGACCCCATCCATGCCGCTCTGGCTGGAGGCCTTTGACTCTAATAAATACTTAAAAAAAGAGAGAGAGAGAGTGTGGGCAGGTCCACACTGAAGGAGCCAATAAGAAAGGGAAGCGGTGGAAACATGGCGGAGGCGTGGCAGAGATACAGAACAAGGAGGCTGGTGCCAGCCTCCTGCAGACCTGATTAGATGGGAAACTGTAGGTTCACAGAGCTGCAGATGGTAGCAGGAGGGGGAGCTTGGCAAACTATACTAGAAGTAAAAAAAGAGTAAAAGTAAAAAAAAAAAGAGAGTGAAAAAATAAAAAAAAGAGGTAAAAAAAGGGAAAAAAAGAGAAGACACAGAGGAGCTAACAGAGAGGTTGGGCACCCCTCTGCTCATTCACGGCTCAAGCCTCCCCCAAGCCAGACCTGAAGCTGGCTAGGAGAACCCATATTGATTATTTTCAAATGTAAGCAGGGGCTACCACCTTTGCCTCACGTGGACTTGCCCATCAATTGTGGGGGCCACCTTACCACATTCCCTACCCAGGAACTAGGAACATGACATTTCAGAGTATTTTCTTCCCCCCCATGCAAGTTGAACAACAAGGAGAAGTCCTGGATACTGAAAACTTGAGTTGTTTCATGCACCAGTGAGAAGACAGCTGGGACCAAGTAGGCGGGGCTCAGTGCACTAGAGCTGGTATGATTGAGAAGAGAGCTGGACTCCAGCGGCCACTTGCAACATACAGATACATAGCAGCTCACTTAAAGGGAAACCTCACCACCACAAAGATACAAATTAAAGAGAAAAGTAACCAGAACAAAAAAAAAAAAAAAAAAAAGAAAAGAAAAAAGAAAAAAAAACGCATTCCTCAACACAATCAAGGCAATTTATGACAAACCATGTCCAGCGTATTATTGAATGGGAAAAAGTTAGAAGCATTCCCACTGAGATCCGGAACCAGACAAAAATGCCTACTCTCACAACTGCAATTCAACATAGTCCTGGAAGTTTTAGCTAAGTAAGAAAAAGAAATGAAAGAGATTCAAATTGGGAAAGAATCATCAGAAATTACTACAAGCAGCTATAAGCTAACAAATCAGGAAACCTAGAAATATCGGATAAATTCCTGGACACATACAACAACCTACCTAAATTGAGTAATGAAGACATACAAAACCTAAACAGACCAATAACCAAAACAGAAATTGAATCAATAATAAAGATCCTCCCAACAAATAAATGCCCAGGACTAGACAGCTTCATTGCTGAATTCTACTAGACATTTAAAGGAGAGCTAACTCTAATTCTTCTCAAGCTATGTAAAACAATTGAAAGGAAAATAATCCTTCTGAATTCCTTCTATCTAAAAGACTCCACCAAGAGACTATTGGAATTCATAGAAGAGTTTGGTAAAGTTTGGTGGAAGAGTTTGCAGGGCATAAAATCAACACACATATAAAAAAACAGCTTTTGTATACATAGACAATGCCAAGATTGAGAAAGAAATTCTAAGATCAATGCCATTCATAATAGCTGCAAAAAAATCAAATACCTTAGAATAACCAAGGATGTCAAAAATCTCTACAATGAGAATTACAAAATATTAAAGAAATAGATAAAGACACAAAAAATGTAAAAAAAAAAAAACTTCCATGTTTATGGATTGAAAGAATCAATGTAATCAAAATATCCATTCTTCTTAAAGCAATTTACAGATTCAAAGCCATACCAATCAACATACCAAAGACATTCTTTTCACATCTAGAAAAAAATTGTGCTGAATTTCATTTGGAAAGACAGGAGACCTTGAACAGCTAAAGCAATTTTATACAACAAAAACAAAGCTGGAAGCATCACAATATCAGATTTCAAGATATATCATAAGGCAGTTATAATCAAAACAGCCTGGTACTGTTACAAAAATGGACAGACAAATGGAATAGAATAAAAATACCAGAAATCAGTCCAAGCAATTACAACCAACCTATATTCAACCAAGGAGCTAAAAGCAATCCCTGGAGCAAGGATAGTCTCTTTAACAAATGGTGCTTGGGAAACTGGATTTCCAAATGCAGAAGTGTGAAGTAGGACCCCTATCTTATACCCACAAAATCCATTCAAAATGGATTAAAGACATAAATCTAGGTCCTGGTACCATCAAATTATTAGAGAGTATTGGGGAAGCCCTGTAAGACATTAACACAGGCCAAGATTCCTGAAAAAGACCAGAGAGGCACAGGCAATCAAAGCCAAAAATGGACAAATTGGATTACATCAAATTCAGAAGTTTCTGCACTGCAAAAGAAACAGTTGGGAAAGTGAAGAGGCAACTGACAGATTGGGAGAAATTTCTGGCAAACTATGCAACTGATAAATGATTAATAACCAGAAAATATAAGAGCTCAAGAAAATCTATAACAACAACAAAACAAGCAATCCAGTTAAGAAATGGGAAAAGGAGTTAAGCAGATATTTTTCAAAAGAGGAAATCCAAATGGCCAACAGACACATGGAAAAATGTTCAAGGTCACTAGCCATCAGGGAAATGAAAATCAAAACCACAATGAGGTTTCACCTCACCCCGGTTAGAATGGCTCACATACAGAAATCAACTAACAGCAGATGCTGGCGAGGATGTGGGGAAAAAGGGACAATAACCCACTGTTGGTGAGAATGCAAACTCGTAAAGCCACTATGGAAGTCAGTTTGGAGATTCCTCAGAAATCTGAATACAGTCCTACCAAATGACCCAGCCATCTCACTCCTGGGAATTTACCCAAGAGAAACAAAATCAGCAAATAAAAGAGTTATCCATACCTCCATGTTTATTGCAGCTCAATTCACAATAGCTAAGCCATGGAATCAAGCTAAATGTCCTTCAACTGAAAACTGGATAAGATTATGGGATATGTACTCAATGGAATATTACACAGTGGTTTAAAAAAATGAAATCCGTTCATTTTCAACAAAATGGATGAATCTGGAAAAAAATCATATTAGTAAAATAAGCCAGTCCCAGAGGGACAAATACCATATGTTCTCTGTGATCTGTGATAACTAATAGAGCAGCTAAAAGGAAACCTGTAGAAGTGAAATTGACACTATGAGAAGCAATGACTTGAACAGCCCTTGTCTTGACTATCAAGGACCATATTTTTCTTGCTTAATACTATTGAACTCTTTACTTAATATAAAATGAAACACATGTGCATAAAGTCAATTGAAAATAGATCCCAGGCATAAGAGAGGGAGGAGCTGTATAGTATTGCCTACATTCCTATGGACTTACTTCTAAGGGGGCTGTTTAAAAACTTGCCTTAGGATTCCAAATCACATTAAGCTGGGTGATAATAATGCTATATTAAATGTTAAAGTGATCACATTAAGTGTTTAATTGATCATATAGTTAGAATTAAATGTTAAAGGGATAATATAAATGAGATCAAGTGTCTGGTAATAACAATAGATAGAATTAAAAAAAGAGAGTGTTCTAACATGGGAAGCAGTCCACACAGCAGACTCATAGAATGACAAATGCCCTAAACAGCACTCTGACCTCAGAATCAGTCCTTAAGAAATCTTGGTCTGCCTTAAAAGTCCATGAGACAATTTCAGACATGGAAAACCAAGACACTGTGGGAAAACAAAACAAAACAAAACACGCGCTACATGAAGGATCTTTGTAAGTGAGACCCCAGGGGAAAGGAGGGGCTACCAAAGAAGGATATACTTTCTCCAAAGGGAGAAGAGAACTCCCACTTTGCTTATGAACTTGTCTAAATATAGACAGAGATTGTGGACTCAAACGTCTTCCATATCCTAGGTAGCTCATATCAAGAGGCTCAGGTGATCACTGACATCACACATAAGAGTGTTAATTGTTAAATCAACAACAGGAGTCAATGTGCACTTAATCCCCATGCAGGACCTCTGTCCTCAATGTGTTGTACTATGAGAATTAACTGTAAAACTTGTTCTCAAACAGTTCTTTATATTGTGTGTCTGGGGTGCAGATTGTTGAAAAATTTAATTAGTATAGAGTTAGTCTTTTGTGTATAAAGTTAATTAAAAACAAATCTTAAGAAGACTGTGATAAAGGTGGGATGGGAGTGGGAGTGGGACTGTGGATATGTGGGGAAGAACCACTATATTCCTGAAGTTGTAATTTTGAAATTTGTACTCATAAAATAAAAAGTTTCTTTGAAAAAAAGAAAACAATAAAAATAAAAAGAACAAAATTTTTTTTGACAGGCAGAGTGGACAGTAAGAGAGAGACAGAGAGAAAGGTCTTCCTTTTTTCCGTTGATTCACCCCCCAATGACTGCTTCGGCCGGTGCACTGCGCTGATCCAAAGACAGGAGCCAGGTGCTTCTGCTGGTCTCCCAAGCAGGTGCAGGGCCCAAGGACTTGGACCATCCTCCACTGCATTCCTGGGCCACAGCAGAGAGCTGGACTGGAAGAGGAGCAATGAGGACAGAATCTGGCACCCTGACCAGGACTAGAACTGGGGGTGCCGGCACCTCAGGCAGAGGATTAGCCTATTGGCTGCGGCACCAGCCAAGAACAAATTTTAACAGAAAAAAAACATCAATGGGAGGTCTTGAGATTGTTCCCATTTAGCAATTTCAACAAAGAGATTTGTACAGAATTAATAGTACCAAGGGCTGAATGAATGAATGAATAATTGAATGCAAATATTGATGAAATAGTTTGCAGAATGATTTTAATTCTGATATCTTCCATGAGGCATTCAAATATTTTCCTCCACCTCACTCCAAAATAACTTCCTATTTTCACTACTTCCCATCTGATAGCACAGTCTATTGTATCATGCCATCATTAGCAAATCGTTTCCACTGAAAAATAATTTACCTATTATATCACCTAATATCAATCAGAAGGGATTTTCTTTGTTCTCTTTTTTAATCAAATGTTTGAACTTCCTAGGAATTGATCTAGCATCTGTCAATGTTGAGATAGAAATTTACATATAAAATAAATTTAACAAAATATGATTTGCTTCACACAATCTTGCTCTAGTTCACTGGATTTCTTTATCCATTCATCTGCTGATGAGCACTCCATATTCTGGTTATTGGGAATAATGTTAGAATGAACATGAGAATGCAGATATCTCTTTGGTGTACCTATTTCATTTCTTTTGCATATATTCTCAGGAGTGGAGTGTTGTATTATATTGTAGTTGTATTCTCAGCTTTCTGAGAAACTTCCATACTATTTCCTTTAATGCTGGTACCAATTTACAGTATACACATGTTCACTTCTTCAACATCCTCCTCAACCCCTATTATCTTTCATCTTTCAGTCAATATCCAATTTAACAGGTGCTAGGTGACCTTTCACCATGATTTTAATTTACATTTCCCATATCACTATTGATATGAAACAGTTTTCTGTGCCTGTGAGCAATTTGTATGTCTTCTTTGAAAAAACTATTAATGTCCTTTGCCTATTTTAATCGGATTATGTCTGTGGGAGTTGCTATTGGTTTCTTTGAGTTCCTTATACATTTTGGATATTAATATCTTTTCCGAGGCTGGAAATGGGGGCGCTGGTTCAAGTCCTGCTGCTCTACCTCTGATATAGCTCTCTGTTTATGGCCTGGAAAAGGAGTGGAAGATGGCCCACCGTGCTTGGGCCCCTCCACACACGTGGGAGACCTGGAAGAAACTCCTGGCTCCTGGCATCAGATTGGCCCAGTTCCAGCCTTTGTAGCCATTTGTTGGAGTGAACCAGCAGATGGAAGACTTCTCTCTCTCTCTCTCTCTCTCTCTCTCTCTTGCTCTCTATCTATAACTCTGTGTCTCAAATAATATTTTATCTGATATAATTTGCAAAAATTCACTTTAGGTTCACTTTCTTGATCTCTTCCTTTGCTATAAACTTTTTCGTTTAATAAAATTACATCTATTTATTTTACTTTTATTGCCTGTGCATTTTGTGTCATACCCAAAGCATTATTACCAAGACCAATGCATGAAGTTTTTCCCCTTACATTTTCTTCAAGTAATTTCACAATTTTTGATCTTACAAAATCAATGTATTTTAGTTAATTTTTATATATGTTATAAGATAAAGATACAATTTTATTATTTTCCACATCTACATGCAGTTTATCCAATACTATCTGTTCAAGAGATTTCTACTTTCCTATTGCATGTTCTTAACATTTTGTCAAAAATCAGTGGATTATATTTGTAAATTTATGTCTTGGCTCTTTATTCTGTTTTATCAGATGCATTAATAATATTACACACTGTTATAATTTCCATATGTCATTAACAATATTCTCCTGAAATTCATAAACCCAGGTATATTATTCTGACAATGAAAACATAAGGAGGAATATATTAAGTATTTGTATTTCTTGCTTTTCATAATTTCACTGAATGGTAAAATAAAAGCAAGTGCTCGAAGTACTTGGAGTTAATATGTATAACAAAAATTGATAACTATCTTTTGTTATTAGTTTATTGTTATAGTGTGCATAACAGGATATACACAACCCAAATACAGAGCACAGGCAAATGTATTCACATTTGCACTGTCTAGGAAGAAAATATAAATATCTGAGAGAAAAAAATACAAGTGAAATTTATCAAATTCTCTCCAAAAATCATTGTAAGAAGGTAAAATTCTATTTGAATTTAAAAATATAGGTAAAGAATATCTATTTTTAATGTAATATTTGCAATTCATTTATCATATTGTAAAAATCAACCACTAAAGCAATGTTTCCAAAAGATATAATTAAATGCTTAAAAAAGAGTTTTTGAAAAGTTCTTTGGTTTTACACTCAATTTACCAAAAATTGTACAGAGGCCCTATATTATTGATTGCTATTTTTAGATTTAGAATTATGAGTGAGTTTGAAAAATCATAATAAACTAAGCATTAATATACTAAATGATATATTTACCTTAATGGTTGACACGGGAACAAGTTAGCTAAGCTACACTGATGAGAATACGAAAGGATCATCTTGTTCTTGTTCTAAAATTGGACCCCACAACCTAAACTCTTCAGTTATTTATTAGCACATTATGAAATTAACTTTCTGACTCATTTTACAAGCCATACTGTTCCTGAACTGTGCACTTTTGAAATATATTATCACTATTGAAAGAAAGTATGTTTTGACTTGATCACAGTAAGTAGTTTGTGAGGATTTAAAATTTATCATCTTGAGCTGGTGCTGTGGCTCACTTGGTTAATCCTCTGCCTGCAGCATCAGCATCCCACATGGGCGCCAGGTTCCAGTCCTGGTTGCTCCTCTCCCAGGCCAGCTCTCTGCTGTGGCCCAAGAGGGCAGTGGAGGATGGCCCAAGTGCTTGGGCCCTGCACCCGCATGGGAGACCAATAGGAAGCACCTGGCTCCTGGCTTCAGATTGGTGTAGCTCTGGCCATAGCGGCCAATTTATGGGGTGAACCAAAGGAAGGAAGACCTTTCTGTCTCTCTCTCTCTCACTGTCTATAACCCTACCCATTGAATAAATAAATAAAAATCTTAAAAAAAAACTTATCATCTTAAACCACACTTGCTTGTGTCTACCTCAAAAAATAGTAAAGATTCTCACAGGCAGGGTATTCTTTCCCAGTGACATTCTCTACCCAGATGAAATGATGTCTCATTACCAAACTGGGTCATGGAAAACTTTTACTTCCTATGTATGTAATGTTGAAAAAAACATCTTTTTTTTTTTTCCTGACAAGCAGAGTTTGACAGTGAGAGAGAAAGAGAGACAGGGAGAAAGGTCTTCCTTCCGTTGGTTCACCCCCCAAGTGGCCCCTATGGCCGGTGTGCTGCGGCCGGTGCACCATGCTGATCCGAAGCCAGGAGCCAGGTGCTTCCTCCTGGTCTCCCGTGGGGTGCAGGGCCCAAGGACTTGGGCCATCTTCCACTGCCCTCTTGGGCCACAGCAGAGAGCTGGACTGGAAGAGAGGCAACCAGGACAGAATCCGGCGTCCCAACCAGGACTAGAACCCGGTGTGCCGGCGCCGCAGGCAGAGGATTAGCCTAGCGAGCTGTGGTGCTGGCCGAAAAAACATCTTAAGTATATATAAATTCTAACCACTTCTTATAATGATAAGCTGGCTAAAACTAAGCCATAAATATACAGAGGTATTCTCAGAAGACTAAGTCTCCACATAAACTGAAGGTGACCATGTTAGAGTAATTACTCTAGTATTTTTTATAAGATAACACTAAATTCAATAACATCTCCAAAGAGAAAAAAAAAAAAAAAAAACACAAGCATTTCACTTCTAGCTGTGCTAGAATGCTTTATTTTAGATTAAGTATTCACTCAAAGTTAAATAAATATTGAAACAGGAGAGAGACAAAAGAAAGAGCAAGGGAGAGAGAGAGGGAGGGAGGGAAGGAGGGAAAAAAGAAAGAAGAGAAAAAGAAGGGGGGAGTCAGGAATGGGAATATTATTATATTCTTATATTGAATCTATGATCGGTTTTCTTTGTATTAATAGCACATTAGCATAAGAACTGATGAAAACTGGCTGTAGTGATTATCATGCATTTGCTATGACTCTGAAAATCCAATGTATTAATAAATTCCTTCTTGAAAAATAAGTAAAATACCAAAACAAAAATAAAATGTGTAATAAAATATGATTTTTCACACTTCAAAGAGAAATCAAAGAAGGAAGGAATGGATGGGCCAACAACCCACAGAGAAATAAAGGGTTGGAAAACAGTTTAAAGACTTGGCATGCAAAGCTCAGATTTAATTTTTACTGCTTTAAATCAAGGCCTATTTTTCTAGAAAAAAGAAGTATTGTAGATCACTGAAAGAAATCATTCATAAACAGTTAAAAATATCTATCTTTGAAATAAAACCTTTTCAGAAATAACTAAGCACATATTTATAATGTATCCTTTAGTATTTTTAATAAAAGAATTATTTTCTTTGAAATTTAATTTTGATAGTTAAGAAGCTCATTGTCTTACACCATGGGAAGATACTATTTGGATAGATCTTTTTTTTAAGGATTTATTTTATTTATTTGAAAGATAGAGTTACAGAGAGAGGTAGAGACAGAGATAGAGATCTTCCATCTGCTGGTTCACTTCCCAGATGGCCACAATGGCTGGAGATGTGCTGATCCAAAGCCAGGAGCCAGGAGCTTCTTTCAGGTCTCTCACATGGGTGCAGGGACCCAAGGGCTTGGGCCATCTTCAACTGCTGTTCCAGGCCATAGCAGAGATCTGGATCAGAAGAGGAGCAGCTGAGACTAGAACCGGTGCCCATATGGGATACCGGCACTTTAGGCCAGGGCTTTAACCCAATGTGCCACAGCACTGGCCCCTGGATGGTCTTTTAATTTTCTTCTTCTGAGGATATTTTATTTCCCTATATCTAAGATGAATAAACCCAAAATTCCAATATGTCAAATTTTCCTCCAAATCTAACAATATTATGATACTGAAAATCTAAGTTATTATCCAACCTGGCATGACTTTATATGTTAAGATGCATTTATTCACAATAGCTAAGACCTGAAATCAACCCAAATGCTCATCAAGAGTAGACTGGATAAAGAAATTATGGGACATGTACTCTATAGAATACTATACAGCAGTCAAAAACAATGAAACCTGGTCATTTGCGACAAAATGGAGGAATCTGGAAAACATCATGCTGAGTGAATTAAGCTAGTCCCAAAGGGACAAATATCATAGGTTCTCCCTGATTGGTGACAACTAACTGAGCACCAAAAAGAAAACCTGTTGAAGTGAAATGGACACAATGAGAAATGGTGACTTGATCAGCCATTGTCCTGACTGTTGTACAATTTAATACTTTATCCCTTTTAGTATTTTTTTGTTCTACTTAATACTATTGGTTGAACTCTGTAATTAACATACAATTATTCTTAGGTGTCTTAATTTAATTAAAATGATCCCTGTTAAATATAAAAGTGGGAATAAGAGAGGGAAGAGATGTACAATTTGGGACATGCTCAATCGGACTTGCCCCAAATGGTGGAGTTAGAAACATACCAGGGGATTCCAATTTAATCCCATAAAGGTGGCATAGACCAATGCCGTCTCACTAGTCCAAATGATCAATTTCAGTTCACAATTGATTTTATTGATAGGTCTAAGAGTCAAAGGGATCACACAAACAAGACTGGTGTCTGCTAACACTAACGGATAAAATTAAAAAGGGAGAGAACGATCCAACATGGGAAGTGAGATACAGAGCAGACTCATAGAATGGCGGATGTCCTAAACAGCACTCTGGCCTCAGAATCAGCCATTAAGGCATTCGGATATGGCTGAAGAGCCCATGAGAGTATTTTAGGCATGGAAAGCCAAGACACTCTGGAAAAAATAAAGAGGACCTAATTGAAAGATCTCCGTGAGTGAGATCCCAGTGGAAAGAACAGGTCATTGAAGAAGGAGGTACCTTTCTCTGAAGGGAGGAGAGAATGTCTACTTTGACTACAACCTTGTCTAAATAAGATCGAAGTTGGCGAACTCAAGAGGCTTCCATAGCCTTGACAACTCATGACTAGAGCCTATGGAGATTACTGAGGCCATAAACAAGAATGTCAATTTGTTAAGTCAACAACAGGAGTCACTGTGCACTTACTCCCCATGTAGGATCTCTGTCCTTAATGTGTTGTCCAATGTGAATTAATGCTATAACTTGTACTGAAACAATATTTTACACTTTATGTTCTGTGTGGGTGCAAACTGTTGAAATCTTTACTAATATATACTAAATTGATCTTCTATATATAAAGATAATTGAAAATGAATCTTGATGTGAATGGAATGGGAGAGGGAGTGGGAGATGTGAGGGTTGCAGGTTGGAGGGAAGTTATGGGGGGGAAAAGCCATTATAATCCATAAACTGTACTTTGGAAATTTATATTTCCTAAATAAAAGTTTTTAGAAAAAGATGCATTTATTTAATTATTCAACTATATACAGCAATATATTAATACATGAATATATCCACATAGAAAATTTATGAACTACAATTGCATGCAATTTTCTTGAAAGCATTGCCCCTTTAAAAGATCATTCTCTAATATTAAGTTCTGCAGAGAAGAAATTGCTATAATACAGAAAACTACACCGAACTTTCCCAGAGCTAAAAGACATCTGACACAAGTAAATTACAATATATGAGAACAACACAAAGGTGTTATATATATTAAAAACAGATCTTTAAAGAACTTTTACTGTTAAATACCAGCATCTCTGGAGTAAGAAAAACAAACCAAATTCTAAAACCCATGGAATCTGCTAAACTTAGACAACATAATAACTGATGAAGATGGCAATATACATCATAATCTACAAAATGAATTTGTAATGACTATTATAAACCTCCTTGCTTTCACATCAGTTTGTGAGTTCCCAATCACACAAATAGGAAATTGAGAAACAGTGTTTACAGAAAAAATAGTTATTAGAATACTTTTCTTGTGTGATGGGGACAGAATATTATTGAGCTGTCACCATAACGGGAAATAAAAGGCAGGATGCTTGTGAACTATGCTTAAATTCAAGTCAAGTACTGACTTTCCTCACTGAAGGAAATAGGCCCCACACATAATTCCTGGGACTATGTGATTTGGCCTCATTTAAAAGCACCTGCTAAGAAGGCATTGGAAGCAGAAATACAGCCTGGGTTCCATCTGCTAAACAGTTCAACCTGCTACAGACCTTGGTCCAGAGAGATGGAAGAATACTCTACAGGCTACAACCTGTAGGCAGCCATCCAGTTTGAGCACAAGGGCTATTCTGTTAGTGATACAGCACTTTTCACTGATTGCCCTGAGCTGGAAATTCACAGCCCCTGCCCACACCTCTGTTAAGGTGCACAGCCAAATTCTTTGGCTCCAGTAGCTTAATCACCTCTGCAGCATCATCTCAGAAATGACCTCTCACACCTCCAAAACATGGCTAAGTTTTTGAATTCACCATTTTATTTTTATCAAAGTAGCTGTCAAGACAAACCCACAATCACTCAAATGTGTAGTACAGTTGACATTCCCCCTAAAAACTCAAGCTCCATTGCTGCGACTGGCTTAATTCTCCAGACTTCACATTTATTTCTTTTTCATTTTTTTTTCCTTTGTCAGACACAGTGACCATAAGATTGCCTGAACTGAAAGATGAACATGATCAAAATCTTGTATTCTAGAGCTCAGTGAACCTCTTTGTGGATTGGTAGTTGCAAGTGGACACTCGGATTGGAGTCAGCAAAGTCCTTTTGCAAGAAGTATCTGGCCCCCACTGTAAATCTTCACTGGAGAGTCTCCTAATCTCCTGCTCACTGAGTGATAATATATGTAAACTCTCAATGTTCTTGTATGAGATAAATCTATAATCATAACCACACTGAATGCTTCTTTTTTCCTTTTCATGTTCTGTTGAACAAAAGCTAACTGCTGAGTTTGTGACTAATTAAGGCAATTTGTTCAAGTTGACAGATAAATAATGCCTGTTTGCGAATTCAAGAAACAGGCCTTTAAAAAAGGGGGCTGAAGTTCCAAAGTAAACTGGCAACCCCATGCAGCAAGACCAGAGGAAGAGAGTTAAAACCACACAATAAAAAGAACCTCTGCAGACTCAGCCAGTCCCTTATCACCCAGCCGGAGGCAACCGGCAGCTGGCCTTACCTTTTTTACACTTTGTTCCCAATCTCTTCATCCCTTTACCTCCCCTTTCTGTTCATTTAAAAAGTCCTCTTTCTAGCTTAACAATTTGAGAAGAGCATATATGGCACTAGTCTGACTTCTTCCAAGAATGCTAGCTTCTTGAATATATTTATGTGTTTGCATTAACTCTCATCTCTGGTGAACTGGCTGCGCAGCACTCAGAAGCCCTAATTTTGACTGATAACATAGTATGTCAAAAGCAAAAGATTTCAGATGCCTTTTATTATAGCAGACTATTTCAACAAGTTAAAATATTTTAGCAAGGTTAAGTATTAATAAAGTTAGCAAGGTTCATATTTTCGTCTAATCCTATTTTTCTGTTGCTTTTCCTCCCCTTACCATAAGAATCATAGCAGCTACAATTTTCTCATTTAAGAATTTGCACCTGGATTATTAATAACCACCATAAACTAGTTAACCTCATCCACTACATGCTCTCAAATATAAGCTGTCAATACAATTATGTCAATCTCCTCACTGGATTTTTTCATGTGAACCTTTATTCCTGCCACTGATGTAATTGACATACAACCGTGCTGTTCTCAGTGTACAGCAGGGCTGTAGGTTCATTAGACACTTTCCAGTGCTAATAGGAGATGCTGAGCTCAGCACTGTGGCTATTCAAAATATCTAAGCATATTTCTCTGTTGAGTAATATGCAGTAGCATGTGACTTTATGCAGATAAATTAAGAGTAAATGTTTCTGCAGTATGCTGATGAAGTCACTCTCAGTGCAGAGGTGAAAACAATGTCACAAATAAAAACAGCAGGCCATATTACTGCCCCTCTCTTCCCCCAAACCCTCCATGAAAAGATACACACACACACACACACACACACACACACACACGGAGAGACAGAGAGACACACAGAGAGAGATGGTGCTTCCCAGTTCACCCTGGACAATGGATTTGAGTTTTGATAGGATTTTTTGGTTTGTAAGTGAACTGAGACTAGAAAACATTAGAACATGACAAATCCAATTCCAGTAGGTTCCTTTTATCCAATTGGTTAACTATGGACACAGTAACTGTGTTCATGATAGCAACTAAAAAAGAACCACACTAGTGAAAATCCACATACAGGAAAAACGCCATATACTATTTGTTTCTAGAATTAGTCAATGGCATATTGAGAGAGCTCAATAACTTCTTTGGTGTGTCATCTATTATCTAAAACCACTTCATGAGACAACTTTAAAAAATACTGACATTATAAATTCATTTATAAATGTATTTGATTAAAATTTCTAGATAATATTACAATAAAAGTGAAAAGAAATGTCAAATTATTTAAGGAATATTCTATAAGCTACCTGGAATACCCGCACATTTCCTACATAAATCAAATTCTCCGTAAAAGCAGACAGGCTACTTAATTGAGTGCTTATTCTACCTTTACTCCATTAATGATCCTCAACTCTACTTGCACATATATCTTAGTTGAAGCATTTTTCTCAATTACCTAGAACTTTTGTAAACAAACTTATCTTTAAGAAACCAGCCATCCAAAGTGAAAAAGAATTAGAAATTCACTTATGATTCCCTAAGTTTCTATTCTAATACATTAAAATTTTCAAGGAATATAACTCCTGACTAGAGGAATGTAGTTATAGTAAGTCCTTGAAGAGTACAAAAATAGTAACATAAATTAAATATATGCACTGATTTGTACTTTACATTTAAATGAAAACTATTTTATAATATAGATGAGAATTTGCCTAAGAATGATTTTTACAATTGAAAGCTTTTTTTATGTAAATCTGTACATTCAGATTGTGCTGACACTTGAAGAAGCACACATATAAAATATGTCTCTGTATATATACTTACACATTTGTGTATAAGCATATAGGCATACACCAATGTGAGTATGTGCACGTGTGTGTGTATGTGTGTGCATATCCTTGGTGTATCATTCAAATCCAGCCACACTCAGTGTTAAAGCCCACCCAACACCACCCATGTCTCCTGAAGAGTGTCTCCATCTTTTCTGCAGTAGTAAACCCTCTTCATGATAGTTTCTTATACAACTATGAGACTTTGTCTTCATTTTCTGGTCAAACTGGATGAAATTGTACCTATATAGATTATTTCCTTGCTGTGCGCAGACTTCTATATCAATAACATCTTCCAGAAGATAAATGGAAAATTCTCTTTAAAACAATGATAAAGAAACACTTTGCTTCTATTTATTTCTTTTTCTTATATTCCCCTCATTACCTGAAACTGACAACTACAAGCTATGTACCAGAAATATATATAATACTTTTTATAATAATTTGTATTTATTGACCAAAAAGGTATAATATTTCCATCACCTGGATTTAATTTTTTTTTCTGTTTCACATTTTAAAGATTTATTTATATTTATTTGAAAGTTAGAGAAAAAGAGAGAGAGAGCGTGCCAAGAGCCTGACACTCCATTCTTGTCTCCCACATGGGTGGCAGGGGTCCCTGCACTTGGGTCATCTTCCCCTGGCTTACCAGGTATATTATCAGGAATGCAGCTGGGACTCCAACTGGCACTCTGATATGGGATGCCAACACTGTAGATAGCAGCTTAAACCACTATGCCACAATGTCAGCTCCAATAGAGATTTTTTGTTTTGTTTTTTTTTGTTGTTGTTGTTGTTTTGTTTTGTTTTTACTTTCCCTAATGATTGCTCCCTGATATCCCCTTTATTAGAGCATTTTCTTTACTGTGACAGAGCGGGTAAAGCCGCTGCCTGCAATGCTGGCATCCCATATGGGTGCCGGTTTGAGACTCAGCTGCTCCACTTCCAACCCATCTCTCTGCTATGGCCTGAGAAGGCAGTGGAAGATGGCCCAACTCCTTAGGCCCCTGAACCCACGTGGGAGACCCAGAAGAAGCTCCTGGCTCCTGGATTCGGATGGGTGCAGCTCCAGCCGTTCCAGCCAGTTGGGGAGTGAACCATCGGATGGAAGACCTCTCTCTCTCTCTCTGCCTCTCCTTCTCTCTCTATGTAACTATGTCTTTCAAATAAATAAATATATCCTTAAAGTATGAATATGAAAATACAGATTTTTGTCTCTCTCCTTAACCCCCCACCCAGAAATCAAACATCCTCTCGGCCTCTTGCCAGTCTTATAACTCAACAATGTCTTTCTTGAGAACCTGGGAACCATCCCTTTAAAATATAATCATCTTTGAAGACAGAGTTCCTATCTTCCAGTCTCATTGGGAGGGTTGATGCCTAACTGCTAAAGGACCATCAACAAATACAAATGACCTAATTGCCTCGGCAAATGCTCCTCTTATTTTCCTCCAATATGTTACTACTAACTCACACCAACACTTATATCTCTCTACCATTTGTTTCGGTTAGAATTTAGTGCAATTACTCTCTCCATTTGCAGTAGTCTTAAGTCTTCTTTAAAATGCTCTTGTGAGATTGCATCCCGGGAGTAAGACAACAAACAAACACAGCACCTGATGTTCATTCTTCACGAATATGATTAAATTCAAAAATTTTCCATAACAGATCATGTTACAGAGAAATAAGATTTCTTTTTAGAGACTTGGGCACTCAGATCTAGAAAACAGCACAGCTGGAATACCAACTCAACCACCAGAAGTAAAAACCTAGGTTTGCTCCTGTTTTGTATTTAAGCAAGACTGGGTGAAGGCTAAGGGCCAGGGTGGGAAGCATCAGACAAGGCTGAAGCATAGCCTTTTTCTTAGATTTACTGTAAAGTGCCTGGGGCAAATACACATCAGGAAACAACGGCATCATGATATATAAACACATCCATATAGTGTCTAAGGCAAAAATGTTCAAACCTCAGATGGTGATTTTTAAAAACTCTGTGTAATTGAGAGTTATGTGAGTTGTTTATTCATTATGTTTAATTGGACTGGGGTTTGTCAAAAAGAATAACGAGGAACACTAAAAACATGGAAACAGTCTCATCACGACTTGTTTCTAAGCTCTCAATTTAGCAATATTTCCCAAGAGAATGAAGGATAAGCTTACAATTAGTCTTGCAAATAGATTTAACAAGGAGGGGACAAAATAGTAAGGTGAGGGCAAAGATGGCAGAGTTGGAAGACAAGGAGTTTGTTCCCTAGGAAAAGGCCTGCACACACTGAGTTACGTTTCTGCCTGGACCCTAACATTATTTTCTTCTGAGAATAGGATGGCTTAAAGATAGAATTTTCTCCCTGGGCCACCTGGTTTAAATCAGTGAGATCCAATATGCTGCCAACGTCACCTTAAGCAGATCTCAAGCTTCATTATAATCTCATTTCCATAGCAAAAACCACTCCCACCAGCACTACAACACTTGACAACACTTGTCATCTAGTGGAAGAGACCAATAAAGGACAAAAAGAGGCAGCTTGCTGATTCCAATGATTACTTCACCCCTTTCTCAAAAAATCCATGAATACTCCTCCCACTTATTATATTCTCCCCCCTCATATATATTGCCCTACATTCATGACTTATCAGCTTCCAGCAGATTGACAAGCTAATTGGCAAGTGAGTCTCCTGCTTCTCTGTTCTGTGGCCATTGACTAAAGCTCATATTGTTGATGCTCAGTGTTAGTTTCATTATTGGCTTTGCAACACCAAATGAACAAAAGACCTGATTTTGTGGTCCCTCACCCCTAAAAAAGGGGTCACAAGTTCACAATACTAAACAATAGACTTAATCATATTCAGAACACTGACATATTATATTTGAAATATCATACTTCTGACACTGTTACAATTTTTTCAACCAGGAATAAATTGAGTATTAGCACATACAAATAAAAGGCTTTCACTAAGCAATGTTTATTCAACATGAAAAAAAATAATTCAGAAGTTAAGAGCTACTTTGAATTTCCAATTATTATTGTTGTCAACAAACTTTACTTAAATTATTTTGTATGGTCTAATAAGATTGCATCCCAAGAGAAAGAAAAAAAAATTCAGGCATCAACCAGGACAGCCAGCTCATTTTACAAATAATGAATCTTATGCTCAGATTTAACATGTAATACCTATACTAATTAATGGTAGAAAGATATTTAGACTTTGGAAGTGAGCATCTAGAATGCCTACCCAGTATTTTTTATTGCACCACATATTCTGCTTTCCATTCATCTTCTAAATTAAGTATATATTTACTTGGAAAAAAGAAAGTCATATGCTATAATTAAACTGCATATTACATTAGATGATCCTACTAATAATATCAGTAGTAGTATTCAAATAATATTATCAAACATTGGGAAGACTAACATAAAATACGTTATCATTTACTACCATTAAGATATACAAGATAAGTCTGAGAGAAAAATACCTTTATTTTATACAAATTATAATATAATAAAATGGACAGATTTGTACCATGTAATTTATAGGTTGTTTGAAACTTTGGACATAAGCTTATTTGTATGTTTTATCTTAAAATAAATGTAATTACTAATGTTAATATTACAAAAATCATGTCAGTCATTGATTCACAACTTTACTACTTAAAACTCTCTTGCATGCCATGCTATATTATGTTTGAATATGTAAATTAAATTTTAATTAATTTGAAAACAAATTATATTTCCAAAGAAGAGAGCAGAAATTATAAAATTTGTTTGTGAAACTCAAATGCCATCTATTGCTCAGAAAGTTAAATGTGATTCGACTTAAGAAATATTTTGTTCCCAACAACTTGTGTATCTACACAATGTTTATATGTTTGACACTTAGAAATACAAAACACTAAGTGAAATTCTAACAGACTTATATTAATCTGGAAGACATAAACTTTAAGTAGCTATAGCTACAGAGAGAAAATTTGGTATGAAGTATCTTCTATCCTCTATTGAATTTTGAGATGAGCTTATTGCTATTATTGGATGTAAAGTGAGAATCCCACAATAAACATTATTTAATAAGGCAGCTTGAAAGAGAAATATTTTTACTTTATATTTTCATTTTAGTTGGTTTTTAACAGATTCAATATGGTTTGTAGATACAATTCAAAGAACATAATGATATTCACTTGCTCCCTCCTTGCCCTCTCTGCTTCCCATTTTCATTCCTTCTCTCTTTTTTAGTTTTTGAGATAACATATTTTAAACTTACATTACAGTAAAAAGGCTTACTAATTCACTGAAAAAGAAAATTAACAAGTAAAATGCTAAAAGGAGATATAAACAATGGCTAAATAATTCAACAGAAAAATGACCGACTCACCCATATACAGTAAGTTTTAAAATAAACACAGCTCATTAAAATTATAGTAGTACTACATTCGTAACCATTGGTTTGACAAAAATATAAAGCAAAGTTTCAAAAAATTATATTTGCAACAATATTGATAAACACAGGCATATCTCCCCCTCATTTTAGCTCTCACATTTAAAGGAGGACATTCAGTATTTGTCTTTCTGTGTACAGCTTCTTTCACTCAACATAATGTCTTGCAGTTGTGTACATTTTGCTGCCAATTGTAGAATTTAATTATTTTTATAGTTGAATAATATTACATCATTCATTTATATATACATACATATATATCACATTTTCTTTTTTCTTTCTTTTTTTTTTTTTTTTTTTGACAGGCAGAGTTAGACAGTGAGAGAGAGAGACAGAGAGAAAGGTCTTCCTTTTCTGTTGGTTCACCCCCCAAATGGCCGCTACGGCCGGCGCACTGCGCCAATCCAAAGCCAGGAGCCAGGTGCTTCCTCCTGGTCTCCCATGCAGGTGTAAGGTGCAAGCACTTGGGCCATCCTCCACTGCCTCCCCAGGCCACGGCAGAGAGCTGGACTGGAAGAGGAGCAACCAGGACAGAATCCGGCACCCCAACCGGGTCTAGAACCCAGGGTACTGGTGCAGCAGGCAGATTAGCCTAGTGAGCTGCGGTGCTGGCCATATATCACATTTTCTTTATCCATTTGTCTGATGATGACACCATGGTTGATGCCAAATTTTGGCTATGGTGAAGAGTGCTACTATAAACATAGTGGTGCACATATCTCCTTGATATATTGTGTTCATATCTTTTGGGTATATATCCAGTGGTGTGATTGTAGAGTCACATGGCAAACTTATTTCTACTTTTTTGAGAAATTGCCACAATGTTTTCCAAGTGGCTACACTAATTTACATTCTTACCAACAGTGTACAAATGTTCCTCTTTGTCCACATCCTCACCAGCATTTATTATTTTCTGTGCTTTGGACTTTAGCCATTCTGACAAGGAAGAGGTGCTATCTCACTGTAGTTTTGATTTGCATTTTCCTGATGGCTAGTGATGTAGAGCATTTTTTCATATATTTGTTGGCCATTTGTATTTCTTCCTTTGAAAAAAGTCAGTTGAGGTCCTTTATTCATTCTTATTTGAATTGCTTTGTTGTTACTGTGTTGAGTTTTTAAAGTCGCTGATATATTCAGGATATTAATCCTTTATCAGATAAGTAGTATGCAAACATTTCTTTCCATTGTGCTAGATGTCTTTTCCCTCTAATGATTGTTTCCTGGGCTGTGCAGAAGCTTTTGAGTTTGACAGAGTCCCATTTGTTTGGTTTTGTTTTTGTCATTTGTGCTTGGGGGAACTTGCCCAAGAAGTCTTCTCCTATGCCAATGTCTTAGGTTGTTTCGAAAGTGAAACATTTTAATGGAATTAGATAAAAATCTAAGATATTGGGGCTAGCATTGGGGCATAGCAGGTAGAGCTCCCCCTGAAACATCAACTTCACATATGGGTGCCAGTTCACGTACTGGGTGCTCCACTCCTGATCCAGCCCCGTGCTAATGCATCTAGGAGAGCAGTGGACGAGGGCTCAAGTGATTAAGCTCATTCCACCCATGTGGAAGACCCAGAAGTGCCTAGCTCCTGGTTTTGGTCTGCCTCAGCCCCAGACATTATGGCCATCTGAGGAGTGAATCAGTAGATGGAGGATCTCTCTGTTTTTCCCTCTCACTCTGTAACTCTGCCTTTCACATTAGAGAATAAATCTTTTAAAAAATACAGAAAAGCTGTAAATGAGGCATTGCATTACAGTTATTCTGTTGTCCTAAAGGAAACAGAATAGGACTTGTATGAAACGATGGCAGGAACACAAGGTCCTATGGTCAATTCAAACAATGGTTCCTAACATAAAAGTCCTTATTTTTACAGGGAGAATATACGTTCTTATTAAGTTTTCAAAATGAAAACTATGGGAATTGTCATATTACAGTTCAATTTAATTAATTCTCAGTTTATAGGAACATAAATTGAGAGCAAATTCCTGACCTCCGATTTGGAAGCAAGCATCAAAATCTTTAAAGTTTTCATCTTATTTATTTAATGGCTTATGAAAATAGCATTATTCATAGTGAAAAATTTTGAAAACCTAAATGTCTTACAAAATAAAACTGTTATAATATGGTACATCCACTCATACTGTATAATATGTGGTAATTAAATTATAGAAGAATACACCTTTGATCTCAAAACCTACTTAAAACACATTATCCAGTAAAAAACCAGGTTTCATGTAGAACATGGCATTCACTTTATATGTATACATACACACATACACAGACTCTGAAACACCTATGTATTTCAACATATATAAATTATAATAGTAAGGGTGATTTTTACTTTTTGCCACATTTCCTCCTCATTTATGAACAAAGAAGGACAGAAAAAACATAGCAACAAATAGAGCTGCATTAATCATCAGAGCCACTCTGACAATAGGACTGATCAGCAAGCAGAAATGTACAGACTTCATTTCCACACCAAGGCTGTCAGCATGCAGCATAAAAGGATATAACCTCATCATGAAATGTTGATGTACTTCCTATTAATGGATCTTTAATGGACTCTAATTTTTACCATAACAATTAATTCTGTGATAAGTGTCTTTCCGAAATATGCTTGTCCTCATTTCACATTTATTTTCTTAATAATATGTGAGGATGCAGAATACTCTCATATCAAAGACTAAGGAGATGCCTATAATTGAAGTTACTGATATAGGTAAGCTTTAATAACTGACAAAACTTCATCTTTCAGAAATCTAATCATACCGCATATATTTCCTTTTAGGTTTTAAAATTCTAGGTCAAAAGGAAGGCATCAGGGTGCACCAGGTTAATTACTCATTAATGATATAAGCTGTGGATGTTTGGGTACCATGGATCATATTAAAAATATAAGACAACAGATGGAATTAATCTACAACAGGGGACACATCAATATTTATACAGACTACAGGTATGCTTTCCTTGTCCTGCACATATATGCAGCAATTTAGAGAGAAAGAGATCTACTGACTGCAAAAAATACACCCTGTTAAATTCAGCCAATAGATTCTAACTCCCCTCCAAAAATTCCATAGCCTCTGCAAGTGGCTGTAATTCATTGCAGGGGACACCATAAGAGAAATAACCATATCATCAGAGGAAACACTGACAGGACAGCAAAGAACACTGCCTCTCAGTAAGGTCTTGAAATGCCTTTAATACCCCAGTCTCTGGAGACAACTGGAAGTCCCACTCTGTCTACAAAATAAGTCTGTATCACTCCACATTATGAGTAAACAAATTAATAAAACTTCCTAAAATCTTGTTCAAAGTGTAATGGGTTCTCCTGTGATGCCATAAAAGTGAATTTTATCATCCTATAATGTGTCCAGTTCTCAAAAATATTTTAAATATGAAACGCATACACAAAAAATTCACTATAGAAAATAAATGTGAAATCTGAGTCAGAGTTGTTTTAAAACATGCCATGCCCAAATCAGTATGATTTTTAGAATACCAGGTATTTCTTTCAATTGTCCCTTAGTGATGTTTACAGCTGCTTCAAGGAAAAGATATTTGTCATCTTTATATATCATTAGATGGTTCCACTGACTCTATTTTAATCTGTTTCTTGATTTTATAGCATAAGTACACTGAAATATTACTTACGCATTCTGGTAAAACACAAAATGCAAGATAAGAAGTTCAAATGTTTTTACCAAGTAAGTAAAAATGGAGTGTTTAAAAATAAAACTCATTACCGGTTGACTTAAATATAGTAAGGTTCCACACATTTAAAATTTCTGATTTCATCAGACCTGAGCAATTTAGACAAAATTGTAGCATGATTAGACAACGTGCAAGAATGTTATCAAAAGTACATAGAAAAATGTAATTACTGTAAAATGCAATGTCCCATGCACTTTTTAAAGACCCCAGTACTTGATTAACATGATCAAGTGTTCTATGCATTTTTCATGTCTTATCATTTCATGAAGAAAATAGTATTACCATATACTGTTCAAAATAATAAATTGAACAATAGGTCAAAGGAAATCCATATTAATCATATACCATCCAACATAGGAAAATTTAATAAACAATTTTATTATTTTTGGACAGGTATAGTGTTATTGCTTCTGAACAAGTTCTGCCAGAAGATTTGTTGGAAATATCATAATAAGAGTTCACTGAAGATATCACATGCAGTTAAAATAGTTCTTATAGATGAATATTAAGGAAAAAGCAAAGTGTGATTTTAGATATATTTAAGTATGTATTTTATTTATACAAAGAGAAGAGATTTCATGTATTTTATAAGAACAGTTTTAAGTACATAATGATATTTCCCACCCTTCTTCCCTCTTTCCTTTCTATCTTTTTGTTTCAACTTTTGTGATAATATACTTCCAATTTACATTATAATCACAGTCTTAATTCTCCATTATATAAAATATTCAAGAAAGTAGAAACCACTATTCCACAGGAGTGTAGACAATGGCTATAAACAATAATCACATCTCAAGAAGTCAATTTCACATATATACATTAAATTTTTGTACTATAAATATTAGCTACAACAAATAAGATAAAACAGATGATATTTTTCCTTTTAGGTCTGGCTGCATCCATTTTGCTGCAAAGACAGGATTTCATTCTTTTCTGTGGCTGAGTAGCATTCCATATGTATGCATACTACATTGACATATGCAGAAGTATAGTGAATAAAATTAAAAAAAAAAAACAGACAAATGCGATTACATCAAGCTAAAAAGCTTCTGCACAGCAAATGAAACTTATAACATAGTGAAGAGGCAACCCAAAAAATGGGAGAAGTACTTGCAAACCATGCATCTGATAAAGAACTAATATCCAGAATATATAAGGAGCTCAAGAAATTCAACAACAAAACAAACAATCCAGTTAAGAAATGGACAAAGGACATATACAGGTATTTTCAAAGGAAAAATGCAAATGGCCAACAGCACATGAAAAAATGCTCGAGATCACTAGCCATCAGGGAAATGCAAATCAAAACCACAATGAGATTTTACCTTACCCCAAATGCTGGATGGAATAGAAACTAGTTACAAACATTATGAAAAACAACATGGCAATTCCACAAAAGTCTGAAAATTTACCTACTATATGTGCCTTGGTTCCTACTGGCAATGCTCTATTGGTGTTGAGGCTCTTATAGATTCTTCAACAGTGTACATGTGCAGTCGAGATTAGTCTATTACCTGGCTGCAATGACCCCTGCTTTGAAAAGCTCAATGCTCAAAGTTGCCTGTAAGGACTCTACCAGGAAGCCAGATCCTGAGACATAGAACTAATGCTGCCATCAGCAGGAGAAAAGAGAGTCAGGGAACCCCAAACCACCAAAGGGTGATGAAAAATGTTCTGTTATGTCTTAAATGGAAAGGCAGGTGACGTTTGGCTCGCCCAAGGGTGGAGGAGTGGTCACAATAACATGGGCAGAAGACTGGGGCTGGGCATTTCCTTCTGTGAACAAGCTTAGAAAACCCTCAACACAGATCAGTCTTGATAGGCAGCCATGGCCTCAAAGAGTCAGAAAGAACAGTTAATACAACAGCTAATGTGACTGTGTGACAGGAAGCCAACCAACAATGTGAGGAAGAGAAGACAGACTCCAGGAAGGTGCACTCCCGCCCTAACTCCACCTACAGGCAAGCTGCACACATACCCGCCAGCCATGTAACAGTATCCTTAGAGGACCAGTTTTAAATCAATCAGAAAACAAAAACTGTGACAAATAATCCAATATAAGATATTAATATTAGGGGCCAGCCTACTGGTACAGGGAGTTAAGTCACTGGGTGCCAGCCAGTGTCTAGGTGCTCCATTTCCAATCCAGCTCCCTGCTAGTGGCCTGAAAAAAGCAGCAGAAGGTGGTCCAAGTATTGGGGTCCTGCTACCCATGTGTGAGACCCAGATGAAGCTCTATGGACATCTGGGGTGTAAACTAGCAGATGGAAGATTTTTCTGTCTCTATCTGTGACTCTGACTTTAAATAACTAAATAAATCTGTTAAAAAGATGTTAATATTAGAGGAAGCTGGGTAGGTAGATAAAAGGCAACTCTGTATTACTTCACAATTTTGAGTTGCAAATTTAAAGCTAGTCTAATTTTACTTTTTACAAGGATTTATTTATTTATTTGAAAGGTAGGGTTACAGAGGCAGAGGCAGAAAGAGAGAGAGGTCCTCCATCCAGTGGTTCACTCCCCCAAGGGGTCTCAATGGCTGGAGCTGGGCCAATATGAAGTCAGGAGCCTGGAACTTATCATTCCAGATCTCCCACAGGGGTGCAGGGGTCCACCTTCTACTGCTTTCCCAGGCAAGAACAGAGAGCCGGATTGGGAGTGGAGCAGTCAGGACTAGAACTAGCACCATAGGAGATTCCGACACAGCGGCAACAGTTTTACCTGCTGCACCGCAGTGCAGGCCCTTAAAACTAATTTTAAATATAAAGCTATTAAAAAGTAATATAAGAATGACAATACTACCCCAGAAAGAAAAACAACTGTAGCTTCATTGAAGGAGAGTTTACAGACATATCTTTAAGATGATCTAGTAGAATTTCAAGTATAATAGAAAAAAATTAAGCTCAGATATCAGTTTTCTTTTTAATTTGGTAAACAACTTAATATTGGGACATTGTTGAAAAGATAGGCAATCAGATGAAAAGCTTAATCTATCAACTTTGTTGTCAGAAAAGGTTTTTAATAAAATTCAAATTATACACAATATACACACAGTATCACAAATGTATCGACACAAACTGCATCACAGATAACTAGAAAATATTTGTTTTCTTTAATGCTATCACAGATTAAGAAATAGAGTCACATGAGATGGCTAAACCACTGTTAGTTTTCTCGTTAAAAGCGAGAAATAGAAAATGATCATCTTAGACTACTACTATAAAGCAATACAATAAATGGGAACTTTTGTTAAAAAAGAGAAATATATAGCATACTAAAAGCAGTTAAAATTTGCTCAGGTTCATTAAAAAGGAAAGGGTGACTAAAATTCATTACTGTGCTCTCCAAAGAATATCTCATCTTCAAAATCTGATCTCTTCCCACGTTAGCCTTCAATTAACAAAAGTCCAATCAGAATACCAACCAGATTTTCATTTTAACAAAAATACATAAAGTGTTTTTTTTTTAAAAATAACAGGGTTGTGATGATAAAACATTTTATAGTGAAAAATATTTATAATAACAGAACTCCGTTTCAGTAATTGAAACAGGATCTAATTGACCAAGAGTCACAAATATTAATGAAATGGCACTTTTAAAAGTTACTCTAATGGGCTTTGATGTTTTTTATCAGAATAGATCTGTGATCCATTCTTACTCCAACTTGGGGATGCTTTATTCATACCTTCCTTGACATCAAATACCCAAAAAATTGATCCATTTATCTCCTACTCAGCTTTCAAAATCACTGAAAAGAGTAAACAATCAGAATGGAGCTTGCAGAAGCTCCCAAGTCTACATTTAGTTTCCTGAATGCAGTCAGCCTGTCATTTGTTCGTTCTTTCCTGTTACTGTGAAATGTCCCAGCTCCAGTACAGGCCAGACCTTCTTCTTTGGAAACAGATTTTCATCTCTTGCCTTAAAGATATATATAATTAATTCTTCCTTCTTTCTCATAATTTTTGCTCCTCTTTCATGAATATATCTTGCCATTTAAAAATCTTAAAAATATTCTTTCTTTTCAGCAGCTGTCTACATTAGTTTTAATTCCTAAATTCCACCTCCACTGCTTTTATATAGCCTTATTTTAAATTATATAGAAAGTCTAACAATGGATTTTTATTTGTATATTGTAGCCTTCTATGCTGAGAATAACTATAATTTATTTATTATAAACTATGTACCTTGAATTGCAATTAATATTCTATGTACAGAAGTATAATATAAGGACTTATGAATTATTAGATACCTCATTACTTAACATACCAATAACAATTTTAAATATTGATAATAACTTGAATATTAATTATAAATCAAACTCCAATATCAGAAATGCTAAAATATGATGCATGATGATCTTATAATTATTGCAGTATTATCTCTAATGCTTAAAAATTCAATAAAAAGTATAATTAAATTTCTTTTATTTAATTGTATCAGTACTTTTTTGTTAAATAATATAGTATTAAAATGTAGATGCGAATATTACTAGCTTGCATTTATTGAGCACTTAACAAGAAACTATTAAAAAACAGTTTACATAAATTCTTGCTCAGTTAAACATTTGGATCCTGTAGTAGTTATTATCATCATCTCTAGTTTACTGATATGGAAACTGGGACACCAATAGGATAAGGAAAGGCTTCAAGGTGTCAGTTAAAAAAGCATTAAAGAATAAAGAATGTTTAATCACAATCAGTATACTATGTCTCAAACAAATGAAATATCAAACATTTAGAAATAACAATGATATATATTTGAATACTTGCACTACATGGTGATACACTGAACATGTAGGGTCAAGATGATTTGATTCATAGTGATGAATGTACCTAGTTGTCTAGGGCTGCCCTAACAAAGCACTACATATTACTATCATAAACTTGAAAGAAATTTATTGTCTCACAGTTGTGGAGTCTAGAGTCTGAGATCAAGGCATCAAAAAGTGTTGGTTTCTTCTGCAGACTGCAAAGAAGACTCTACCCCATGCTTCTCTCCCAGCTTCGGGTGAAATCTTTCATGTGCCTTGGTTTCTGCTCCATCATCCTGATCTCTGCCTTCATGTTCACATCTCTGTGAGCTGTCCCTGTTCACATGTTACATGTCCAAGTTTCCCCTTTTTGTAAGGCCAGATGTCATATTCAGATTAGAGGAACATCCTAATCCAGAATGATTTGATCTTACCTGGTTACATTTACAATGGCCCTATTCCCAAATAAAGTCATATTCTAAGTTTTTGGAATAAGAACTTCAGCACATTAATGGGGGAGTAAAATGTAAATCATAACAGTGAACAATTAGTACTAACAGGTTTAAAATTCTTGATTATAATTGTTACCTTAAGGTTTGTTTAGGAATACAAGCATACCTCTTTGATAACCTAAGAAAGTTGTGGGTGGGAGGGAAGTTATGGGGTGGAAAAAGCCATTGTAATCCATAAGCTGTAATTTGGAAATTTATATTTATTAAATAAAAGTTAAAAAACTAAATAAACAAAATGTTAAAGTTTTAAGAAAAGATAAAAGTGTTTAATATTTAGAATTGAAAATTGTGCCTCATATATCGTGAGAAAATGCATTATAAAATGTTCTCATTTGCAACAACATGTATGGAACTCAAGATTATTACACCAAGTGAAATAAACCAATCACAAAAAGGCAAGTATCACATGGTAGCACTCATATGACAATTTAAAACTAAAGGGTGATCTCGTAGAGGTTAAGAGTATAATGATGATTATCAGAGGCTGTGGATGAAAGAAGGAAGGGGATGGGAAAGGCTAATTAACAGGAGCTAAGTTACCATTAGATCAGAGTAAGAAGTTCTAGAGTTTTATTGCACAGTAGAATGACTATACATAATGTTGATGTGCTGCATGTTTCTCTATAAAACAAACAAATAGATGATAGAATTTTGGATATTATCACCATAAAGGAATGTTAAATGTCTGAGGAAATATACTTACCCTGGTTAGACATTACAAAACGTATGCATGTATTGAAGAACATAACATTGCATACCATACCATTTATGTATGTGTCTGCTAAACATTTTCTTCTGGAAATAAAATCTTCATAGGGTCCTTCCATTTGGCAGAGCCACTCTCCATTTTCCTTGTGCCAATACTGTTTTCAGGTGTGGTCTCTCCTGGTACAGAGAAATGCCAGTGTGGTCCCACTAACAGTGCTATTACAGCTCATATTCTGCCTCTGTTCTGACATAAAATTGATTTGACTCATATTCACAAATTTAAGTAAAATGACCTCATGTAAATAGTATTAGCTAATTAAAACTTTGAGATAGTAACTTTTTATTTCCAGAATTTACTATGTTATAGTTCATAAGCAAAGTGTCTTCTGTATATAAAGTTAATTAAAAAAGAATCTTAATGAAGAATGGGATGGGTGAGGGATTAGGAGGTGGGACAGGAGTGGGGTGGGAGGGCAGGTATGGGGGGACAAACTGCTATATGCCTAAAGCTATACCTATGAAATTTGTATTCATTAAATAAAAGCTTTCTTTAAAAAACTATTAAAAGCAGATTCTATCCCATAAAAATTCAGTAAGTTCAATAGGTCTTATAAGTCCTGGATGTAAAGGCTTAAATCTATTATATCTCTTCCTACTTCTGATATGGAACCTCAGTATTGCTTTTTGACTGTAAAGACTTTCAGTCAAGCACTTAAAAAAATATTCACTTGAGGGACAGAGACAAAGCAAAGACCTCCTATTTTGCTATCCACTGGCTTACTCTCAAATGCCCACAATAGCCCACAATAGCCAGGTCTGAATCAGGATGGAAGCCAGAAATTGAACCTGGGTTTTTAATGTGGGTGGCAGGAAACCAATTGGTAGAGCCATCACTGCTGCCTTCCAGGATCTGAATAAGCCTGGGGTTACAGGCAGGAGACAGAGGCAAGTATACAATCCAGGCACTCCAACCTAGGACATAGACACCTTAACTGCTATGCTAAATGCCTGTCCCAGAATCTTTTACTATCTGTACGTAATATTTTCAGAACCATTGTACAAAAAAGGGCTTTTTAAATTTTTTTCTTGTTGTTCTTCTTGTGTAGCTGAACAATACCCTAAACTAGTTGCTGGTATTGCAACAGAACCCGCAAACTGTGCCCACTGCCCTGATGTACAGAAAGCCAATCACTGACTTTGGGGTGCAGAAGAAGATAGGTATTTATTGTGAAGCACAGAACAAGAAGCCAGGCAGCTGTTACTTAACTTCTGAGTTCCCAAGGAATCAGTGGTGAAGGTTCTTATAGACTGAAATTTTTGCTGAGACATGCACAGTCAGCTTAGAACCAAGTTCTTGCTTGGTCAGTGGTGCTCCTGAACCAATCTTTGATAGGTAGGTGATGCCGTTCTCTTTAGGGAATTTATGGTGCCCAGATAGCTTCAGTTGAGTTGAAGGGGTTATAGGCAGGTGGTAGTTACTTTTTACTCCAGACCTGGAATTTCCCTGCCTGGAATTCTCCTAAACAAACCCCTGTGGACAATACTGGCCATCAAGGTTTTATATATTGGAGAAGCAAATGACTCCTTGATTCTGATAATTAGAATCTTATAGGGTAAGCTGTATCAATCCCTCATTTCAGTGAATTCTTTGATAATGGACAGGCTAGGACACCTTGGGTTAAAGGAGACAGAAGAGAGGCTGGGTCCTGCTTTACATTATAGGGGTTTAGTCTCACTTGGAGCTAATTTATGATGGTGAACAAAAGCAAACATAAAATATCGATCGTATGCTTACTTCTGTCTATTAATAGTTATACAGTGCTCTTCTACCTAAACAAATGTTCACCCTGAGAAGCATGCCCCTTTTCTCCGCCTACAGGCAGCAGCCATCCTGTCTTGAAGATTTCCCTTTTGTTTTCTCTGATAAGATCAGCAGGGGCAAGGGTGAGCTCAGCAGTATCACATGTACTAGCAACCAAAAATATCACTGCAAAGTGCATAAAAGCCATTTGGTCCAAAACACAAAATTAGGGTAAGTCTCAATATGCTAAATCTAAACAGGATGATTGTCAAAATAAAATATTTAAAGGGAGGCCAGAGTCTCATTATAATAGCAGAAATGTCCAGGATACTATTAGTATGTCAATGCATAAATCACTTCTGAATAAAATAAAGTTAAGGATTTTTTTACTTAGATGACAGCAAGAATAAATATGGTGAAATGCTAATTCACTCTTGTTTTTCATATATTTAGTCATCTTCTATCCATGAGCTGCTTCATTACTAAACAGCATTCATTCCATGCCCATCATTTAATCAATTTCCTTTCTATATCCTAAATGTTTTTGCTCCATTTACCTCTTACTAAATCAATGTGACAAAAGCCCCATCATTAACATTAATTTGTCCATCCGCTTTCTCTGAGCCTTCACTTGAAATATAGAGTACCCAGCGCTTTGGAAGAAAATTACAGAAAGGAGAAATTTCCTCATCTAGGAAATGGTCCTTACCCTTTACTTGACCCTAAATACGGCAATCCTTTTATTATCCTGGAGAAATAGTTCTCTAATTCTCCGTGAAAGCTGTCTTTTAAAAACTGGCCACACGTGGGTATCTAGGAATTTTTCCTCATCCCTTTCTTTGCATCTACTGAAACCAAAACTCTTCCTTTGTTCTCTTAAACCACTGGGTGTAAACTACCACAGCTTTCCACAACATTATGTTTGGAGTTCTTAGCTTTGGTCCTCCAGCACTATAAAATAGGTTGCCTTTTCCTTTTTGCTCAAAACCAATTTTCAGTATTTCCTATTTGGTGCCGGAGGCATCCTTTCTAGGAGATAAAAAGAAAACCACACATTAGCCCTGCTCTTGTGAATGTTACTGTGTATAACAAAAGATATCATTGTTAGCTGCGGCTCAACAGGCTAATCCTCCACCTGCGGCACCTGCACACCGGGTTCTAGTCCCAAATGGGGTGCTGGATTCTGTCCCGGTCGCTTCTCTTCCTGTCCTGCTCTCTGTTGTGGCCAGGTAGCGTAGTGGAGGATGGCCCAAGTGCTTGGGCCCTGCACCTGCATGGGAGACCAGGAGAAGCACCTGGCTCTTGGCTTTCAGATCAGCACAGTGCGCCAGCCGCAGCGGCCATGGGTGGTGAAGCAACGGAAAAGAAAGACCTTTCTCTATGCCTCTCTCTTCACTGTCCACTCTGCCTGTCAAAAAAAAATCTCATTGTCTTTATTGCTGGCACTCTTAAGTAATTAACTGATATTACTTGACAGCTCCTTATATGAAGTCTTACCTAATCCAAGAGTAACTCTGGAACTTGCTTAATCTCAGTTTAAGAGGTAGGAATTTGTTGTTGCTGTTAATGCACAATAAAATTCTCCTGACTTCTCCTTAATTACACAAGTAACATCAAATTTACATAATAACTTAAGCTGTCCAGTGAAATTTTACCCTTAAACATTTTTCTCAGAATCCAAATACAAACATAATTGTATCGAATACATATTTATTTCCTTTTCACATTCTGATTAACCAAAGCTAACTGCTGATCTTCTGACTAGACATCTTAACTGCTATGCTAAATACCTGTCCCAGCATCTTTTACTATCTGTACATAATAGTGTCAGAACTGCTGTATACAAAAGGCTTTTTAAAATTTTTTTTCTGTTGTTCTTGTGTTGCTGAACAATACCCCAAACTAGTTGCTCGTATTGTAACAGAACCCCCAAACTGTTTTAACTTGACAGATCAATGATGCTTGCTTAAAATTTCCAGGAGCAAACCTTTAAAACAGGTGGCTGAAGTAGCAAAGTAATTTGGCCCACCACAGTTAGCATGACCAGAGGATGGGATTTATGACGGAAAGTGAAAAGTAGCCACTGGGTGTCCAACTAGTACCTTATCAGCTGTTCAGAGGCCAACAGGCAGGTGAAACTATCCTTCTTTCCCCTTGTTCCTGATTCCCTTTACCTTCACTTTCTGCCCCCTCCAAAGTACTTCTGAGGGGCCCACATTGTGCTGTAGCAGGTAAAGCTTCCACCGGTGATGCCGACAACCAACATGGGTGCCGGTTTTTGTCCTTCTGATCCAGCTCCCTGCTACTGGCCTGGAAAAGAGGCAGAAGTGGTGCAAGTGTTTGAATTCCCGCGTGGGCTGAAGATTCTGGCACAGCCCTGGCCATTGAGGCCATCTGGGGAATGAACCAGCAGATGGAAGACTTCTCTCTCCGCATCTCCCTCTCTCTGTATAACTTTGACTTTCAATTAAATCAGTGCATCTTTTTAAAAAGTACTTACACTAACTTGCAAATTGGAAAAAAATATTTGAAGCTAAAGATGTCTCCTATTTTCTCTAAGATTGCCAAAACCTTGAATAAATCTGTTTCCTTACACCAAGTCTTGTCTCTCGTAAACTGGATGTCCAATGGCAAGTACTGCAGTACAAATTTTAGTGGCAACAACTGGCAAGCCAGCAAGGAGAGGATGTTCACACTCCAAGCAGTCTTGTCCTCTCACCTTAGTGGGGAAAGGCAATGATGACCTATGTGCCCTGGCTGCTCATTGCATAAGACCCTCCGGTTAGGATTTCAAGGACATTCCAGCATGTCCCAAGAGTCCTTTCCTTGGATATTCTCTCTGGTCCCTCTGCCACAGTGATATAGGTAGGAGAGAGCAAGCTAGTTCAGGTTAGACTTAGGTCACAAAGCTAATGATGGGTGATGGGGACAATAAGGTAAGTAGAGTGGCCTCTGGTTAGGTGCAAAACAAGGGCATGCACTTAAGAGATATGCTTTGAAAAACCTAAATCAGGAACTTAAAAAGAGAAGGACTGGATATATTATAAAATAATGGGATAAATTAAAGGATGAAAGCCCAGGACCTTCAGTTAACAAGCTAAAGAAAAATGTGGATGTAGACACCTGGGTGAGACTGACCGAATGGGAGGAATGGGAGATAAGAAGGCAGGATGAGCTCACAGTCAGATGGACACTTTTTCATAAAGGACCCTGATAGCCTTTCTAAAGGATAAAAAATCCCCAGATCATTTTCATTCAATGATATTTTATTTTCTTGCTGAGGAAACCACCTCCCAGCTACTTTTCTGGGAGTTTTACCTCTGCTCTTTGCAATAAGGCCTTTCTGTTTCAGAAGGTCCCTCTCACTGAGCCACCTGACTGCAAGAGCTATGTCTGTTCACTTCAATAAAACGTTGCTTCATCCTTTGCTCTCCCCTGTCTATTCTTCATCAAACACGACCCAATGAGTATGAGTGACTAAGGACACCCAGGACACCCGTGCCTGCACAAGAGCACCAGCTGTCTATGAGTGCTTTGTTCATGCAAAGAAATGCTACTGTGCACACAACGAGATCAAACAGTGGGTATGTCAAACCATGGGGCAAAGCAGGAATGCTTCTTCTGCATTGTTTGGGCTTAGTGCTATTTGGACCCATATTGTGTCATCTGATTCTGGTATCAGATGCTTGGACATAAGCAGCTAGGACTGCTGTTTCAGTCTCTTTATAAGGAAGATCAAGTTTGGAAGAGAATTCTGTTTGTCTCTTTATGTGAGAATTTAAGGGTGACTCAATTTCCATTCCACCCAAGTGTCCTCATGGGCCGCATTCTAGCTGATTAGAGCAGTCTGCAGTTATGATCCTATATGACTAAGAAAAAAACTGTAATACTACATGAGTTATATATGTGCTCTATTGCAAAGAATGAGGAAGTCTAGCAAATCCCCTTGAGTTCTTGAAGCCAACTGTAGTAACCCATGAAGTCCCTGGTACAATGAAAAGTGGTGGGCAAGAGTCAAAAAATGATGCAATTAGAATTTTCCTATTAGGTGCCTGACTGAAGGCTAAAATTAAGTGTAATTTCTTTGAAATGTGAAAATGTTCAGCTCCATTAATGGGACTAGAGTTATTTTGCAAACTGAATGTCCAAGAAACATTTTTTCCCTTTGAAGGTTCCATCTGAAATGTTGTTAACAGAAAATTTATAGTCGTTTACTAGGTTTTTACTAAAAATTAAGGTTACTTAAGGTTACTAAGACCAAGAAGTAATTCTAATCAGGTGATTTTAAGTTATGGAAAAAGAATAAATTTTTAAAAACTAACCTGCTATAAGAACTGCTTGATTTTTCAGACTCATGATATGTTTTATACATGAATATACTGTATGTTGTGCCTACATAATAAAACATATATTTTAATTGACATATACATAAACAAGGCTTATGTAAAACTGTTAAAGAGAAATTAATTTTAGCTCATGTAAATTATTTGAATCTTTGATAAACAAACTATTTTCAATTTATTGGTAAAACAAAATAATGATGTCTTCAAATTGTTAGCATATGCCTGTGCTATCTATGTAGGATTATATTTATCTCTATTGTATGTCTTAGGTCATAGGAATATAACTTTAAATGTACAATATAGAAATCTGTGTATTGAATATCTCAGCTTTTGTAAATAATCTAACCACATTGATAAAAGTAAATCTAAGATATATATTTTTTCTAAATATAAATTAAAAAACTCTTGACTTCTTAAATTCTATGGAAAGAATATATTTATGTATACTAATATATTTTCATAAATTGTTGATATGAAAAATTTATCAACTATATTAAATATTAAACTATATATTGTTTTATTAAAAAACTTTACCTGTTAATTTAGAGATTTTCAAAGGATTTTAAAAATATAAATTAAAAGAATGAATAAGTATGGCAAATAGAAATGTAAAAGAAGCCACAATGATGAGAATTAATTTTGAAATCTGTTAATATTTTCAACCATATTCTGAACTGCTGCTTCCCCTTTTCACAGTGTTGATTTGATTTGTGACTTCCTCACCTTTCTATTCAAATCCCATGAGCCCTTAACTTCTCCCTGGTTATGACTCTTGTTATGACCTGTCACTAAAATGTTTAATCTTAGAGGCCTAGGATAATGGGATAATTTGACATATTATTCTTTGATCACATTCTGTTCACATGTCTAAATAAATGTGAATACTATTTCATAAGATTTGGCTTTCAGCTTATCTGAATGAGCTTCTTCCAAAGAGAAACAAGAACACTGCATGATGTTTTTGCTTACCTTGTGGTAACATCACCCAAAGCTTGGTCCCTGTTCTTGGTGCTGAGTCAAAATAACAAGGACAGTGTGTGAAGGTAAAGTTTAACCTATGGATAGATGAAAAGATAATAGATCTCTGGGTCTCAAGAACTATCCCTCCTGAATGACTATAAGAGGCTGTTTTGGAGGTCTTGAAGAAGCTGCAAGGAAGAGGATCTGGGCTTGGAAAATCACAAAGGAGCTGAAAGTTTGGTGTCAAGCACCAAGGCTTGCACCACATCAATGGCGATACATCCCCTTTCCATTTCATCATAGAGTCTTTGAGGTCCATAGGTCATGAGAACAGACCAGCCTAACCAGGAGATTCTGCTTTGATTGTCTGCAAAAGAAGTTGAGATAAAGTATAAGGCAGTGTGTAGGAAGCCAACAATTCAGCTCTGAAGCTCAATTTCTCAGCTTTATATTTAATATAGTAGTTAAACTCACTTATATTATTTTATACAAAGTTACAGTAACTGAACAAGACAATACAATTTTTTGTTTTGTCTAGATAATCTCTTCTATTCTCTGATGTATTTATTGGGTTTTGATTGCTAATAAGACTGGATCTTAAGAGGTAATATGTTTGATATCTATTTTAAATAGATGTAACTGCTCTATAAAAATAATTAAATTTGGTCTATAACTCTGTTAAATTTTCCTTATGGGATAAATGGACATTATTTTCCATTGATCAGGGTTCCTATTTGGCCAAACATTTGAAAGCGTTTGATAATTTTTGACAGCTTTTCTCAGACTCAGCGATTGAAATTAAGTCTTTTTTTTTTTTTTCATTTTTCTTTTTGACAGGCAGAGTGGACAGTGAGAGAGAGAGACAGAGAGAGAAAGGTCTTCCTTTGCCGTTGGTTCACCCTCCAATGGACGCTGCGGCCTGCGCACCGCGCTGATTCGATGGCAGGAGCCAGGTGCCTCTCCTGGTCTCCCATGGGGTGCAGGGCCCAAGTACTCGGGCCATCCTCCACTGCACTCCCTGGCCACAGCAGAGAGCTGGGCTGGAAGAGGGGCAACCAGGACAGAATCCAGCACCCCGACCGGGACTAGAACCCGGTGTGCCAGCGCCGCAGGTGCAGGATTAGCCTAGTGAGCTGCGGCGCCGGCCAGAAATTAAGTCTTTCAACATTAAGATTTCCATTCAGGCCCTTAGATATGCTCAAAGGATATTGCTCTCATATTGCAGAGATAATTGATAATTAAACTTACTTGGATTAACAGAAAGTATTGTAAAGTCATGCTAAATTTCTTCAAAAGATTTATTTAATTATTTGAGAGGCAGAGTTACACAGCGAGGGAAGACAGAGGGATAAATTTCCCATCCATTGGTTCATTTCTCAAATGGTAGAAGTGAAATATGTATTACTTTTACTGTTTATTACTGAAACTTATTAATAAAAATGTCCAATGTTGAACTCGTTTAATAATAAAATTATTGGACTTGTAAATCTAGACCCTGTTATTTTGGAGGTATAATTTACAACTCATTAAAAATAAGTTTGTGGACGGCGCCGCGGCTCACTAGGCTAATCCTCTGCCTTGCGGCGCTGGCACACCGGGTTCCAGTACTGGTCGGGGCACCGGATTCTGTCCCAGTTGCCCCTCTTCCAGGCCAGCTCTCGGCTGTGGCCCAAGAGGGCAGTGGAGGATGGCCCAAGTGCTTGGGCCCTGCACCCCATGGGAGACCAGGATAAGTACCTGGCTCCTGCCATCAGATCAGCACGGTGCACCTGCCTCAGCCCGCCAGCCGTGGCGGCCATTGGAGGGTGAACCAACGGCAAAGGAAGACCTTTCTCTCTCTGTCTCTCTCTCTCACTGTCCACTCTGCCTGTCAAAAAACAAAAAAAAAAGTTTGTGACAAGCATTATTAAAGAAAAGGTAACAGACTTCTTCCAAGTAAACTGTTATTCTAATTAAAAATGTTATTTTCATTTGACAAATACTAGTAGCATATATTCACAGAGTGAAAATTGATGCTATGATACATGTGTATTGTAAAATAGCTAATTGTGATTCTTAATTTAAATAACTCCATTAGTAATCACTTTCCATTATTCTTTCCAGAGGCTCTGGTAATTGCTAGTCTCTCTGTAAAGATTTGCCTATTTTGGAACATTGATTGGAATATTGGAACATTGGAATATTGATTCATACAACATGTGGTCTATTCTAACTACCTTGTTTCATTTTGTCTATTGTTTCCAAAGTTTACTTTTATGTCAAAGTATAAAATTAACAAACCCATTTCCTTGTATTGTTAAATAATATACCACTGCAAGAACTGCCATATTTTCTTGATCTGTTTATCAGTTGACAGATATTTCTGTTGCTTCTACTTTTTGGGTATTATGGGTAGTGCCACTGTAGCTGTAGCTAAAATGACTCCATTTCTGCTTAGCAAAAGCTCACTGCTGACTTTGTGTTTAACATAACTGATAATGCTTAAAAATTCCAAAGGCTGACTTCAGGCAAGGTGACTAAAATTGTGGGACTTCAGACACAGAAATAATTTATTATCACCAGATGTGTATAACCAAGTCAAAGGACAAATAGACCACCACTTGGTCAGTTTCAAGGCAACTATTGGAATAGACCTTGAAAGTCTGGCCATAATTGACTAAGCCCACTAACCTCCTAAACTGCCCTCAACATTCCTTTTCCCCTTTAAAAGTCCTCCTGCTTCTTGAGAATGATTTTGCCAGAGAATACCATCTAGCATGTTTTGAGATGTTTAAAATGGTATAATGTGAAACATGGAGAGGTTATTTGATAAATTTATAGATGCCAAGGAATTCAGTGACATACAATTTGTTATGTAGAAATGATACATCAATTTAGTAAAGTTGTAGGTCAAAAACCATACATACAAAAATAATACAATTTATATATACTAATGATTAATTCACTGAAAAAGACATAAAGAAAGGAATTCCATTCATAATAGCCATAGAAAAAATCAAATATTTAGGAATAAATTTGTCCAAAGAAGTGAAAGATCTCTACAATGAAAATTATACAACACTGAAAGAAATCATCACGGACACAAAAAATGGAGATATTTCTTGCTCATGGATTGGAAGGATCAATATTATTAAAATGCTTACACATCGGGCGGGCACCGTGGCTCACTTGGCTAACCTGTGGAGCCGGCATCCCGGGGTTCTAGTCCCAGTTGGGGCGCCGGGTACTAGTCCCCGTTGCTCCTCTTCCAGTCCAGCTCTCTGCTGTGGCCCAGGAGGGCAGTGGAGGATGGCCCAAGTGCTTGGGTCCCTGCATCCACATGGGAGACCAAGAAGAAGCACCCAGCTCCTGGTTTTGGATCATCACAGCGCCGGCCGCAGCAGCCATTAGGGGAATGAACCAATGGAAGGAAAACCTTTCTCTCTGTCTCTATCTCTCACTAACTCTGCCTGTCAAAAAATAAAAAAAAAAAAATTTAAAAAATGCTTACACATCTAAAGCAATGTACAGATTCAAACAAATCCCTATCAAAACACCAATGACATTCTTTAAGAATTAGGAAAAGCAACCATAAAATTCGTATGAAGTTACAAAAGACCCAGGATAGCCAAAAGCGTCCCCAGGAAAACAAATAAGCTGTAGGTGTCATGACACTTGACTTCAAAACATACCACAAAGATAAAGTAATTAAAACAGCATGGTACTGGCACAAAAACAGACACATAGATCAATGGAACAGAACAGAGAGCCTAGAAATGAATCCATGTACACACAGTCAACTAATTTTTGACAATAGCAACAAGACCATATATTGAAATCAGGACAATCTCTTCTTAAACAAATACTGTTAGCAAAATTGGATATAGAAGAATGAAATTAGATCTTTTTTTTTTTTTTTTTTTACCATATACAAACATCAACTCAAGATGGATCAAAGGGGCCGCCGCTGTGGTGCACTGATTTAACTCCCTGATCTGAGGCTCTGGCATTTCATATGGGCACTGGTTTGAGACCCAGATGCCCCACTTTCGATCCAGCTCTCTGCTATGGTCTGGGAAAGCAGTAGAAGATGGACCAATTCTTTGGGCCCCTGCACCCACGTGGGAGACCTGGAAGTGGCTTCTGGCTTCGGATCTGCCCAGCTCCGGCCGTTGCAGCCAGTTGGGTAGTGAACCATCGGATGGAAGACCTCTCTCTCTCTTTCTCTGTCTCTCTCCTTCTCCTCTCTCTGTGTAACTCTAACTTTCAAATAAATAAATAAATCTTTAAAAAAAGATAGATCAAAGACCTAAATGTAAGACTGGAGACTGAAGTTCCTGAGGAAAAAATGTAGTGGAAACACTGCAAGTCATTGGTTAGAAGATGACTTCTTGGACAAGGCCCACAAAGCACTGGCAACAAAAGCAAAACTAAACAAATGGGATTATATCAAACTCAGAAGCCTACATACAGCAAAGGAAGTGATTAATAGAGTGATCAGAAATCCAACAGAATGAGAAAGATATGTATGAGCTACCTGTCTAGGAATAATATTCCAAATATATCAGCAATGTAAAAAACTCAGCAACAACAGAACCACCAATCCAATTAGAAAATGAGAAAAGGACCTCAATAGACAGTTCTCAAAAGAAGTAGTACAAATGGGCAACAAATTTATGAAAAAATACTCAACATCATTAGCCGTTAGGGAAATGCAAATCAAAACCACAATGAGATAGCACATTACCCTTGTCAGAATGGCAAAAATTCAAAAGACAGAGAGTAATAAATGCTGACAAGGATATGGAGAAAGGGGAACTCTTATATACTGTTGGTGAGAATGTAAATTAGTGCAGCCACTGTGGAAAACACTATGTTGATTTCTTTAATAAACTAGAAATAGACTTGCCATATGACCCAGTAATTCCATTTCTGTGTATATACCCAAAATACATGAACACATTATTTCAAAGAGATACCTGCAACACCATATTAGCAACACTGTTCACTACAGTCAAAATATGAAATCAATCAAGGTATGCATCATCACAGGAATGCATAAAGAAAAATGTGGCATACGTAAACAATAGACTATTATTCAGCAATAAAAAACAAAATTTTACCATTTGCATCAATGTAGATGCAACTGGAGAAAATCTTATGGAGTATATAATATTTATGTGTCCAGGAAATAGCCTGGACATAGAAAGACAAATATTGTTTTCCCCTTAAATGTCGGAGCTAAAATTTAAAAAAGAGAGAGAAAGAAATGTCTGTGTGTATACATATTACTGAAACAGTTTTGTCAATACTTGCTTTATACATTTGTCAAATCAGTTTAAGAAAGTTATATTACCATACTTTAAATTTACGGCATATGGATGGAATGATCCTCTTTCCATTCAATTATTGCTTATAGCCTTTGTCTATATTACCGTAAACCAGTTATTTTGCTTTTTACTGTTAAACTTTTTAAAAAACTTTAAGATTTTTATTTAAGGTATACAAATTTCATGTATTTCTTCTATCCAAATTCAGGAACACAGTGATACTTCCCACCCTACCCTCACTCCCACCCATGCTCCAACCCTTTGTCCTCCTCCATCTCCTATTCCAACTCTTCATTTTTACAAAGATCTCTTTTTGGTTCATACTCAAAAGATTAACTTACACTAAATAAAGAGTTCAACAAATAGTATGAAGAAAAAATTAACTGTTCCTCAACAGTAGCGATAAGGGCTGCAAACAATCATCAAATCTCAAAATGTCAATTTCACTCCAGTACATTACATTTTAGGTACTCTATTAGCTACCACAGATCAGGGAAAATATATGGTAACTGCCTTTTTGGGACTGGCTTATTTCACTAAGTATAATTATTTCTAGATGCATTCATTTTGTTGCAAAAAACAGAATTTCATTTTTTTTTTTTACAACTGAGCATTCCATTGTGTATGTATCTCATAATCTCTTTATGCACTCATCAGTTGATGGACATATGTATTGATTTCATATCTTAGTTATTGTGAATTGAGCTGCAATGAACACAGGGGTAGAGATAACTCTTTCATATGCTGACCCCATTTAGTTTGTGTAAATTTCAAGGAGTGGGATTGCTGGGTCATATGGTAGATCTGTAAAACCTTTTATCTGGTAGAACATTAAGCCCTGGACTGTAATATAAATCAAAAATGATATCTAGAAAACTAAAAGAAAGGCAGGAAGGAAGAGAGAGATGGAAGGAAGAAATATTATAGTGTATCCATGAACTCTAATGAATTTGTTAAAAAATAAAAATGAAATAAAAACAGTAGATACAAAGAAGAGGGACAGCTTATGAGAGCTGGAAATCTCTACGAGTTTAAAAACCTGCTGTTGCTAATAAGTAATCTTAAATAATTCACAAATACTTTTGTTGAGAGACTATTTACACTGATATAATCACATTTCACTGACAACAAACTCAGTAATACGAGCAGGGTGAAAGACAAATGGAATTTCCTGTTTGGCTGTATTAGTTTTACTACTAAATAAAATAACAGCTAGGACCTCTATCATGCAGGCAGTCAGAGTAGCATCAGTGGAAAACGGACAGCAAAATATTCTTAGAGGACACAAAGAAACAGTGCAACAATTTTTTATTAAATGTAAGTAATATCGATTTGGTCTGTTTTTATCTGCTTGTTTTAAAATGTCTTAGATATAAATCTTTTTAAAAATACAAAAACTTAGTGCATAAAGCTTAAACATATATTAAAGGGTTAATAAAACAGTTAAAATAATTGGCCTTATCAGAAGACAGAAAATTATAAACATATTAAACTTGTTCTTTACATATATTATTTGTTAGCTGCAATTGCCTAGTTAACCACTTCCAACAACAACTGGTAAATGTTATTGTTGTTTTATTTAAGTTATAGCATTTACGTAAAAGAAAAACAAAGAAGAAGAACTTGTTTTGATTCCTAGTAATTCTTTCATAATTTAGAAAAATTCATGAAAACCTACATGAAAAAATTTGACAATATAACTTGAAAAATTGAGCTGCTGATGAACAACTTAATACGCTATCCCTTTTAGTATTTTTTTTTTTTTTTGGTGGTTCTACTTAATACTATTGGTTGAATTCTGTAATTAATACACAGTTATTCTTAAGTGTTGAAACTTAACTGAAAAGTGATGCCTGTTAAATATGAGTGGGAATAAGAGAGGGAAGAGATGTACAATTTGGGACATGCTCAATCGTACTTGCCCCAAATGGTAGAGTTAGAAACATACCAGGGGATTTGAATTCAATCCCATCAATGTGGCATGTACCAATGCCATCTTACTAGTCCAAGTGATCAATTTCTGCTCACAATTGATCATAAAGATAGGTCTAAGAGTGAAAGGTATCACATAAACAAGACTGGTGTCTGCAAATACTAACTGATAGAATTAAAAAGGGAGAGAACGATCCAACATGGGAAGCGGGATACACAGCAGACTCATAGAATGGCGGATGTCCTAAACAGCACTCTAGCCTCAGAATCAGCCCTTAAGGCATTCGGATCCGGCTGAAAAGCCCATGAGAGTATTTCAGGCATGGAAAGCCAAGATACTCTGGAAAAAAAAAAAAAAATGACCTAATTGAAAGATCTCTGTGAGTGAGATCCCAGTGGAAAGAACAGGTCATCGAAGAAGGAGGTACCTTTCTCTGAAGGGAGGAGAGAACGTCCACTTTGACTACAACCTTGTCTAAATAAGATCGGAGTCGTGGAACTCAAGAGGCTTCCATAGCCTTGGCAACTCCTGACAAGAGCCTAGGGAGATTACTGAGGTCATAAACAAGAATGTCAATTTGTTAAGTCAACAACAGGAGTCACTGTGCACTTACTCCCATGTAGGATCTCTGTCTTTAATGTGCTGTACATTGTGATTTAATGCTATAACTAGTACTCAAACAGTATTTTTCACTTTGTGTTTTTGTGTGGGTGCAAGCTGTTGAAATCTTTACCTAATATATGCTAAACTGATCTTCTGTATATAAATAGAATCGAAAATGAACCTTGATGTGAATGGAAGGGGAGAGGCAGCAGGAGAGGGGAGGGTTGCAGGTGGGAGGGAAGTTATGGGGGGGAAGCCATTGTAATCCATAAGCTGTGTTTCGAAATTTATATTCATTAAATAAAAGTTAAAAAAAAAGAATAATGGAGCTGATTATATCTAAAGAATCCCAAGTTTCTATGCTTCAGCTTCAGCATACATGGTTTTGATTAATATATTTATAAATACAAAATATTAGAGTAAATACAGCTTTCTTAAAATTATAGAAGCAACAAAATCATTGTCCAGGTAATTTGAGAATTGGGGATGGTCTTTGTGATGAATGTCTATGTTCCCTTCAAGTTGTTGCCCTCTTGAATAAACCTAATTTCACTGTATCAACTCTTGCCTCTGAAATATTTTTGTTTATTTGACAGGCGGAGATATAGACAGTGAGAGACAGAGAAAGAGACAGAGAGAATGGTCTTCCTTCTGCTGGTTTACTCCCCAAATGGCCACTATGGCTGACACTATGCCGATCTGAAGCCAGGATCCAGGTGCTTCTCCTGGTCTCCCATGCAGGTTCAGGAGCCCAAGCACTTGGTTCATCCTCCACTGCCCTCTTGGGCCACAGCAGAGAGCTAGACTGGAAGAGGAGCAGCCGGGACTAGAAACCCGCACCCATATGGAATGCCAGCGCTGCAGGCAGAGGATTAACCAAGTGAGTCAGGGCGCGGGCCTTGCCTCTGAAAGATTGGCCTCTGAGTGACTCCTCTTTTTACTAGTAACACTGCTATAAACATTCATGTAGAAGTTTCTGATGGTTATGTACCTAAGAATGTTATCAATACATCTGTGGTAACTGTTTCACATCCTAAGGCAGTATAAAATTGTTTGGTAAAGTGACTGCAGAAGTTCATAGTCCAACAAGATCCACGACAGTTTCAATTTCTTTACATTTTTTGCAAAACTTATTGTCATCTCGCATTTTTAAAAAGTAGAAAAAAAATTCCTGGTGAAATCTCTTCTCTATGTATTAATAAATAAAAACATGATTAAATGGGGCTGAAACCATGGCGCAGCAGGTTAATCCTCTGCCTGTGGTGTCCGCATCCCATATAGGTGCCAATTTGAGTTCCAGCTGCTCCACCCAATCCAGCTCTTTGCTGTGGCCTGAGAAAGCAGTGGAAGTTGGCCCAAGTCCTTGGGCCCCTGCACCCACATGGGAGACCAGCAGGAAGCACCTGACTCCTGGCTTTGGATCACCACAGCTCCAGCCATTGCAGCCATTTGGGGAGTGAACCAAAAGAATGAAGACTTTTCTCTCTGTCTCTTCATATCACTGTCTGTAACTCTACCTCTCAAATAAAATAAAAATATTTTTAAAAACATGATTAAAAAGAAATGTATAATCCAAAAATAGAAACAAAAAATGTGTTATCAGTGTTCAAGATAAACTTAAATTAAGTGAGTTAATTTTTGCCAGGTGACCCATATATTTTAATGGGTTATAGCTGCTTTATATTTCTTTTTTTGTCCTCTTCCATTTATGAATCTTCTTTTATAAATTCAGCTGTATAACCGCCCCTTATTCTCACACTGCAGAGAATTCAGAATCTATATTTTGAAGAATGGTTTTCCTCATATGATTTCAAATGAAAGTTTCCAACAAAATTCCCTCAACCAATATTTCAAAGGTTGAAGGGAAGGAGAGGCTATCATTCTCCCAAACCAAATAAAAAATGAGTAGCTAGTTGATGAAATGCTTGGAATGCCTACATCAGGGCAACAAGTGACAGAATTTGTGGGGCTTCCCAAGTCTTGTCATTTGCAGAGACGTATTTTTAACTCTTCAGAAACAAAGCTTGGTTGCTGTATGTAGGTAGGGATTGACTTTTCTACCTTCCATCTCATACATTCCATTGGTTGTACAGAACACTATTTACCTGCATGAAAGCACTCGCTACTTAGAATTCAAGAGTAGCTTCTATTTTCTTGATTAACCTTAACATATACACAGATTGTTTCTGTGTTCCACTTTTGAGTTTTGCTTTGGACCCTTCATTGACTGAACTTCACAATGCATTAGCCAAAAGGCAAATATGAGAGTGCTTTTAAAAAGTTTAAGAAAAAGGAGTATTATAAAAAATTACACACGGGTATCTACCTTATAGAGAAGTAGGTTACTGACTCTGAAAACAAACTATAGAAAAGAAGGCTACTGATTAATTTTTTCAATAAACTATTTCAGTATAGTTTCATATTTAAAAAACAAAATTGATAAGTAGTATAGAGTTCCCATATTCCCTGTATACAGTTTCCTCTATTATTATATTTATAACAAAAATAGCATACCCAGATTTCCCTACTACCAATATCTGATATTAATATATTTGTCATAAATAATAAACCATACTCAGTTTCCTTCTTTTTTAATCCCAAATCCCTCTATTATTCCTAGTCCACAGTTATCAACATTCTATATCTAGAATGAGTTTTTGTGTAACTCTCATATGTGAGGGAGAACACATAGTATTTGTCTTTCCATGTCCATGATGTCCTCCAGTTCCATCCATTTTTCTACAAATAATAGAATTTCATTCTTTTTTATGGTTAAATAGTATTTCATATTTCTTTTTTAAAAAAGATTTACTTATTCATTTGAAAGTCAGAGTTACACAAAGAGAAAGAGTGGCAGAGAGAGAGAGAGAGAGAGAGAGGTCTTCTCTGTACTAGTTCACTCCCCAGTTGACCGCAACAGCCTGAGCTGCGATGATCTGAAGCCAGGAGCTTCTTCCAGGTCTCCCATGCAGGTGCAGGGGCCCAGCTACTTGGGCCATCTTCTACTGCTTTCCCAGGTCATAGCAGAGAGCTGAATCGGAAATGGAGTAACCGGGACTTGAACCGGTGGTGCCCTCATCGGATGCCAGCACTGCGGACAGCGGCTTTACCCACTATGCCACAGCGCCGGCCCTTCATCATATTTTTATACCACATTTTCTTTATTAATTTAATTGAATGTGTTGGTTGACTCATATTTTGGATATTGTGAACAGTGCTGCAATAGATATGTTGGAGCATGTGTCACTTTGCTACCCTGATTTTATATCTTTTGGGTATATATCCAGTGATGGGATTGCTGGATTACTTTTAAGAAGGCTGTTCTCAGCAATAGATAAGACATACACAGAAAAAGAACAAAAGATTACTCAAGGTTGCTCCAAATGGCAAAAATAAAACACACTCTTATGTGTACATCACCTAAGTCAAATCCACGTGATAGACATCATTAAGAGCCCTGATCAGCCATTCAGAAAAGTTTCAGTGGCTGTTTAGATTGAATAGTCTGTAGACTTTTATGGAGCTTGTTCTGCCCACATTTGGTTTTCTTCAAATGTCTAAAGATGCTTAGTTGTGTAAGTATCATAAAATTTGTTGCTGATGTAGTATTCTTGGAGATTTTTCCCTGATATAGAAGTTTCTCTAGAAATAATGGCATGAAGATATTCAAACAGGATACTTCTTCAGAATGAGTGGAGAGCAATAGGTAAGTTGATGAGTTCCTAGATAACACGTGTAATTAAGTCTTCCTAATACTGATTGGATTCTTTTTCTGACTGATACCACCGTTATGTTTGCACTCCCAGCATTTTCCAGTCTGGCGATTCTCAAACTTGGCTGCCCATGGAAATCACATGGAGAGCTTTAGCAATTACTGCTGTCTAAATCCCACCTGCAGAGGTAGTGATTCTATTGCTGCTAAGGCTGAGAATCAATGTACTCAGAAGATTGCTCTATTTTTGCCCAATTGTTTTATGCATTCTGCTTGCTGTTTTTACCACTGACAGGCATTATTGGAGATTACTGACCAGTTAGTATGGCTAAAATTCTTTTAGGATTCTGATATCCATCTCACAGCTTATCTTACACTCCCAAACAGTGAATGATGATTTTCAATGATAGCTGCACATGAACATGACATGGGGAGATTAAAACATATACCTCCACTCGACAATTAAATCAGATCTTCAGGTATCACAAAAAGTGATAGATTGTGAAGTTTTCCAGGTGAGTTTAATCAGAAGGTAAGGATAGAATACTGTCATATGACCTCATGCGCTGTCCATTGTTGAACTTCCATTGTGAACTCGGAATAAAGGCAAAGTCTTTTACATATACCAGGAAGACTTTTTTTAAAAAGATTTATTTATTTATTTGAAAGTCAGAATGACACAGAGAGAGGAGAGGCAGAGAGTGAGAGAGGTCTTCCATCCCCTGATTCAACTCCTCAAATTGCCACAACAGCTAGAGCTGCACTGATTCGAAGCCAGGAGCCAGGTGCTTCTTCCTGGCCTCCACGTGAGTGCAGGAGCCCAAGGACTTAGACCATCTTCTACTGCGTTCCCAAGCTATAGTAGAGAGCTTGATTGGAAGTAGAGCAGCCAGAACTCAAACTGGCACCCATATGGGATGCTGGCACTGCAGGTGGCAGCTTTACCTGCTAAAGCCACAGCTTGCCCCATATCAGAAAGACTTAATTACTCCTCTTATCAAGGAACTCATTGAATAACATAGGATCTTATCAAAATGCACCCTAATGCTTAGGTCCATGATGGGGCCAGAGATTCTCCATTGCTTAGAATATCTTTGTGAATTTCAATATTGCTGCTTTGCAGACCTCTATGAGAATTAAGCCCTTTGGATTTAGGTGGTGATGGTGGGGGAACAGTAATGTTAGCAGTTTCAATTTTGTCATTAATCTGAAACAAAACTGTTGAACATTATCCCAACATTCCTAAAACTTTTTATCTACTGATAGGATGTTTTTCCCCACTTTTTGATTAAATAGTCTTATTTCTTTTCATTAAAAAACACAAAAAGCAGAAATCCTCATCAATCATTTTAATTGAATTTGTGGAGGGGAGAAGGCAAATGTCTGTTTATTTGGTCATCTGTCTTGAAATACAAAACTTAATAGTTTAAAATAAATATTTACCTTTCTTTTCAAAATAACCACTTGATACATATTTGAAATTTTCTATGAAATTTTAGAAACTATCTTAAAAGTTTTATTTTCAAGTAAAAATCAGTGTAATGATAATTGATATGTACAGCCAAGATAGAATAAGTTATCTGTAAAGAAAACTTGAAGTTACAAGAACACACCTCTGAGGATAGGCATCTGGCACTGTAGTTAAAATGCCTGCATCCAGTATCAGAGTTCCTCAGTTCAAGTCCTGGCTTTACTCCTGGTTCTAGATTCCTATGAATGTGTACTCTGGAATGCCGTGGTGATGACTGGTATTTGGATCACTGCAACCCACATGAGAGACTCAGCCTGAGTTCGAAACCTGAAACTTTGGCTTGACTCAGACCCAGCAGCTGTCAGCATTTGAGGAGTGAACCAGCAGATGGAAGATTCACCTCGTCTGTTTCTCTTTCATATACATAAAAGAATAAACGAGACACCTATGGGATTATCTTGCATACTAAATACTTGCTGAGTGTTCTAAAGTATTCAAAATTTGTTTACTATGTAAAATAAAGTAGCATGTATTTAAACAAACTATATTTCATTCCATAAATGAAACTGTTATCTCCACCTACTAGGATGTTTTATTTTCATATTAGACATGCTTAGTTAAAAATAAAATAGAAAGCATTGACACATATATTTATACAACTTGGAATGTGAATATAAAATTCATGGGGAAGTATCTTTCATTACGAAAAAAATGATGACGCCAGTATTGTTTGTTCATCTTAATGAACTAAAACGTTAAAAATATAATCACATTTCCAGGACATTTTCCTTTATTTGGTAAGACATTCCTTTCTCACAGTTGAGAGTATGCCATCAAGTGGCAGAGTAAAACTAAAATGCTCCTCCATTACAGAACCAGATGCATGATGGATCATGCCTGCCTGCATCACTACGACATTGGCCATGGAAGTCATGCTTTCTTGGTCCATGTAACAGATGTTAGAATTCCTGTCAAATACATCTCTGCCATGTGTGAAGAAGCAGCATACATTGCATTTCACTTATCCAACCTTCCCAACCCTTGAAAACCTATGTGGCAAACTGCCCACCTAAATTTTGGTTCTAGTAATTCAACCACCAGGCTGACTCCCCTTCTGTTTGCTACCACCCTCCTTTGGTAAAGGCCAACATCTATACTTACTGAGTTTACACATTTTAGACATGACAGGGACCGTCGAGTGCACTGCCTCCATTGTTTCAACCCGGAATCTGAGGGGACCTGAGACGTCTTCTCAAAGGCCGTTGTCCAGGAGGGTGAAGCTTTGGGCCTCATCACTGGTCACTCATCACAGCTCAGCTGGCTGGGTTTATGTGGACCACCTTATCCTCCACAGGATCTTTCTCTGTTCACTCTATGTCAATTTTATTTCATCAAACAACTTTGTCTCCTTTGTAATTTTATTCCTTAAAGTTGATTGTTACAGTTCTGTAAGAAGACTGAAAAATTTAAAATGGGCTAGGTTTTTTTCTTCAACATGAAATTTACACCCATATTTCAAGGTTCCTTAAATTAATGATTAGGAGTGTTTGGATTTCATATAAATGTCCTTATTTCCTTCTTGTCTCCACGGTCCCCCCCCCCCACACGCACACACTCACACTCACACTCCCAATATATTTACTTCCCAAAAGATCTCTGTAGCTCAGACCTCAACCATCCTTGGAAAATGACCCACAGCAGCCCAATATAAAATAGCTTATTCATTTCTGTGTTTGCAACTGAAATTCTCTCAGGAGACTTATTCTACAATCACACTTATTTTTGTTTGTCACTATAGCTGCACGTCATAGTGCTGGCATTTCTGGTCGTGGAGAAACATGTCCAGCAGCATGTCATGGGAAAACTCTCCAGAGCCAGAAAGTCCTGGAACAATCACTAGCTGGGGCAATGCAGCCCACTTTCTATATTGACAGAAGGAAGCTAAACGTATCTAGGTATCTACAGCTAACATCAGCCCTCTTCTTTAAAAAAAATATTGATTTACTTGATAGAGTAACAGAGAGTGACAGAGAGAGTGAGAGAGACTGAGAGAGTGAGAGTAAGAGGCAGACACACAGAGAGAGAGTCTTCCATCCACTGTCACATCCCAGATGGCCTCACAGGACAGAGCTGCACCAATCTGAAGCCAAGAGCTTCTTCCAGGTCTCCCACACAGCTGCAGGGGCCCAAGGACTTGGGCCACCTTCTACTGCTTTCCCAGGCTGCGGCAGAGAGTTAGATCAGAAGTCACAGCAAGTCTTGAATCAGTGCCCATACAAGAAGCTTGCACCACAGGCGGCTGCTTTAACCACTACACCACAATGCCAGCCCCAAAGCAACTTTTTAAAGGAATAATTTATAAGGAGTATAGAAGTGCACCTTCAATAATGTTTAATACAGATGTTGGGCATCATCCTCTACAATGGAGCACACTGATTTTGAGTACACTGTAGCATCAAAAGGTTAACTTCTAAAATAAGGGCATCTACACTCTCAAATTCTTTTAATTTTTCTACAATCTTCATACTCTTCAACTATTCTGTTTTTGAAAATATGTGTTCTCAATGATTTATTTTTTGTTGGATATAGTATTGCACCAGCTTTTCTTCTGTCATGTTGCATGTAACATGTGGTTTAATATAATTTTATTCAGTTTCTCTTCTCTTCTATTACAAATAGCATTTTTGCTTGAGTAGTTTTCATACCTCTAACTAGCATCCTTTCCAAACATCAGCTGAAACAGTTTTTCAACTAAGAAAATCTACCCAGGCTCAGCTTCTTACCTACTATCCTAGTCTCTCTTGGCTGGTACCAATATCCTTTCAAATCTATGCTCTTATGTCAGCTTAGGTTGCCCACTGAAAAGTGTTGACTATAGTTTGCTTCTCTTTTTATCTATACAGTGCAGCTTTGCTACCATTTTGATTTCATCCCTGTGTCCAACCCAAACATTCGGGAGTTCATTCTGAATTTAGTGTCAGGGGTTCTCATTTGTCTAGAATGGGAAATAAGACAGTGAAAGCTTCAAGAGTTCTCAAATCAGCAAGATGATAAACTGATCCCAACCAGATGTCATATCCTTCCCATTGGTAGGGAACTGTATCTTTTTCTATATAGTTATCCAAATACACTTAAGGGAAATTTACAATATTTTAAAATTCAATTCTAGTTGAAAATTTCTTTATAGAACTACTGAATTGTTGTTTTAAGGTTTTAGAGATCCACAATAAGCAAATTATTCCAGTTATGTTCAAGAGTTGCATAACCAAAGGGATCTGTCCTTAAGACAAAACACAAATCAACAATTATTCATAATGCCTGGTATTTAGCTTAGTTGTATTTTTAAACGAAGTATCTTACTTTATCTAATGTTTATGTGATTAAATATGAACCTGTAGATGTTACCTTTCTTTGTTTTTTTTGTACAATTTGATAAATTTACAATGGATTTAAAATAACTCTTAAAATCCTTTGGTTGGTTTAAACACATGAGCTAAGCTGGATCAAATGAGATTTTGTTAGTAGTGTCAGCATAAATCTATATTTAAATTCAAGCACAAAGTTCAAGAACCAAAGGGGTGTACAATTTAAATGAGTTTGGACTGCTGGAAAAATTAAGACCCTATTCATTTTACTGAAGTTACATTAAAGATCAGAAAAAATAAATTATTTTTTGCTTGCTGGAGAAATTTTTAAGCAACTTTATTAAGTGGATTTTTAATCACTGAACATGAAATTTCACAAATGGAGTGGCTTAAAAACAACACATTTATTACCTTATAGTGTCCATGGGTCAGCAATCTGGTCATAGCTTAGCAGAGCTTCTGTTTAGGCTCTTGTAAGGTTGTATTCATGATGCCAGTCAAAGGTGGGTTCTAATCAAATACTGAGTGGGAAAAAATCCAATGTCATATTCTCATGATTGTCAACAGTTTCCATTCCTTCCAAGTATAGGATTCATGGAATCTTACTTTGTTCACTTAACATAGTGATTTATGGTCCTTCTAGGTTGTAACATGTATCTCTATTTTATTTATCAAACATAATGCTCATTCTCTAGATATAACCCATTTTACATATCCATTCACATTGGCATTTGAGTGGTTTCCACCTTTAGGCTATTTTATAAATCATTTCTTTCTTTCTTTTTTTTTTTTTTTTTTTTTTTTGACAGGCAGAGTGGACAGTGAGAGAGAGAGACAGAGAGAAAGGTCTTCCTTTTGCAGTTGGTTCACCCTCCAATTGCCACTGCCGCTGGTGCGCTGCGGCCTGCGCACCGCGCTGATCCAATGGCAGGAGCCAGGTACTTATCCTGGTTTCCCATGGGGTGCAGGGCCCAAGTACTTGGGCCATCCTCCACTGCACTCCCTGGCCACAGCAGACAGCTGGCCTGGAAGAGGGGCAACCAGGACAGAATCCGGCGCCCCGACCAGGACTAGAACCCGGTGTGCGGTCACCGCAAGGCGGAGGATTAGCCTAGTGAGCTACGGCGCCGGCTTTTATAAATCATTTCTTAATATACACATTCAAGTCATTTTAGGATATACTTTTCATCCTCCTGGGTGGACCTTTTCTGAAGAAATTTAATTTATATCTGTTTGGACATTTTTTGTCTTAACAGTTCTAGTATTACATTTTTGGATATCTGATATAAGCAGAAATTAAACTGTTATAAAAGGAAACATCACCTTGAGATAATGCTGTTTTACATTCGATTTCCAAGGTTGAATTCTTTGATTAAATGTGACTTGTATATGGAATTTGAATGTAAATGCAATTTGTAGTGAGGGCATAACAGTTAGATAAATGTGAAAACTTCTCTTCCTTGAAAAGAAGTTACTACTGCTCAGCAGCACCAGAAACACGCTGATTTATGACAAATTTCAAAAGATACCAGAAATGTTTAAGACATGCAACTTAATCATATGTTAAGTATTTCTGCATCTGTGCTTACAAAAGTAATATAAAATAACATTAAGAACGAATATTTAAGCCATATTCAATTTTCTCCTCTATTTGGAATTCTATTAAAATGACAGTATACTTACCTCAAGCATTTCATCAAGAGTTGAAAAGTACAATATTGAGGAAGGGACTTTCTTGATCCTTATGAATTAAATAGTAAAGATAATCTCAAGTAACACTGCATAAATTTACAGTTCAGTGGTCCAGAATGTTTAGCAATCTAGTTAAAGGTTAGAACAAGGTTTCAACCCCCACTGCTTATTTTTTAGTAAAAAGTTTATCTATTTGGCAGCAGAGGCACACAGACAGAGGAAGAGATAGGGATAGAGAGAGAGAGAGATCTAACAACCATTGGTTCACTCTTTAACAATTATTAAACCACTTGCTATGGATTGAATTCATCTCCCGCACCTCCAATTCATATATTGAAGCTCTATCCCACAAGGTTGGTATTTGTAGGAGGGGTTTTGGGAAGTAGTTCAGTTTAGATGAGTTCTTGAAGGTAGAGCTTTCATGAAGTAGGATTAAAAACCTTACAAGCAGAGGAAGAGAAACCAGGACCCACTCTCTAACATGTTAGGGTACAGTGAGAAAGTGAACAAGAAAACCAACAAGAAAACCTCTCCAGACACCAACCCTGCTATCACCTTTATCTGGACATTTAAAACTGTGAGAAGTAAAGTTCTATTGTTTAAATCACACAGCTTATCGTACTTTGTTAGAGCAGATAACGCTGACCAAAATGCCATTTGAGTGCAAATATGTTTTTATCATCCTCAATACAGTCATAATTAGTTAAAAGTAATATCTATTTTACAGATTATTTTATGTATTCATTAGAAAAAACAAGTATTTATATTATACTCCTTCATATAATTTTGATACTATTGCTATCTTAGTTTAATTTAGTCAAGATGTACTTAATTATTTTTTATAATGCTGACTTATCAAAATGCTGACTTGTTTTCCTACAAGTACATATGAATTACTAGGGTTTATTATAGTCACTTCTCTATTTGAAATGGAAGATTTTCTGGAACATGGGTGGCATCTTCACTGATATTCCAACAGTATATTAATCATGGAGGACATAAGAAATAGCAAGATAGTCCTTATTCGTGGATTGAAGGGATTAACATAATTAAGGTATCCATACTACCTGAAGCAATCTATAGATTCCCTGCAATCCCATCAAAATATCAATGCCATCCTTTACAAAATTAGGGAAAAAACAATCCAGATATTCAGATGGAACCCTGAAAGATCCAAAGCAGTCAAAGACATCCTGAGCAAATAAAGCAAGCAAGCAAACCAGCTAGGTTAATGCAATCACAATACACGACCTCAAACATAGTAAAAGACCATGGTAAATAAAATAGCATGGTACTGTCAGAAAAACCCACACAGAGATCAAGAGAGCATAACAGAAAACCTAGAAAAACCCTTATACCTTTAGCAAACTGATTTTTAACAAAGGTACCAAAAACATACTTTGAACAAAGGATAGATTTTTTAATAAATTATTTTAGGAAAACTGGATATATACATGTGGAAAAATGAAATTTGATCCTTACTTCTCACCACAAGAAAAGGTAACTCAAGGCGGATCTAAGACCTTAATGTGATACCTGAAACTGTAAAATTGCTAGAAGAAAACATAGGAGAAACACAAAGTCATTGGTGTGGACAATGATATTTTTGTTTGGGAGGGTAAGATCCCAAAAGAACAGGCAGCAAAAGTTAAACTATACAAATTGAATTATATCAAACTCATAAGTTCCTGCCCAAAAGAGGGAATTTGGCTAATGAGTACCAGGAGCTGGTGCTGTGGACCAGCGGGTTAATCCACTGTCTCATTGCTGGCATCCCATATGGGCACCTGTTTGCGTATAGGCTGTTCTACTTTTGATCTAACTCCCTGCTTAATGCACTTGGGAAAACAGCACAAGATGGCCCAAGTGCTTGGGTCAGTGCCACTCATACGGGAGACCTGGATTAAGTTCTGGCCTCCTGGCTCCAGCTTGGCCCAGCCCTGGCTATTGTGCCCATTTAGGAAGTAAATCAGCAGATGCAAGATCTCTCTGTCTCTGTCTCTCCTTTTCTCTGTAACTCTGCTTTTAAAATAAATAAGTAAATCTTTTTTAAAAAGATAAGGAATACTAAATCAGAGTTAGAGTGAATGATGTTCCTGGTGTTACATGGCATAATTGTGTAACTACAGCTCACTATAATTTGTTATTTATTTTATGAGCAAGTAGAAAAAAAGAGCTCCATGGATCCAACCACAGGTAATGTTCAAGAAAAGGAAATGTTGATTAACCTGATTGCATTAGCCCATATTATATACATGTAAAGAAATGTCTTACTGTGGCTCATAAGTATGTACAATTATTGTTAATAAATTTTAACAATGTAACATTTTGTAGGAAAATAATTTCTTGATAGATGAACCCACCATATTTTGATATAATCATGCTAAATAAGGTAACTCTTTAGAATCTCACAAAATATCTTCTGATTTATTTTCTCTCAAAATTGATTTTACAGTTATTTTATTTTGTAATGAGTACTAATTCTACATCAAATAAGTATATATGAACACTATGTTTATCAATAGGATATGGTGCTCATTTCCATCCATAATTATTTATATTACCACACTTCAATTTCTCTTACTATAAATCAAACCTAATTAAGCAATGTTATGCATAGGCAGACTATATGGAATTGATATGTTCAGGATATACATGGTGAAGACTGAATCAATTTTTTTTTTTTTGACAGGCAGAGTGGACAGTGAGAGAGAGAGAGACAGAGAGAAAGGTTTTCCTTTGCCGTTGGTTCACCCTCCAATAGCTGTCACGGCCGGCGCGCTGCAGCCGGTGCACCACTTTGATCCGAAGGCAGGAGCCAGAGCTTCCTCCTGGTCTCCCATGGGGCGCAGGGCCCAAGCATTTGGGCCATCCTCCACTGAACTCCCGGGCCACAGCAGAAAGCTGGACTGCAAGAGGGGCAACCTGGACAGAATCAAGTGCCCCAACTGGGACTAGAACCAGGTGTGCTGGTGCCGCAGGCAGAGGATTAGCCTATTGAGCCCCGGCGCCAGCCTTAATTTTCTGTATTTACATGGAATCTTGTGGTTTTACTAGTTAGTGATTACATTTTTCTTTTTAAGATTTATTTATATATTTGGAAGTCAGAGTTAGAGAGAGAGGGAGAAACAGAAGGGGAGAGAGAGATTCTCTATCTGTTGGTTCACTCTCAAGATGGCCACGACAACCAGAGTTGGGCCAGGCTAAATCCAGGAGCTTTGTTCAGATCTCAGAAGTGGGTGGCAGGGGCTCAGATATTTGGTCCTTCTTCTGCTTTAGTCCAGGCCATTAGCAGGGAGCTGGATTGGAAGTGGAGCGTGGCCGGTGCCGTGGCTCACTAGGCTAATCCTCCGCTTTGTGGCGCCGGCACACCGGGTTCTAGTCCTAGTCGGGGCGCTGGATTCTGTCCCGGTTGCCCCTCTTCCAGGCCAGCTCTCTGCTGTGGCCAGGGAGTGCAGTGGAGGATGGCCCAAGTACTTGGGCCCTGCACCCCATGGGAGACCAGGATAAGTACCTACTCCTGCCATCGGAGCACCTGCCGCAGCACGCCGGCCGCGGCTGCCATTGGAGGGTGAACCAATGGCAAAAGGAAGACCTTTCTCTCTGTCTCTCTCTCTCACTGTCCACTCTGCCTGTCAAAAAAAAAAAATAATAATAATAAAGGAAGTGGAGCAGCCAGGACACAAATCGGTGCCCATATGGGATGCCAGCATAGCAGTTTACTGGGTATGCTACAATGCTGGCCCAGTGAATACGTGTATTACCTTTAATTACTTCCTAGGATAATTGTACCCATCAATTCCAAGAATATAGGGTTTCAAATCTAATGAGGGATAATATTCTAAGCATTTAATTATGAGAACTATAATGTGTTTATGACTATGCCAGAAATTCTCAAATTCCATATTACTAATGTTTTGACTGAATAATTATTTGCTTCAGTAGACTTTCCTGTGAATTAGAAAATGTACAACAGCATCCCCCATCCTCTATCTAGAGTTCATGGCAGTAATACCCTCTCTACCTGCTGTGACAAACCAAAAATAACCCCAAACATTGCCAAATGTCCCCAAATGGGAGAAAATCACCACTGGTTGAGAACTATTGATCTACATATTTTAGTGAATGGATAATAGAGTTTCAATTGTTTTATGTATTTGAATCCACTTTGAAAGAAAAATGTTTATCATTTACAACACTGTAATATTTGCAGCTCAGTTTATTGATAAATCATTTGGACAGTAACATACTGAATTAAGTGGAATAAGATGAACTATGTAAAACCACTAGAGTACTAATTTATACATATTCCATATTTATACAAATTTATAAATGTATACAAATTTATAAATGTATCCATATTCCATATTTATACAAATTTATAAATGTATACTAATTTATACAAATTCCATATTTGTTCATTCCTTCTTACTTTACTTGAGTAAGACCAAATTTGAAACTTAAGTACTAGAAATGGCTAAGAGGTTTCTTAGTAGAGGAATTAATGATTTCTGCGAAGTTTGTAAAACCAAAAAAGTAGTCAAAATCAAATTGTATAAGGTAAAGGATCTAAACTTCAGGTTAAAACAAGCAAGAGTAAATGAGTAAACAGCAAGCAATACTATTACTTTTAGCCCCAAACATCTAGAAGGACATTGGAGGAGGCTAAATGGTTAAACTTTCCAGTGTTTGAGGGGTGAGTTGCTGTAGTGAGGTTTTGTAGAGTTTATGAGGGTTGTTGGCTCTAGCAGTCTTTGTAATTAAAGAAACTGAGAACCGACTGGCTAGTCTCTAGAATATAAACTATACCAATAACTAGCAGGGGAGATTATTAAACAATTGACAGGAATATAAAACAGGAACAATTGATTGAGAATATAGAAGAGCAGTGAGTATCAGAATTTGCAAGCTGGTTCTCTAAACCACAGTTTCAATCTCACAGCTTGCCACACAGATTTTTAGCTACTATTGGAAAATGTTCATAACAGATATTTTGATTCCAATGAGAAATATAAATAATATATGAACTAGATTTTGAACTTCTTTAAACTGAAGTTACTTTTGTATTCCTTAAATTCAGGTTATATTGTTTATTATGAGCTACCTCCATCTCAGAAAGTTGCTTTCCAAATTCTGTCATTTTCATTTAAAAGGATTACTGCTTTATAAATAATTGATTTTAGAAAGCTGAGAAGCTCATAAAGGGATAATGTTTATAATGTTTAGAGATTTTAGTCATCTGGCTGCTGGCACCCAACTCCAAGAGTAACATCAAATGTACAAGCCTTTATGTTAAGGTTGATGGTTTCCAGGGGCATTGTTAGCCCTGAGTTGTTACGAAACTAAAAATATAAGCAAATCTTTACCACCTGAAGGCTCACTTCCTCTATTCACACGTAGAGAACAGTATCTGTGTCTATCTTATGTAAGAACGTAACAGTAGAATTTTCACTTACCACAGTATTCAAGGTAAGTTTGTACTTTGAACTCTCCAGGGAGTTTTCAATAATAAGAAACAAATCACCATCGATAGTACATGAATATGCATATCATGACTCCTTCCTTGAATTCTGATTTAGCAGCTAGTGCAGAAGTCTTTTGCTTTTGATAAACTACCCTTGAGTTCAGATATTAAACATGATTCCCTTTCTTCTATTTATATATAATGTGCAGTGCCTTTTTCATAGGCAATTTACTCAAATTTATATTATGGCCTAGAGACTCTCATATAAAAACATACCTTATAAATGTCTTGTAATTTAAAAATATGATAACATTTAGCTAATCTTAATGTTTGGACAGGTCCAGTGTTGTGATGCAGTTGGTTAAACTACTGCTAGCAATGCCAGAATCCCATATGAGCATCGGTTTGAGATCCAGCTACTCTAGTTCCAATCTAGCTACCTGCTGACATGCATGGGAAACCAACAGAAGATGGCTCCAGTACTTGGAACCCACATGGCATTCCTGGATGCATTTCCTGGCTCTTGCTTTGGGCTTGGCTCACCCCTGGCACTTAGAATCATTTGGGGACTGAAATAGCAGAGAGAATATATCTCTTTCTCTATCTCTGCGTATCTCAGTGTCACTTAGTCTTTCAAATAAATAAATGTTCTTTTTTAAAAAAGAAAGTAACTTTTGGATGTTTTTAATGTAAATAAAAATGCTAAGCGAGAGGCTGGTATTGTGCAGTGGATTAAGCTACTGCCTGCAACACTGGCATCCCGTATGAGTGCTAGTTTGTTCCCAGCTCTCTGCTAATGCACATGGGAAAGTAGTAGGAAGATGGCCCAAGTACTTGGGCCCCTGCCACCCACGTGGAAGGCATAGATGAATTTCCAGGCTCCTGAACTCGTGTGGGAAACCAGGAAGAAGCTCTGGCCCCTGGATTCAGATTGGTGCAGCTCCAAAGGAGAACTTGAGCCATCTTCCACTGCTTTCCCAGGCCATAGCAGAGAGCTGGATTGTAAAGTGGAGCAGCCAGGACTCGAACTGGCACCCATATGGGATGTCGGCACTGCAGGAAGTAGCTTTACCCACTATGCCGCGGTGCCAACCCAAATATAGCTCTTGTATATCATAATTTATTCACCCTTGATTTATTAAAATCCTCTATCTTTTAAGATCAGGGAGCATTACTAAAACACATTTATCCCTGTGTTTATTAAAATTATTTAAAAAGTCTGCCTTGTTGACTTTTCCAGCAGCTGTTAGCAGAGTTTCTGCCCCGGTTCAAGGAGGCCAGGCCCTCACAAGGATCTTGGAGTGCCTCTGACCACCCACCAGAGACCTCAGATTATTGAATTTAAGATGCTGGCACTTGTTCAAGCTTAAGTGCACCAGTAAGACGTGACATCTCATCAGATATGGATACTTAGATATCTCAGATACCTACTGCTGTGTCAGCTTACTCCAAATCTTTGAACCAAAACAAACAAGCAAAATGCTTCACAGTATTGTCATAACTATACTTTTGTGGTCAAGGATTTGTCAATTTTTTACATATCAGCTTAAAAGTAGTTCTCCCCAGAACTATATAATGTTTCCTCAAGGAGTTTTGTTAATTACATTTGAATCTGGAACATTGACTCTCATTGGGAGAGCATTTCCATGTTTCCAGTGTTTCAGATCTAATGTTTAAATTTCTGATATCATAATCTCTACAGATTAGAGCTTGTAAATGATTCTTACCAGAATGCAACACGTATAAGAGATGAGTTTAAGAAATTTATTTGGTAAAATGATGATCAAAAACTGATATAATGCTTCAAATCATTTAAAAAATATTTTGAATAAGTTTAAAACTACAAAATGTCATAAGCACCGTAACAACAGAGCTACCCTTGAATAATGTGTTTTAATTAATTCTCAGTTATAAGCTGAGCATGCAAATTTATATTGTGACATATGTTTACACACTTTAAAGTGCTATGATTCATTTGGAAACATTTTGTTCGATGGATCCTAGAAATCCAGTAATAGAATATGACATCTTCATGACATATAGAGTGCTCAATGATTCCCATTTGTAACTCTTTTAATCTGTGAATTGCATTTTCAATATGCTATATTGCATCTGGCTTCCCAAATAAGAATCAGTAAGTTCTTACATGTTTTATTTTTTCAAATATATCATGAACACTAGCAGCATCTTTGAATAAGTTCTTTCATACCATGTTACATCAGTTGTGCCTGAATATTGGCCAAGTTTAACTAGAAAGCTAAGGTGAAACACACATAAAATGCCCCTTTTTCCATTTAATTGGAACTCAAAAGCCCCAAAAAAGGAATATACGTGCAATGTTTTTAAATGATAAAATTGAAGTGTCAGATAAGAATATAAATAATTCTGCTTCAAGAAGAACTATGTCCCAAAAGCTTCAATAATAGTTTGTGAGAAGAGCTAATAACTGAGCTGAATTTATAGAATAAACAAACTGCTTTGATAAAAGGGAGAGATTTTTATTTTGGGGATACTGCCCTAGTTTGTGATATGAAAATTTACAACATACGGCTTTTGGACTGGAAATGGAACAAATCTTGGAGTCAAGATATACAAAAACAGAGAGATAAGGCGGGAAACTATTGAAGGTGTATTTTTAGAAATTTCAGCTTAATTCACTAAGAATTTATTATATCTTACTATGCTCAAGTTATTATAAATCTGGCAACAGAGGAGGCTGTCACTGACATCCTACAGGAAAATATTGAAGACCTGGATCAAACTGATAGTGTCTCCATTTGCCTTTCTCTCTACGTTAGCCAATTATCCATATTTGTGTAAGCCATGGATTATGATAAGGAATGAATAACTGAACCAACAAAGGCTCAACTTCCAACTAGCAAAACGTTAGGTAGGAATTACGTCAAAGTAAAAGCCAATAGCATTCGGATATGACTAGATAGAGGCAGAGAGATTTGGAACATAATAGAATCTTTTGTTTCTAGTTTTGAAATTGGAAGAACATTGGAATTAATTGCAAGAGGTAAATCAATAAAATAAGAAATAGGAAATGGGGTAAGGGTGCAGTGTTGTTGTGGGTTAAGCCACCGCTTGTGACACCAGCAGCCCATAGGGAGTGCCAGTTTGAGTCCCAGCTGCTCTGCTTCAACCCAGCTTCCTGCTAATGCACCTGCGAAGGCCACAGAAGACGGTCCAAGTACGTGGGCCCTGGCCATCTGTGTGGGACACCCAGATGGAGTTCCTGGCTTCTGGCTGTGCATGTGCCACTCATGGGTGTGCAAGCATTTGGGGAGAGAATTAGTGGTTGAAAGCTTATGCTTGTGCTCTCTCTCATTCTGCCTTTTGAATAAATAATTAATGGAGTATTTAAAGGGAAAAGAAAGTTCCAGATGTGGAAGAAATGAAATCAGTTTTGAACTTTTTCCTGAATTCTATGACAACAGACTACATTAATACATATATACATTTGATTTTACTCTCATATTAAATTCAATGTCAAAAGAAAAAAATTCATGATACTGTAACTTAGAGAGAAGTAAATACCAAAATAAATAATCAAATCCAGCATTATAATAAAAGATTATATATGATTAAGTCTAGCTTATCCCAGAAACACAAAGTTGTTTTTTAACATCAGAAAATCAATTAATGTAATAAAGCATATTACTATAATTAGGACAAAAATCATGATTAGAGGCCAGCTGTGCCATAGCAGGAAAGCCATCACCTGCAATGACAGTATCACATATGGGACCCAGTTCATGTCCTGGCTGCTCTACTTCTAACTCAGCTCCCTGCGAACAGCCTGGAAAAGGCAGCAGAGGCTGGCCCAATTATGTATGCCCTGCCAACCATGTGGGAGTTCCGGAGGAAGGTACTGGCTCCTGGCTTCAGGTTGGCCTAGCCCAAGCCATTGCAGCCGTAGCAGGTTGAACAAATAGGTAGATGATCTCTCTCCCCACCCACCACCCACCTCTCTCTTTGTAACTCTTTTAAATAAATAAATCTTTTTAGAAAAGCACATGATTACTTTAATAGCTGCAGATAAAGCATTTGACAAATTCAGTTTCTGTTCATTATTAAAAACAAAATCTCAACAAATCTGCATGGAAAATAATGCCCACAACCTGATGAAGAGCATCTACGGGAAACCTATAGCTAGAAGTATTTTTAATGGCAAAAGAGTGAGTACTGTGCCGTGCAGCATTGAAGCCTCTGGCACCTGCACTGTTGGCCTTCACAGACTATTTGCAACTGAGATTTGGAAACTGTAACCCAGAGATGTTAAGCAACCTATTCACATCACACAGCTTACTAATGACTCAAACCAGGCTATCTGCTTCTGGAGTTCTTGCTGTTAACCTCCTTTTCCAGTACTTATTGATTATTTGAATTTTTCCCTTTCATGAATTTCCTACTTGTACCTTTCATCTATTTTCTTTATTGATTATGAGATTTATCAGTGAACAAGACAGTGAGACTATCGCTTTATACTGGGGGTAGAGATGAATCATTCTGTGGAGAGCAGGGAAAGTGGGTGTACTCACCTCTACAGTTGTTGCTAAGATGACACTTCTGATGTTGTGATATCACTGGGTAAGGGTGAAGAAATCCAGGGGAAAGTCTTAAGAATCATTGGGGGAAGAGTATTTTAGGCAGAGAAACAAACAGCCATACCATGGAGAGGAGCAGGATTGTATTTCAGTAGGGAGACTTGTTGATGGGAACACAGTGACCAACACCCTGAGGAAAAGGTTTCAGAGGTGAAGATGGGATGTGGCAGGATTAGGGGATAATTAAAACTGCATTGGACTGTCGGGGCCTTGGATGACATTGACTTTTATTCTGAATGGGACAATAGAGGATTTTGAGCAGAGGAGTGCCATAATTGCAGGTTTTTGCTAAGAGTCTCTGAAAGAGAATAGAATATAAGGAGGTGAACATGGGAGCAAGACACCAGGTGGGAAAACATCAGAATTATTTAGAGAAGTGATAATGATGTCCTACTCAATCATGATCTATAATTTTTGATGCATTGTTGCAGAGAAACAACTGAAGTTCCATTTACAAAATTTGCACTTAAATTTATTAATTGCATAGTGCTTCCTGACTATCCTTATCTTTTTTTGGAAAATTTTATTTAATAAATATAAATTACAAAAAAAAAACTTTTGGATTATAGCAGTTTTTCCTCCCATAACCACCGTCCCACCCACAAACCATCCCATCTCCCACTCCCTCTTCTATCCCATTCTTCATTAAAATTCATTTTAATTATCTTTATATACAGATCAACTTAGTATATACTAAGTAAAGATTTCAATGGTTTGCACCCACACAGACACACAAAGTATAAAGTACTGTTTGAAAACTTGAAAACTGTTTTTACCATTAATTCTCATAGTACAACATATTAAAGACAGAGATCCTACATGGGGAGTAAGTGCACAGTAATTCCTGTTGTTGATTTAACAATTGACACTATTATTTATGATGTCAGTACTCACCCGAGGCTCTTGTCATGAGCTGCCAAGGCTATGGAAGCCTCTTGAGTTCACAAATTCTGACCTTATTCAGACAAGGCACTAATCAAAGCGGAAGTTCTCTCCTCCCTTCAGAGACAGGTGCCTCCTACTTTGTTGACCCATTCTTTCTACTGGAATCTCATTTACACAGATCTCATGGGCTTTTTAGCCAGATCCGAACACCTTAAGGGCTGATTCTGAGGCCAGAATACTGTTTAGAGAATTTACCATTTATGAGTCTGCTGTGTATCCTGCTTCCCATGTTGGATCGATCTCCCCTTTTTAATTCTATCAATTATTATTAGCAGACACTGGTCCTATTTATGTGATCCCTTGGACAGTTAATCCTATCTTTATGATCAACTACGAACTTAAACTGATCACTTTAACTAGTAAGATGGCATTGATACCTGCCAACTTAATGGGATTTGGAGTCCCATGGTACATTTCTAGCTTTACTCTTGTGGGTAAGTCCAAATGAGAGTGTGCCGAACTGTACACCTACTCCCTATCTTATTCCCACTCTTATTTTTTAACAGGGATCAATTTTCTGTTGGATTTTAAATCCTAAGAATAATTGTGTGTTAATTAAAGAGTTCAACCAATGGTATTAAATAGAAAAAGAAAATACTAAAAAGAATAAAATTGTAAGCTGTTCCTCAACAGTCCTGACTATCTTTATCAAAATCAAGCTGCCTCATAATCTGAAGTGGGAAGATATCCCTAACATTTCCTTATTTTCTTCTTCTTCTTTTTTTTAATAGCAATTTATGTTAGAGGCATTTCTCTGAACAGAAGCATCATTTCAATTCCTTCAACATTTACCCTTTTTGCACTTCTAATTATCCACATATCATTTTCGTACACATTATTTCTTAAATTTAGCCCCTCCGCATTTTATATGGTTGTCTTGACTTTGGGGCTTTCTCTCTGGTTGCTGTTGTTTTCTATTACTTGATACTAAAGAGCATAAATGACATTGCAAAATATAATCAAGGTTCAATCTTTAGGACTTTTAAAAATTATTTCTACATTGAGATAAAAAATTCCCAAGATATCATCATTATATTAGATAATGTTGTCACTCTATCGAGAGGATAGTCATGAAAACTTGAAAATAACTGATTTGTAGCAGTGCTTCTTATAAGGGACTAAGAATGTGTTCCTTAATAGAAAATGAACATATCGTGCACAGTACTGCAAGGACTTAGTGTAGCAGTACTAATGTAGCCAATTCTGACAAGTTATACTTTTCCCTAGTACAGGTGCCCATTGGGAGTAATTAAATCAGCATCATATTCTGTTTGTCAACTTGTTAAACTGTAATTTTGAGAATTTTTTTCTTGAAATAAACTTTCAAAATGCAAAATTATTAAATAAGTCCTCTATTTTTAATAATATGAAAATAGATCTCTCTAGTAGCCAGACCAGGAAGCTGATCCACAACCTCTATAGCAATTGGTTCTTAATGATCAGGGAGTGGTAAGGACTGCCATCATCATCATTATTATTATCATTGCTATTATAATTATTAACCTTGCTTCTATCTCAGAACCAAGTGACGTGCTCTATGCTCTCCAATACAATTACCTAACATTCTTCATTTGTAGTTAGCCCATCTCCTGGTTCTCCATGTCAAGGACCTCCAAACACAGCATTCCTGAAACCTATCCCCCAACTTTGTCCTCATATCCACCCCATGAAGCTTTCTCATGTCTTGTCTGTTTTTGAGCCTCTTTCATATGCAAATGATCATGGCTAGTAATTCTTGATAAACTGCCTATGGCTGTTCTCATTCCATGGTCTTCCTTTATTTCCAAATTTGCATGAATCACATCAAGTTAAAAGATTACATTTCAGTGATGCATTTTTGCAAAATCATAAAGTGACTTAAGTTCATCTGTCTTGCCGTTCTTATAACCACATAATTGGTTCGAGGATAGTTTTACTAACAGATAATGTAGCATGATGCCTCATAACACAGCTTCTCAATGAATTGATGGCCTTTCATGAACTTTATATCCCAAATAGGCTAGGCACGCTTAATATAAATGACTTAACTTTTCTGCATTAAGAAAATATGTATGTATATATATATATATATATATATATATTCTATTACTGCCAGCCACTGTTTCATTTGCTATCAGACTGGCACATGTGCTGAGACATGCTGATGGTATGAAATACACATACAGTCTTTTCTCCTCAAAATACTAGTTGGTGGACAGACAATCCAACTTTTGCCTCTGGACATGCCCACTTAGTACTTTAAAATAGCCAAAGATCAATACTGAGCTTACCAAACAAAAAATGTGTGTGGCATTATTGTATACTAGCCACCGTGTTAAATGGATATTGCAAATATAAAATGCAGTGGGCACTCCAACTCCCATGTTTAAACTTCTTTTATATTTAATTTATATTCTAAATTTTTCATTATTATAGTTGATTTAAAAATAGCCTCTTCTCTGGTTCACTCACTTTTGGGGGCTTAAATTTTGCTTCACCAAATGTCTAGCAACTAATTGTTGCTACATAAAGTCACAGGATGTCGTGAGCATTGTGGTATAGCTGAGCTACTGCCTATGATGCTGAAATCACCCATGGGCATGGGTTCGAGACCCAGCTACTTTACTTCTGATCTAGTGCTCTTCTAATGGCCTTGGAAAAGCAGCAGAAGATGGCCCAAGTGTTTGGGGCCCTGCCACTCACATGAGAGACCTGGATGAAGCTACTGGCTCCTGGCTTCAGCCTGGCCCAATGCTGGCTGTTGTCCCATCTTGGGATTGAACCAGCTGATGGAGGATCTCCCATTCTCTCGCTGTAACTCTAACTTTCAAAACAAATATTTTTAAATAAGTCACAAGGTAGAAACGCGGATACTGGTGACTTTATATTGATAATACTCCAAAAGGTCCTAATGTTGCACTACAATCTCACTGCCTCCCTTCACAAAAACACCCTTACCTTCCTCCCTCCCCTCCCCTTCCCTTCATTTCTTTTAAAGGCAGATTTACAGAGAGAGGATAAGGAGGAGCAGGGAGAGAAAGGAACAAGGGGAGAAGGGTGAGGGGAAAGGGAAATGCTCCATCTTCTGGTTTACTCCCTAGATGGCCACAACAGCCAGGGCTGGACTAGGCTGAAGCAAGGAGCCAGTAGCCAGGAGCTTCTTCCACGTCTCCCACATGGGTGCAGGGGCTCAAGCACTTGGGTTATCTTTTGCTGCTTCCCCAGGTTCATTAGCAGGGAGCTTGATATGAAGTGGAGCAGCCAGATCTCAAATCCATGCCCATATGGGATGGTGTTGTAGGCAGAGGCTTAATTTGCTATGCCCCAATGATGATCCACTCATCTTGTCTTTATTTACAGAAATCTCACCGTTTTTCTGTATCATTTTCAATTAATGATCTTATTTCATGTCTCATGGGCCAAATAAAAGGCACCAGTAAAATGTTTCCCTACATTCTCTTTTTTTTTTAACTTTTATTTAATGAATATAAATTTCCAAAGTACGACTTACGGATTACAATGGCTTCCCCCCATACCGTCCCTCCCACCCACAACCCTCCCCTTTCCCACTCCCTCTCCCCTTCCATTCACATCAAGATTCATTTTCAATTATCTTAATATACAGAAGATCAGCTTAGTATACATTAATTAAGGATTTCAACAGTTTGCTCCCACAAAGAAACATAAAGTGAAAAATAATAGATGATTTTTTAAATGATGATGAAATCAGATCAGACCTATTGTCATGTTTAATCCCAGTGAGAGTCAAGTTGGGAATTGATAATTTCTTTCTTTTTTTTTTTTTTTTTTTTTTTTTTACAGAAGATCAGTTTAGTATGCATTAAGTAAAGATTTCAACAGTTTGCACCCCCATAGAAACACTATTGTTTGAGTACTCGTTATAGCATTAAATCTCAATGTACAGCACATTAAGGACAGAGATCCTACATGAGGAGTAAGTGCACAGTGACTCCTGTTGTTGACTTTACCAATTGACACTCCTGTCTATGGCATCAGTAATCTCCCTATGCTCCAGTCAAGAGTTTCCAGGCTATGGAAGCCCTCTGAGTTCTCTGACTCTTATCTTGTTTAGACAAGGTCATAGTCAAAGTGGAGGTTCTCTCCTCCCTTCAGAGAAAGGTACCTCCTTCTTTGAAGACCTGTTCTTTCCACTTACAGAGATCTTTTTGCCAGAGTGTCTTGGCTTTCCATGCCTGAAATACTCTCATGGGCTTTTCAGCCAGATCCGAATGCCTTTAGGGCTGATTCTGAGGCCAGAGTGCTATTTAGGACATCCGCCATTCTATGAGTCTGCTGAGTATCTCACTTCCCATGTTGGATCACTCTCCCCTTTATTTATTCTATCGGTTAGTGTTAGCAGGTACTAGACTTGTTTATGTGCTCCCTTTGACTCTTATTCCTTTCATTATGATCAATTGTGAACTGAAATTGATCACTTGGAATAGTGAGATGGCATTGGTACATGCCACCTTGATGGGATTGAATTGGAATCCCCTGGTATGTTTCTAACTCTACCATTTGGGGCAAGTCAGCTTGAGCATGTCCCAAATTATACATCTCTTCCCTCTCTTATTCCCACTCTTATGTTTAACAGGGATCACATTTCAGTTAATTTTCAACACTTAAGAATAACTGTGTGATAATTACAGAATTAAAACAGTCATATTAAGTAGAACAGACAAAAAAATACTAAGAGGGATAATGTATTAAGTTGTTCATTAACAGTGAGGGCTATGCTGATCAAGTCACCGTTTCTCATAGTGTCCATTTCACTTCAACAGGTTTCCTTTTTGGTGTTCAGTCAGTTGTCACCGATCAGGGAGAACATATGGTATTTGTCCCTTTGGGACTGGCTTATTTCACTCAGCATGATGTGTTGCAGATTCCTCCATTTTGTTGCAAATGACTGGATTTCGTTGTTTCTTACTGCGGTATAGTATTCTAAAGAATACATATCCCATAATTTCTTTATCCAGTCTACCGTTGATGGGCATTTAGGTTGGTTCCAGGTTTTAGCTATTGTGAATTGTGCTGCGATAAACATTAGGGTGCAGACCGCTTTTTTGTTTGCCAATTTAAACTCCTTTGGGTAAATTCCAAGGAGTGGGATGGCTGGGTCGAACGGTAGGGCTATATTCAGGTTTCTGAGGAATCTCCAGACTGACTTCCATAGTGTCTCAACCAGTTTGCATTCCCACCAACAGTGGGTTAGTGTCCCTTTTGTCCCACATCCTTGCCAGCATCTGTTGTTGGTAGATTTCTGTATGTGAGCCATTCTAACCGGGGTGAGGTGAAACCTCATTGTGGTTTTGATTTGCATTTCCCTGATTGCTAGTGACCTTGAACATTTTTTCATATGCCTGTTGGCCACTTGGATTTCCTCTTTTGAAAAATGTCTATTGAGGTCTTTGGCCCATTTCTTAAGTGGATTGTTTGTTTTGTTTTTGTGGAGTTTCTTGATCTCTCTGTAGATTCTGGTTATTAACCCTTTATCTGTTGCATAGTTTTCAAATATTTTTTCCCATTCTGTCGGTTGTCTCTTCAATCTCCTGACTGTTTACTTTTGCAGTACAGAAACTTCTCAATTTGATGCAATCCCAGTAGTTGATTTTGGCTTTGACTGCCTGTGCCTCCCGGGTCTTTTCCAGTAATTCTTTGCCTGTGCCAATATCTTGAAGGGTTTTCCAATGTTCTCTAATAATTTGATGGTGTCAGGACGTAGATTTAGGTCTTTAATCCATGTTGAGTGGATTTTTGTGTAAGGTGTAAGGTAGGGGTCTTGCTTCATGCTTCTGCACGTGGAAATCCAGTTTTCCCAGCACCATTTATTGAATAGACTGTCCTTGCTCCAGGAATTGGTTTTAGATCCTTGATCAAATATAAGTTGGCTGTAGATGTTTGGATTGATTTCTGGTGTTTCTATTCTGTTCCATTGGTGTATCCATCTGTTTCTGTACCAGTACCATGCTGTTTTGATTACAACTGCCCTGTAGTATGTCCTGAAATCTGGTATTGTGATGCCTCCGGCTTTCTTTTTGTTGTACAAGATTGCTTTAGCTATTCGAGGTCTCTTGTGCCTCCATATGAATTTCAGCATCATTTTTTTCTAGATCTGAGAAGAAGGTCTTTGGTATCTTGATTGGTATTGCATTGAATTTATAAATTGCTTTTGGGAGAATGGACATTTTGATGATGTTGATTCTTCCAATCCATGAGCATGGAAGATTTTTCCATTTTTTGGTATCCTCTTCTATTTCTTTCTTTAAGGTTTTGTAATTCTCATCGTAGAGATCTTTAACGTCCTTGGTTAAGTTTATTCCAAGGTATTTGATTGTTTTTGTAGCTATTGTGAATGGGATTGATCTTAGCAGTTCTTTCTCAGTCATGGCATTGCTTGTGTATACAAAGGCTGTTGATTTTTGTGCATTGATTTTATATCCTGCCACTTTGCCAAACTCCTCTATGAGTTCCAATAGTCTCTTAGTAGAGTTCTTTGGATCCTCTAAGTACAGAATCATATCGTCTGCAAAGAGGGATAGTTTGACTTCTTCCTTCTCGATTTGTATTCCTTTGATTTCTTTTTCTTGTCTGATGGCTCTGGCTAAAACTTCCAGAACTATGTTAAATAGCAGTGGTGAGAGTGGGCATCCCTGCCTGGTGCCAGATTTCAGTGGAAATGCTTCCAACTTTTCCCCATTCAATAGGATGCTGGCTGTGGGTTTTTTATAAATTGCTTTGATTATATTGAGGAATGTTCCTTCTGTACCCAATTTGCTTGAGTTTTCATCATGAAAGGGTGTTGAATTTTATCAAATGCTTTCTCTGCATCAATTGAGATAATCATATGGTTTTTCTTTTGCAGTCTGTTAATGTGGTGAATCACATTGATTGATTTGCGAATGTTGAACCATCCCTGCATACCAGGGATGAATCCCACTTGGTCTGGGTGGATGATTTTCCTGATGTCTTGTTGTACTCTATTGGCCAGAATTTTATTGAGGATTTTTGCGTCTATGTTCATCAGGGATATTGGTCTGTAATTTTCTTTCAGTGCTGCATCTTTCTCTGGCTTAGGGATTAAGGTGATGCTGGCTTCATAGAAAGAATTTGGGAGGATTCCCTCTTTTTCGATTGTTCTGAATAGTTTGAGAAGAAATGGGATTAGTTCTTCTTTAAATTGTCTGGTAGAATTCAGCAGTGAATCCATCTGGTCCTGGGCTTTTCTTTGTTGGGAGGGCCTTTATTACTGTTTCAATTTCTGTTTCAGTTATGGGTCTATTTAGGTTTTCTATGTCTTCATGGTTCAATTTTGGTAGATGCATGTGTCCAGGAATCTATCCATTTCTGATAGATTTTCCTGTTTGCTGGCATACAGGTCCTTGTAGTAATTTCTGATGATTCTTTTTATTTCTGTGGTGTCTGTTGTTATGTTTCCTTTTTCATCTCTGATTTTATTGATTTGGGTCTTTTCTCTACTTTTTTAAGTTAGTTGGGCCAATGGGGTGTCAATTTTGTTTATTTTTTCAAAAAACCAGCTTCTCGCTTGGCTGATTTTTTGTAGTGTTTTTTTTTGGATTCAATCCTGTTCATTTCTTCTCTGATTTTAATTATTTCTCTTCTCCTACTAGATTTGGGTTTGGTTTGCTGCAGTTTTTCTAGGTCCTTGAGATGCGCTGAAAGCTCATTTATTTGGTACCTTTCCAATTTCTTGATATAGGCACCTATTGCTATAAATTGCCTCTCAATACTGCTTTTGCTGTATCCCATAAGTTTTGATATGTTGTGTTGTTGTCTTCATTTACTTCCAGAAAGTTTTTGATTTCTTTTTTGATTTCTTGATTGACCCATTGTTCATTCAGGAGCATGTTGTTCAGTCTCCATGTGTTTGCATACTTTCTAGGGTTTCTTGAGTTGCTAATTTCCAGCTTCATTCCGCTGTGGTCTGAGAAGCTGCATGGTATGATTCTAATTCTTTTAAATTTGCTAAGACTTGCTTTATGGCCTAGTATGTGATTAATCCTTGAGAAGGTTCCATGCACTGCTGAGAAGAATGTGAAGTCTTCAGATGTGGGATTGAAAGTTCTGTAGATATCTGTTAGATCCATTTGGGCAATTGTGTCAATTAAATCTGCTGTTTCCTTGTTGATCTTCTGTCCGGATGATCTGTCTATTTCTGAGAGTGGAGTATTGAAGTCCCCCAGTACTATTGTATTGGAATCTAAATCTCCCTTTAAGTCCCTTAACATATCTTTTAAATAGACCGGTGCCCTGTAATTAGGTGCATATACATTTATAATAGTTACATCTTCCTGTTGAATTGAACCCTTAATCATTATATAGTGTCCCTCTTTGTCTCTCTTAACAGTTTTTGTATTAAAGTTTATTTTGTCTGATATTAATATGGCTACACCTGCTTTTTTTTTGGTTTCTGTTGGCATGGAATATCTTTTTCCAACCTTTCACTTTCAGTCTGCATGCTTCTTTGTTAGAGAGATGTGTTTCTTGTAGGCAACAAATAGTTGGGTTGTGTTCTGTGAGCCAGTCAGCCAAACGGTGTCTTTTAACTGAAGAATTCAGACCATTAATGTTCAATGTGACTATTGATACGTAGTGACTTTGCCCTGCCATTTTCCCGGAAATATTTTCTAGTATATGCTTTGAGCTTCCCATGCTCTTTTACTGGTAGGTGTTCTTCCTTTCCCTTCTTTCATATTGATGGCCGTGTTTCTGTGTTTCTGAGCGTAGCACATCTTTAAGTATCTTTTGCAGGGCCGGACGAGTGGCCACAAAGTCTTTCAATTTCTGTTTGCTATGAAAGGTCTTTATTTCACCTTCATTCACAAATGAGAGCTTGGCAGGATATAATATTCTGGGCTGGCAATTTTTCTCTCTTAGCACCTGTGCTATGTCTCGCCATTCCCTCCTAGCCTGTAGTGTTTCTGATGAGAAGTCTGCTGTGAGTCTGATTGGAGATCCTCTGAGAGTGATCTGACGTTTCTCTCTTGCACATTTTAGGATCTTTTCTTTATGTTTCACTGTGGTAAGTTTAATTACCACGTGTCGTGGTGAGGATCTCTTTTGGTCATGTTTATTGGGGGTTCTATGAGCTTCCTGTACTAGGATGTCTCTGTCCTTCTCCAAACCTGGAAAGTTCTCTGCTAGTATCTCACTAAAAAGGCCTTCTAATCCTTTCTCTCTCTCCATGCCTTCAGGAACTCCTAGAACTCGAATGTTGTTTTTTTTTAATAGTATCCTGTAGATTCCCAACAATATTTTTTAGATTTCTAATTTCCTCTTCTTTTCTTTGGTTTGACTGTATGTTTTCCTGTGCTCTATCTTCTAAGTCCAATATTCTCTCTTCTGCTTCACCCATTCTGTTTTTAAGGCTTTCTAATGTGTTTGTCATTTGATCTATTGAGCTCTTCATTTCATTTTGATTTCTCTTCACTATCACACTTTCCTGTTCTACTAGTTTCTGAGTTTCATTTTGATTCTTCCTTAAAATTTCATTTTCACGAGAGAGATTTTCAATCCTGTCCAATAAGGATTTCTGTAGTTCAAGGATTTGCTTTTGAAAACTTCTAAATGTTCTTATCATAAATTTTTTGAAATCCGTATTTGCATTTCTTCTATCTCATCATCTTCATAATCTTGGTTTGGGGTGTTTTGTTTATTTGGAGGCATCATAGTGTCATCGTTGATCTTGTTCCCTCGATTTCTGTGTTTGTTGCTTGGCATAGTTAATTCTTCTTGCGTCACTGTGCATTTTTTTTTTAATTTTTTTTTTTATTTTATACTATGTCCGTGTTAAGTGGACTGCCTGCTGTTGGAGGAGCCTTGGAGGCTTGAGATGGGTGCGGCCTGAGAGCTCTGTTTGGTTCTTCCTGGTTAAGGGTGTGCAAAGGTGACACCCTCAGGTTATGCGTGGTAAATCTCTCTTTATTTATTTATTTATTTATTTTAGTTATTCAGGGGGTAAGTAGCACCGCACAGCACTGCTGTGCAGAATTGATGGTATTTATCTTCCAGTCTCTGGCTTCTACCCAAAGAGTCTGTGTAGGCTCCTCTGGACTCCCACTGGGTTGCCTAGGCTACTGAATTGTAGTGACTCAGTTCCTTAGCTCTCCCCTGTTGATATGTAAATCCAGAGAGGGGGCCTGCTCTTTGTCTCTTGGGAATTCTTCAAGCCTTGCAGCCTTGCAACCTTTGCAAGGTTAGGGGAAAGAGAAACCCCCAAGCTTTTTTTAATTTTTTTCTTTCTTTCCGGTAGTGAGTTTGCTGCACTTTCCAGCCCCCCTCTAGATTCTGACCCCCGTTTCCCCACCAATGTCTCGGGTTATTGAGCTCACCTCCCCTTCCAGCCCCGATGTGTGGACTCGGAGCCCTGGACGTTGCAACTCTCCCCGCTGTTGTCTGTGTGACATGCACTCCCCTTCCTGCACTGGTGCGCAGACCCTGCAGCTTCCATGGCACCCGTGGCTCCCGCAGCTCGGCTTCCTCGCGGTGAGAGACCTTGTTCTCCCAGTAGGACCTCCGATTCACAGCCACTCGATCCAGAAGAGTTTCCTCTGCAATATTTTCCTGGTTCTTTTTTTCTGAGGCTACCGTAACTCCCCTTTTATTAAACTAAATTTTCCCAGACTATCGGTGAGCGCCCTCACTATTCCGCCATCTTGGCTCCGCCCCTCCCTACATTCTCATAATTAAATTTACAGGCAAACCAATCCCTATGCTCCCATTTTTGCCCTATTTTCTTTTCTTGCAGTGGAGGAAGTTGTTTCCTATCCTTGCTTTTGGCCCCACAGTCTTATGAACATTCACCCTCAGGGATTTCATTGCTATTTGAGCCCTTTTCTGTCCTAATTCAGAAGCTGCTCACTGTGTCGTTCTCACTGACATACAAGTAGGTGTTGTTTGTCATCAGGAAATACAACCCCTACCCAGACACAGACACACACATTCACACGTATTAGTCCCAGCCATGAGGGCCTCAAAAAATGTAAAATAAATATGTAAATGGATTGCTACTGAATACATTTGTTTCATCAAAGTTGCCAATTTATAAAGATTGTACTGATAAACTGTACAAATTTTAAAGACTAATTATGTAATAAGCAACACACATGATTATATATTAATTAGATTATACATTTTTCTGTATCGGATATAAATAACACAAAATCTTTGTGGGCATATCTGTAGGTGATAGTTAATATTTTGATCCTAGAAACCACATCAGTATGAAGGAAACTCTGAATCTCAAATTATGCATTATAAAGAAACTAAACCTGAGTTGGAAGGGCCAACTTTGTAGCACTTTTGGTTAAGATGTTACCTGTGACAGCAGCATTCATTATCAGAGTGCTCCTTCAAGTCCCAGCCACTCTGCTTCTAATCAAACTTTCTGGGAATGCACAGAGAGCCATGGAAGAAGTCCTAATGTTTGGACTGCCACTCATGTGGGAGAAAAGGGTCGAGTTCCCCGTTTCCCACTTTGGCCTGGTTAGACGCAGCTGTTGCAGATATTTGGGTTATCAACCTACAGATAAGAGATCTTTTGTTCTCTTTTCTTCTGTCATTCTTTCAAATAAATAATATTTTTCTGAGTTTAGTTAGAAACTTGTTTATCTTTACAGTATCCTTTCCAGATGCATTAGATATTGGATGTCTTACTAAATGCAACATCACTGGAATGCAAGAACAGTAAAAGGTGTTTTACACTTCACCAATAATTATCCAGATATCGAAGAACTAAGTGTAATGTGGGAAATTATTTGTCCTTTTCCTAAAACTTTGAACAATTAGTATGCCAATCTCATATAAACAATGAGAAAATTAATATAAAAACACATAATTTATTTTAGGGAATTTGCCTCCTAAATTTAAAATATGCCATCAAATAAGTGAAAAAGAGGAAATAAAAATTATCTCCAGTACAATCAGTGACTTACCAAAAAGATTAGTGTTTCTGCTTATTATTAAGGCAATTTCTTAAAAAGAATGTATCATAATTCATAATTCTTTGTGACCCCATCTTGTGCTGCAGGGAATAGTCACAGTACCTATATACAAAAAACATCCATGGGAAATGCAGAGTATGATTTTTAGCAAGAGGAAAACGATGTGTGAGTTGTGGCAATGCTGAAATTTACATGAGCCCTGTAAGACAGGAGGAGGAGGACAGGGATTAAGAAAGACATCCACCTGTTTGTGTTTCAAGGAAAAGGCTGACACAAAAGAACCGGGCTTTCATATACAATTAGACAAGAATCCTGGATAACCAAATTTTTTGTAATAAATCCAGACACAGCCACAGATCCTCAAAATTCCCATTCCCGAGTTCATAAATGATTCACTGAACTCTTGGCTATCAACTAACCAAATGGCTTCTAACTTGATCGAATTTTAAGTCAATTTCTTTCATTTTTCCAGTCCACTGAACTTGGACCCCTCATCAGCCCAAGCTGGCAGCAAACAATCCTTCCTATCCCCTCCGTAGAAAAGGCAGACTTCAGTACAAATCACATGCTGATCACGCATCTAATCATGCCACCTGCTACCCCTTACTCAGGTTGCTCTAAACTTGTTCATTCCATAAAAGCTCTTTTCTGTATGATATTTGATACACTTGCAGATCTCAAGAAAGATTTCTATCTTCAATAATATTCCTCCCACTGATGCAAATACTCCCTTTCTCTGGACTACAATAATCCTTTTGAATGAAGTCTTTTCTTATTTGAGTATATGTATTATTTCCCTAACTTATAGCAGCACAGTATGATTGCTCAATAACATGTCTTTCATTCTTTATCACTGTTTCTTTGTTATCCCAACAAGGAAAACCCTAATACTGTATGATTTGTGGATTAGTGTGATTTGCCTAATCTCTGTAGACTGTGAGAATATACGACCTGGGTTTGCTGCGAAGACCTCACTTGATTGATAGCCATCAGAATATTTAAATGATCAGCTTATTTCTAACAGTTCAACTCAAGAAAAACTCACAAGAAATTTAAATATTTTCTTCACTGTGGAGCATTGGTCCAGCAGGGTGCATTCTCACCCTGCAACTTTCCCTTTATATATATTAAAGTTTTTTGTTGGTTTCAGAATAGTTATTCTGTTTCTGTTTAAAGTTACATATTTTAATAGTATGAAGGAAATCTATGGTAAGTAATTGGTTCCAACAAAGATTTTTTTTTTTTTTTCCCCATCTTTCTCTGGTCAGGCTCAGATCCCTCGCACATAGTGGTGTTGAGATTAATGTTTTTTACTGTGTTCCCAACCAGGTTCAGATTTGTTGCTAGGTGTTGTGAAGAGTTTTGAAAATTACAGCAGCCCAAACCTTTCAAACTTCAACTTTGAATGGGAAGGTGAGGTTGGATACACCACTGGATGGAAGGGAAACCAGTGACCTAGGTCAACTCATTAGCAATTATGTGTAAAACTCCTTGGATAATTTAAGATTTTCTCTCTCTCAGGCAGACCTAAATTTGGTGGATGTGGGTCCTAAAAGCCTCTCTGAGGTATTAAAAGTTTCCAATGAAGACTCACATATCCTCATCCTCAAAAACTCTTCATCTACAGTCTTTTATATTCGTGACCTCTGACTCCTGTACCTCATCGCTCTGGTTAAACCACAACTGCGCTGTCTACAACCACTAACTCATAACAACTGTTCTTCATCTTCCAAGAAGCAATTTGGATCATTTATCTTGAATCTGTTTGAAAATAGGTTAATTCCATCTGTTAACATTCTAGGAAACATTTCTTCTTCTTTGGCAAGGCATAACCGAGTTCTCCTGAATAAAGATTTATGTTTGAGGATGCTTGGATTTCTTTCACTGCATTTTAAAAATTTACACTCAAATATCTCTTTGGCATATAATGCCAGGGTCTGCTAAAAGTGGGGGGGATTAAAGAAGGGTTGCAAGTTAGTTTTTTCCCCTGAATTTGAGAAATAGTAACATATGTTCTACCAATGGCTTTTGATCAGACACTAGAGTCTGATTAGTGCTGATTAGCCATGCAATTAATATTATTCCGAGAATCCGTCTGGTTTGCTAAATGATTTTAACTAATTTTTTTATTTGACAGGTAGAGTTACAGACAGTGAAAGAGAGAGATAGAGAGAAAGGTCTTCCTTCCGTTGGTTCACTCCCCAAATGGCCGCTATGGCCAACAGGAGCTGTGCTGATCCAAAGCCAGGAGCCAGGTGCTTCCTCCTGGTCTCCCATGCGAGTGCAGGGGCCCAAGCACTTGGGCCATCCTCAACTGCCCTCCTGGGCCACAGCAGAGAGTTGGACTCAAAGAGGAGCAACCAGAACTAGAACCCGGCACCCATATGGGATGCTGGCAACGTAGGTGGAGGATAAGCCAAGTGGCTCCATGGCACCGGCCCCCTTTAACTAATCCTTAAGTGAACTGAACACCCATCTGCATGGACTGAATGTATTTTCTGTGATTTTCTCTTGACTCCCTTTTTCATACTCTCCCTATTTTTTTCTTGTAGAAATATTTGTCATTCCACTTGTAAAACACTATTTTGTTTAATTGATTCTGTCTCTCCCTTTCAGACTATAATCATTTTAAAGGAAGGGACCATGTTTTATTTATCTTCGTAAACCAGCACCTAACACTGTTTCAGCATAAATAACTGAATCAATGAGGAAATGAGAGATACTAGATAAACCAAATACAAGTGATAGGTAAGAAAATCACATAAATGTGCATAACTTTGATAACAAGTCAAGAAGCTCCCTGTCAAAGTAGCTGCAATAAATGGCAGGGGGTGGAATGTTAAGAAATGAGTTTAGGAATTATATTTCTTTGTTGAACACTTGCACAAAGGATGAGATTTTTGTGTTTACACATTCTATTTTGAAGATTTATTTTAATCATTTAAGAATAGCCTACTGATAGCTCATTAAAATATCTGGTTTCTAAAGGCCTAATTCTCCAACCAATAATAATGCAAAGTTGTTTTAGAGTTTTGTTTGTAATGGTTCAAAAGAAGATAAGGTATCATTTTCTACTTTGACTGCATCATTAACCCACCGTGTGAGTTGTACACGTTTTTAATTTCTCTTGCCTTAGTCATCTCAGGCATAAAATTGGGAGGAAATCTGTAACTGATAATGCCGCTGAGTGATTTGCTTAAAGATGTCCAAGATAATAAAGTCAGATTGAATTTAATGTATGTTCTAAGACTAAAATTAACTCAGACAAAATATTTCATAAAGTTGTTTGTTTCTATAGTGATCAGAAAATGTCTCAATTTCTTTTAAAGTCTAATGACATTTTAGTAGAATAAACTAGATTTATAATAGGTCATTTGTTTTCAAGAAAGATTCTCTATTATGTTTTTCTCTAGGAAGATTCAGATCCTAGGGATTTCAATACTGCGAATCTAATATGGTTTGCCAGATCTCACAAGGATCCTTTGTGGTTACAGCTCTTCTGCCTCCTCCTCCCCTCTCTTCCCATTACCTCCTTCCCCTTCCCCTTTTCTTTTTCCACCTTCTCCTCCATTTTAGCTTCATTGTGTATTTACCTGGAGTGACAGGTTGTCCATACTAAAAAAAAAGAAACATCAGAAACAACTGCTACACCAGAAATACAACTCTAGACTCTACCCTCAGACCTGCAGGAAATGAGTTCAAAATTGATAATATATGAAGCGAAACGTCAATTTAGGGGAAACATTCAGTTCATTTTATAATTTCTCCACTTGACTGACAAGTATATTTTACATATAATCTGGGGCAAAAAATTTATCTTTGATTTGAAAGTATTTTAGAAACTTAAATTTTTCTAAACTTGTTATTGAATCTTAGAGACCACTGAATAACCACTTTTGATTCTCAGTAGGTCATTGTATTGTTTTGAACTAAAGAACTTATTTTTAAAAGAAGTAAACAGATTCTGTGTTAACAGCTACAACTCCTCACAGCAGTCTACCTGGCTGATCACACCTTCCCTTTTGACAAGCACATGCCCAAGGCTCTGGGTTACTGTGTAAACACACTGATGTAGTTTACTTCCTACTTCATTAGTCAATTCTTCTCATTCTCCTTTCTCAGATACTCTTCTTCTTATCAGTCTAATTACTGATATTACTGTATCCTTGGGTTTCTTCTTTTCATGGTTGTAACTACCAATTCTACCATTTTTATACACAGTATACATCCAAATGCAAATTATTAAACCTAATGTCTTTTTACCATGCTCCATTCCCCATTTTCTGCCTCTGGACATCCTAAGCTCTTGTTTTTTCTTTTCTTTTGAGCACAGCCACATTCTGGTAGCTATGCAGGTTCTGTTTATCTTCCTTTGGGGAATTTGGAAAGAGTTTTGTTTAGTATCTCTGATCTATTGTCAAGGAAGTCCAGATTCATGCTGACAGTTTAGCTCCAGAGGTACCTATCATGAGACCTTACATGTTATCAAGAAACTCCCATTAACCAACAGTCAAGAAGATATTCTTAGTATTTCATTTATCTACAAGTATAGAGAGCAATGGAGAAGATGGTCCCTTTATTGGAGAGTATTTCTTGGTAAACCAAGCTATATCTCATCCAAGCAAATAACTCATAGGATGAAGTAAGACAGGACCCAGTAATTATATTACAACTTCTAAGTTTCTATAGAAAACTTATATTCTCCTTCTACATGCACCCTCTTTCCATGTCACTCCTCTCCCAAATGCATACTTCCCCTGATAAATGACAGCATTAATGACTGAGTTTTTTTATTTTTTATGTTTTTAAAGATTTATTTATTTATTTGAAGGGAAAAGGCATAGAGAGGCAGAGGCAGAGGCATAGACAGATCTTCCATCCACTGATTCACTTCCCAAATGGCTGCAATGAACACAGCTGGGCTGACCTGTAGCCTTGAGCCAGGAGCTTTTTTCGCTTCCATATGGGTGCAGGATCTCAAGGACTTGGGCCATATTCTACTGCTTTCCCATGTCATAGCAGAAGCTGGATAGGAAGTGAGGCAGCCAGGTCCTGAACTGGCACCCGTATGGGATACTGGCACTGTAGGCAGTGGCTTTACTTGCTTCCGCCACAGTACTGGCCCTTACAGAGTTGTTTTAAGCCATGAGCCAGAGATCCCTCTGTATTCCCCCTTCTTTCTCACCTCCACATTTTGTCAATTATGTTATTAAATCCTGTACCAATATGCATCTACAACTCTGTTACCATTATCATTCCTCTGTCCACATTAACCATTATCTCTAACCTTAATTATTGAAATTACCTCCTAACTCATCTCTTGGCTTCCAGAATTACCCTCTTCAATCTGCTTCCCCATGCTGCCAGTGGTAAAAGTGAACAACTTTGGGTTGGGCGTGTGGAACAGCTGGTTAAGCCACAATTTGGGATAGATGCATCCCATATTAGAATGCTAGTTCGAGTCAAAGCTCCAGTTATTCCAAACAGACTTCCTGCTAATGTGCCAGAGAAAGCAGCAGATGATGGCTCTATTGTTTGTGTGTTTGGTACCCTCAAGAGTTATCCAGATGAAGTTCCAGGTTCCTGGCTTTAGCTTGGCTCAGCCCTGACTATTGAGGGCATTTGGGTGTGTGAACTAGTGAATCAAAGACATTTATTCATTCACTCACTCTTTCTCTGCCCCCCTCATTACTCTGCCTTTCAAATAAATAAATGTATTTTAAGTGAACAACTGAAACTCTCTACTTCTAAGTTTAAAGGCTTTGGCTTCTGATGTGCTTGAGCCAGCATTCAGATTTTTCACCAATACATTATTAGACTTCAATCTAGATCCTGCTTTTATCTGTAATCTCATTATCCATTGTTGAGTTTCAGCAACTTCTGGTTTCTTTGCTTTAATAAAAAAGACTTCATTCTTTCCCAACTCATTCCTTTAGGCATTCTAATTCCAATGATAGAAAAATTGTTTCCACAATAGCTCCTGTTCCTGTCCATTTCTCTGCCATTCACCTACTTCCTATGTAAATAACTTTCAGTACTCCAAGTTACACAATAAATATTATTCTCAACAAAAAGCATTGGACATATTTCCATTTCCTCATTTCTAGAATGAGTTTTTATTCATCATAAAAATTATTTTTATATTTATTATTTATCCACTGTCATTTTTTCTACTTCTTCATGGAATGTGGGTTTAAAATTCCCTTATGACATGCCTAGTGTTGACAATCTATAGACATCTGATAAATAATTTCTGACTGACTGAAGGACTGGTTTAACCTAATTTATAAGGATCATGACTTGTATAAATTTGAACTCATTTCAAAATCATAAAAGTAGGTTTTGCTTTATCAAGTTAGTATTTCCTTAGTGTAGTTCACAGTAAATATTCAATAGCAATAGTTACTATTAAAATGTAAACATTTTCAAATGCGTAATATATCATCAAAGACTGGTATTTCACATTTTCATTATAATTTATATTATTTTAAAAGTTGAGTAGGCACTAACTGGGGAGAGAGGTAGTATGTGTGTGTGTATGTGTGTGTGTGTGTGCCCACGTATACCAATCTCTTTAACACATCATCATTTCCCATTACTTTCAACAGTTAAAATTCTAAACCTAAAATAACTGAGTAACAAGTGTTATTTTCTTTCTTCTTTTCAGAATAGTGGTGTTTCTATATTTTCTCTTTGGTTTCATCAGAAACTGTTATCATCTCATTGCTGTGTGTTTCCAATTAAGAATTCATCTTGGTCCGAGTATTGGTGAGCGTTTTGTTGGTGGTGTGTTTCAAGCCAGTTCAAAGTGATTCTTGGCCAATTTTATGGTCAAATCAAAAAGAGAACAAACAGAGTAACTAAAATTAAAGGAATCCCTTGTTGCTTCCTCTTTATAACCCTTTGAAGCTTCCCCCTCTGTCTTGGGGCTTAGAGCACACCAGGGGTTCCCTAATTGGTATGCCACTGAACACAATGTGAATTCATAACAATCGGTTCATTCAGCTTTAATGAAAAATATAGAATGGTGCTGCTTCCAGTGATTCAGAAATTGTGTCATCCTATTTGGCTTCCTTCGCCCATGACCTGTTAGTTCACTTGCTCTTTGATGTTTAAGCAGTAATTTTTTTTCTTCCTCCATCTGCAGGAGATTTTGATTTGATGCTGCTCAAATCAGAATATTGTGCAGCCTAACTCATTAAGATTTGATAAGATAATGTATTTCAGGTACATTTATACATGATAATTTAAACATGATGGCTATAAATTCTAATTCTTATCATCTAGATGTACCACCATAGAAGACGTGAAGATGGCACTCCGTGGTTAACTAGAAACACTAGACACTCATTTTCCAAGACATAGTTAATGGTATGCCATGGGATATCATGACAACCAAAGTTGTGTTCAGTGGAAGAAAATGTTCTCAGCTCACAAACCAAGGAAATATTGCTCTTCCTATGAGTAAGACCATTGGAGAAATCACACTCTGTTCATTCATTTTACCATGAGAACATGTCAGAAAGCGGCAGGAGCTGCTTTGTAGAACACAGTGGGCTTGGGGTTAACAGAAAATTGCTGGAAAAGGTAAGGATGGAAAGAGGTCCTAAGTAGGACAGTAAGTGATCATAGGTACTGAATAGTGGTATTAGGATAGTTAACTTCCTAAAGATTACATGCATACACTCCACTTCAAATTCACTCTGAACAAATCCAGAAGTAGAAACTGAATGCTCATGTAAAATTACTATACCACCTCCCCACCCACCAATAAATAAAACAGCACATACAGGAAGAATTTTATATCATGGAGACTACATTAGTTAGAAACTACAGGAATGATGTGTTCCAGGAGAATCCATTGTACACTGCCTAATGCCTAGTACAGTGCCTGATTCAAAGGAGATGTTGGATAAATATTTTTGAGGCAGAAGAATTAATCTATAAGACACTTTATAAGGCACATCTGATTTTCTTCCATTTTAGTGAAAAGAGAATTGGAAATTAATTTAGAATGTTTATTTTAATTTTTATTTATTAGCATATGATTATATAATCTGAGTAATAGTTTTAAAGGGACACTCCAAACAGTCTCAAATTACCATATTATTTCATTTTTTAAATAAAAATCAAAACACATTTTATAGATATCCAGGCTTTATGAATTGCTGTCAAGACTTTGGAGGCCAGAATTAGTAAATTGCAGTATTCCATATCTTATATAGGGTTCTGTCTCACCCAGGTAAATTTTGTTTAGACAAAATACCTCTTACATTGAACCATGCACTAAGGGACAGTCATCTTACCTGCTTGTGAAAGAAAATATGTCTGGTCATTGAATGCTTCAATATGAACTAAAATTGAAAGCTTATTAACATACAAGGCTTGAAATAAAAGTTTATTCCAAGTTCTGCTTAAATTTCCCTGAATTTTATTTCACTAGTATTTCTATTTCATGCAAAGTTTTCATATGAAACTGAAACATTTGAATATTTTATTTAGGGTTTTTATTTATATGCTTTAGGAAAATTTCATGGTTTCTTTGATTATTTTTACTGGAATAGACTTTGGAAGTTCTCATAGTATGAATTTTTAAAGCCACCTTTGACTTTTTGAGATTTCTTGGTAAGGGACAGTGCTTGATTTATGTGTAAGAATGAGCTAGGAGATTTTCTCAACTCTACTAAAACTCTCCCTTCTGGAGAATGTCTTAGGAGTGATCCTAATATTGTGCCCATCACCTATCCACATATGCCACGCCTTCAGATGAAGTGCTACACAGGTCAAAACCAATAGAGAGCAAGGATATCCAGTGTTGTTTTGCAGAAAAATGTGAGAAGAAATACAGATGGGCACTGCATCTGGGATCTGGAAAGCAGTGAGAGCAGACACAGAGGGGAAGGCTGAACGAAGTCTGGCAGAGCCACTGCGCTGACTTGGAATGACTTGTTTTTAAATGGCCTGTTGTGATGTTTGCTTGCAGGGTTCTTTAATGCATTTGTATTTCTGATCTCAGTAGAAGAGAGTAATCTGTGATAATAACTACCCTATCTGTCCTATCTGTATTGTTTTAAAATAAATTCTGAACATTATATTCATAATTAAGACTATAGACAGTAATAGATTCTAAGAACCACCTAGAAATAAAGATACTTTATTATAATCTGTTTTATGACTGAATACATAACTCAAACATACCCAGAGTGAATATAAAGTATACATAAAATACATTTTTAACTCCATTGGCAGAAGTGACTAGAATTATTGCCCATGTGCCATATATATATATATATATGTATATATATGAGAATATATAAGAGGGTTTCAAAATGTAGAAAAACAGAATTAAGACATATGTTCATTTTATTAAAAATTTTTAAAGTCATGTTTAGTGTTTTTCATAACATGCATTTCCCATGAACCTTTGCCTCCTGAGAGAAAGAGTCATAATAGTTGCAGGTTAAGAACACTCTCCCCTTTATAAACATAAACTAGCAGATACTTCATTGCATTAAATATAGTTAAATATATTAAATTTAAATATATTTAAATAATCTCTCATATTAGTTATGACCGATGGGTCAGGTTCCATAAGGCATCTGCGTGTAGCCTTAAGATCTTAGGTCCCATTCATTTTGAAATGCTCAAGTTTATAGAGCACATAGAACTCCGACTTGAAGTTTATGTTGTCATCATATGATGGTCCCTTAGTACTGATTTTAGTGACTTTCTATATCTCATTGTCTTTCTTCTAAAATGCACTCTTCTGCTATTTTTTTGCCATCTCATTTTTCCTATATCAGATTATTTCAACCATTCTGTGCTTAAAAGAACTATTAATAAAGTAATTTTAAAAATTAGTAACCTTGGAGCCGGCGCTGTGGCGCAGAGGGTTAACACCCTGGCCTGAAGTGCTGGCATCCCATATGGGCGCCAGTTCAAGACCCGGCTGCTCCACTTCCTGTCCAGCTCTCTGCTATGGCCTGGGAAAGCAGTAGAAGATGGCCCAAGTCCTTGGGCCCCTGCACCCGGGTGGGAGACCTGGAAGATGCTCCTGGCTCCTGGCTTCGGAACAGCTCCGGCCGTTGCAGCCATCTGGGGAGTGAACTATCGGATGGAAGACCTCTCTCTCTCTCTCTCCCCTCTTCAAATAAATAAATAAAATCTTTAAAAAGAAATTAGTAACCAAAATGACAATTAATTACCATTTCATATCCATTAAGATGGCTACCATAAAAAAGAAAATCAGATAATAACAATTATTGGCAAGGTTTGGAAAAATGAAAACCCTTGTGAGAATTAGAAGCTTGCGCAATGTTGATGCATCCCCTGTAAGATGGTGCAGCTACTACAGGAAACAGTACAGTAGTTCCTCACAAACTGAAAAGTGGAATGACCAAATGATACAGCAATTCCACTTCTAAACAAATTGAAAGCAGAGTCTTGATAAGATATTTGTGTAATCATATTTTGGTAGCATTATTCGAAAGAGTCAAATGATAGAAGCAATCCAGAGGTCTGTGAACAGATAGATGGACAAACAAATGTGGTATACACAAACAATGGAATTTGTTTTAATGATTTAGTTACTTTACTTATCTACCTATTTATTTATTTGACAGGGTTACAAAGGCAGTAGGGGAAGAGACAGAGGGATCTTCCATCCAATGGCTCATTCCCCAAATGGCCACAATGGCTGGGGCTCAGGCTGAGCCAGAAGCCAGGAGCTTCTTTCAGGTCTGCCACGTAGGTTCAGAGGCACAGCACTTGGGCCATCCTCCACTACTCTCCCAGAAACATTCACAGGGACTTCGATCAGAAATGGAGCAGCCACACAGGAACAAACACCCATATGGGAGGACAGGGATACAAGCAATGGCTTAACCCAGTAAGTCATAATACTGACCCCCAAACAATGGAATATTATTCTGACATATATTGCAAAATAGATGTACCTTGAGGATATTATGCTAGGTACTTACATGGTAGTCAGAGTTAGAAATCAAAAGTAGAGTGGTGGTTAGCAGGGGCTTGGAGTAGAATAGGACATTATTGTTCAGGGCACATGAGTCTCAGATTTGCTAGATTTAAGAGATCTGGATATTGGTTGCCCAACAATGAATTTCCCTAGCACTACTAAACTCAAAAATAACTGAAATGTTAAATTCTGTTATATACATTTTACAATTAAAATGTAAAAATAAATACTAGAGGCTTTAAAATGCTTATGGGCCGGCGCCACTGCTCAGTAGGCTAATCCTCCGCCTGCGGCACTGGCACACAGGGTTCTAGTCCCTGTCAGGGCGCTGGATTCTGTCCCAGTTGCTCCTCTTCCAGGCCATCTGTCTGCTGTGGCCCGGGAGTGCAGTGGAGGATGGCCCAAGTCCTTGGGCCCTGCACCCTCATGGGAGACCAGGAGAAGCACCCGGCTCCTGGCTTCAGATCAGCGCAGTGTGCCAGCCATAGCGCGTGGGCCGCAGTGGCCATTGGGTGGTGAACCAACGGAAAAGGAAGACATTTCTCTCTGTCTCTCTTTCTCACTGTCCACTCTGCCTGTCAAAAAAAAATAATAAATAAATAAATAAAATGTTCATGAAAATTTTGTATTATGAAAGAAATTGTACAGGAGTTTAAAAAGTCTTTTGTTTCAAAACAAACTTGTACTAATTCATTATGTTTGAACAAGATTTAGTTTGCACTGCTAAGAAGGATAGGCTCAATTTTAAAAGAGCCCCTATCAGAGCAATGGGGACTCTGCTAAAACTGAAGCAAGGGCAAAAATCAAATTTATAGTGAAGCTTGAGTGGAAGAGCGATAAATCACTGATGGTTTACAGAAAGGTGCAGTGACAACACCCTGAAGAAATCAGCAGATTGCTGATAGATAACTCATTTGAAGAAAGGACAAAATGATGTTCAAGATGCAGCCTTGGGAGATGGATCATTTGGGGAGGAAGAAAACAATTGTCATGCCCGTCTGAAGAGGACTGACAATTAGCAGAGGAAATAATACTGAACACACAGTCATGTCAATTCAGCTCACATAATTCTGACTGAAAACAAAAGTGACACAAACTTTCTGTCACTTGGGTGCTAAAACTCGCCCCCAGATCAGTTACAAGAATAACAGAGCACTCAGTGGAACTTTTGAACAAGTGTGAACAAGATCCTGAAGCGTTTATTGGAAGAACCGCAACAGGAGATTGAAACCTATCTCCCCCAGGATGATCCAGTAGACTCAGCACAATCAAATCAAGGACTACCCACAGGTGAAAGTGGTTCAGTCACAGCAAGCACACACCCCTACAGAACAAGGTCATCACACCAGTTTCTTGAGAGGCTCAAGGCATTTTGTTTGTGGATCTTTCAGAGGGCCAAACAATGCTAACATCTGGAGCTTGATGAAGTGGGTGAGGGGAGGGCCACGGGAGGGAGGGAGGTCGAGGGGAAGCCACAACAATACAAAAGATGCATTTTGTATTCTACTTAAAACTATTGGTTGAACTCTGTAATTAATACACAATTACTCTTAGGTGTTTAATCAATGCTATAACTAGTACTCAAATAGTATTTTACACTTTGTGTTTCTGTGTGGGAGCAAAATGTGGAAATCTTTACTTAACATATGCTAAATTGATCTTCTGTATATAAAGATAATTGATGTGAAGGGGAAGGGGAGAGGGAGTGGGAGAGGGGAGCGTTATGGATGGGAGGGAAGATACGGGGGGGAGGAGGCTATTGTGGTCCATTAGCTGTACTTTGGAAATTTATGCTCATTAAATAAAAATAAATAAATAAAAATTAAAAAAAAGAGGGAGCTTGGAGAGAAGTAGCCAAAGATTTAACATAAAAACACCAAGATCTTTAGCAGAGTCTTCCTGTGCTATGACAATGTTTCCCTTCATTCTTTTCACCCAAAAAAAGGACAAATAAAAAAAAAGCAATTCTGGTGGGAAATCATTAGGAAACCAATTTAGAGTCTTGATTTTATTGAATTTCCTTCTTTTTATTTCCTTGGAAAGTATTTACAAGGCATTCATTTTTTTTTCTTCAGTTAATAATATAAAAAAAAAGAATGTCTTGACATGGATAAATTCCCAGGGCCCTCAGTTCTGCAAAGATGGACTAATGATTACTTACAAATGCATTAATCTTGATGAAGATTATGTTCAGAAATATAGTTCACATTTTAATTGTCTTTTAATTCTATTTTTGAGGTATTCTAAAATATAGCTTCAGTTAGACATGAAAGTTTTCTTCCCCTTTTACAATTAACAATGCTTTTACTTATAATATTTTTAAAAGATTTATTTATTGGTTTGAAAGTCAGAGTTACACAAAGAGAGGAGAGGCAGAGAGAGAGAGAAAGAGAGAGAGAGAGAGAGGTCTTCCATCTGCTGGTTCACTCCCCAATTGGCTGCAATGGCCCGAGCTACGCTGATCCGAAGCCAGGAGCCAGGATCTTCTTCCAGGTCTCCCACACGGGTGCAGGGACCCAAGGACTTGGGCCATCTTCTACCACTTTCCCAGGCCATAGCAGAGAGCTGGGTCAGAAGTGGAGCAGCTGGGTCTTGATCTGGTGCCCATATGAGATGTTGGCGCTTCAGGCCCTGGTGTTTACCTGCTGCGCCACAATGCAGGCCCCACTTTTTTTTAATAATTAACATTGATTGACAGTGTGATATATCAATATTTGGTGATTGACAGTAAGGCACGTTTAAGTTTCACTTGAAGTGTCTCATTTCTCTGTACTTCAGTTATTCATTTAATATATGAATAACTTATTTATAAATTAGTTTCAGCATTTTTGTCCAGTCAACATATATTTACATAGAGACACTTTGTAATAATAACATGACATTGTAGTTGCAACTGGACTTTTATGATTGGTTATAATACATACATGGATAAGCATACACATACAGTTTTTCTAATGACAAAAATATTTTGAAAGACAAACATTTATCAGTGCAAAGGTACTGGCTACTTTTAATTTCAATCATATGCTACTCTACCCTCTTTTTCAACCATATTTCATGTGGAATATCTGAAGTACATTGTATAATAATAGTGTCTACAAGCTGCATGTATGAAATTCTCTTTGTGATTTTAAGATCAGGAATAGAAGGCAGAATTCTAAATTTTTAAATAAATTATTTAAACCCCCAAGGAAGTTATGTTGGCCAAGTATATATAACCATGTTTAGGGTCTAAGAGGAATTCAGTTTTCTGAAAATTGTACTTTATTTTTGAATGAAGCTCACTGAAATAGAGAAATCATTTCTGAGAGTACAATTGCCAAAGGTACTCTGTAGAAATGAATTTATAGTCATATAAAGCAATGTTTTTCAGGAGGCATTTGATAAATGCTATTCTCACCTCTTCCTCTGCTCTCTGCATGTGCCAGGACCACATTATTCTCCAGAGGGAGGCACGTGTATTTACTAGCACAACATAGCATATTACAAAGGAAGAAGAAAAGACTCAGCCTTTAAAATGTACATACTTGGCTGTAAGACTAACAATTAATGATTGATTTGTGGCCAGTTAGATATTATTTACAAAGAAACCTTGTTTGGACAATCGCTCTCCTAATGCTTAAACAGAGTAAGTCCAGTGCATTATATGTTAAAACTAGCAAGAAAGAGAGTTTACATTTGTCATCTTAAACAACAGCTATCAAAATGTCTATAATTTTCAAGGCAAATTTTAGTTAGGAAGATCTGTGAAATTGGAGGTTGATTATGAAAAAAGGATTAATATTAGCTAAAGAATTACATAAATTGGTCTATGCCCACTGTATTTTCAGATGATGTTTGTGGAGTCAGATGACTCCACTCAACTCTAAAATGAACAAAATGATGATTTTTTTTTCTAGAAAATTATCACATTCATATAACTGCTAGTAATCCAAATAAGGTATGATGTTATACTATGGGAAAATCTCTGCAAAGGATTAGATGGTGTTATTGCCAAACCCTGACTGTTCTTTCATTCGTCTTCTTTAATTTTATTAGTTTGAAAGGCAGAGAGGTTGATACACAGAGACAGAGATCATCCATGATTTTTTACTGGCCAAATGTCCTGATGGCTGAGGCTGGCACAGCCTGCAGCCAGGACCCAAGAATTCAATCCAGATCTCCTATATGGGTGGCAGGAACCCAACCATTTGAGTCAGCACCCACTCCCTCCTAGGGTACACATCACCAGAGAGCTCAAACAAAGAGCAGAGTTAGGCCACCAACCCAGATACTCCAATATGAAATGCCTCTATCCCCAGTGGTGGCATAACCTCTAAGCTAACATTCACCCTATTCTTCTATTAACAAAGTTATTACTGAAAGTGCATGATATGTCAGGCAGGGTGTTATGTTTTGTAAATATGAGTAAGGAAAACATAGATTGAATGTGATGAAAACAACTATGTGCTCAGTGACTAGGAAGAGGGTTTTGATGTGCTATTTAAGCCAGGATGTATGTGATAATAAGTGAGGTAGAGGGACATTTGGACACAGTAGGGCATGTTTCAGACAGAGCAAAGAATGAAAGCAAAAAATTTTTAGTCGGAAGTATGCATGTTATGTTTGAGAAATAGCCAGGGGTCTAGTTAGTTTGGAAAAGAATGAACTGTTAATAAGATATGAATGGCCATGTAAACAAAAGATGAGTCTTTGTATCTTCCTCCAAACAAACAAGAATTCATCAGAATGCTTTGAGAATACTGAATAATCTGAATTACCTTAAATTTGCTAGGAACAGAAGAAGAGAAATACGTTTGAAGGTTATTATAATGGTCTCCTGAATGGCACAGATAGGTGAGTTATATCAGTGCATTAGCAGTAACAAATGAGAAGTTGTTGAACCGAGTAACTTACTGAAGGTAAAGGCAACAGGGTTGGATGCTAGTTTAAGCATTCAGTATGACAGTAAAAGAGAAGCCAGGATGGCCTCAAAGTTTTGGCCTGAATAAATGAAAATCTTGATTTCCCAATTATTTAGATGAGAAAAATGAGAGAAGAACAGATTTAGAGAAGAAAACATGGAATTGGATTTGAGCATAATATATTTATGATGGGTGCTGAGATTTACTGATCAAGATGCCAAGTTAGCACCTGCAGATACAAGTATAGATGTCAAGGAAAACAGTCACTCTACTGAGAGATAGGTGTTTTGTAACTGTCTACATGCAAACAACATTTATCTCAGAAGACTAGATAAGATCACCTAAGGAAATGGCACAAAGAGAAAAGAGAAAACATCCTGGTACAGTTAGGCAGAGTTAGTTCCATAACAGTAAGCCTACAATGCAATTAGAAGACAAAACCTTTCATTGTCTCACCTCCCAGGCCATAAATCATCACAAAGGGCTGCATCTTCCTGAGGCATGGAGATTGTTCACTAATTCAAACCCAGTAATCTCACAAGCTAGCTGAAAACGTGGTTATCCCTAAAGAGAAGCGAAGAGAGCATTTCAAGGCACATTTAGCATCACTGCTAAATGCAATGGATTGTTAATATGGCGATGTTCTCAGCTGGCCATTGTATTTGGATGCATGCAGCTGTGTTGGAATTTGAGTTCTGTGTTCTAGCATCTTGCTCCTGAATCTGTGTCTTCAACCATATGACATAAAATCTAAACCATAGAGACTGTTAAATTCAGAGAAGTCACATGTTCCTTTAAAAATATCCATTGAGAAGATGTGACTTCAGAAATACATGGGAAACTTTCAGAGAAACTACAACAATAAAAACAACCCTCAAAACATAGTTTGTTTTGTGGATGTTACATGATTAAACAAATGCAAATGACATATATTAATAGACACGGATCTTGCAAAAGGTAAAAATACTTTTGCTTTATGTCTTCGCCAACAATAATTTTTATTTATTCATGGAGAAATCATGAATCATATACACTGGGGCTTTTGTCAAAATGATATGTGTATTATCCCTGTCTTCCTAAATCTTACACAAGCCTTATTCTAGCATGCACAGCTGCTAAATCATTATTCTCGCCATGAGTAATTGTTGCAGATGTTCATATTGATTAATGGGGAACAGCTATATTTATGGTGGTTTCAGCATGGCAGCTACACAATTGTGACTGCTCTTAGGACAAAGAACACTGTGGGCTGATGCTACAATATGTGGCTGCTGGTTGACTGCCATTGTTCACTGCTTTGTATCTGTGGGGTTCTCTTTTCCAATCTTGTTCCCTCCTAAGCGCTAACATCATCCTGCTCTCACTACACACATGAGAGATATTGTAGGAGAGATATGTTTACAGTCCCTTTAGGTATATCCCCATATCACAGATAAGATTTGTTCTTTCTTATGTCAGATGCAAATACAGCATCAACAAAGGAGATCATCAATAAGTGATTCTTGGGCAGCGGGTGGGGGACCCATCTATTTGTTGATTCTTTCAATGGATGACTATAAAGGACATAAACCTTCAGAAAATGATTGCAGAGGCAAATAAATTGGGTAGGACGCATCATAGAATGTTCAACACAGCAGACTTCATATATACATATGTATTTAATTCATTTATTTGAATCCATTTTTGAATTTTACCAGTGTTAGGGTAGCCAGTTCTGCTAGGCTAGCTGGAACTGAAGGTGTTTTTGGGATACAGGACGTTCATATTTAAAATGAAAAAAACAGGATAAGATGGTCAAACAGCAGCTGGGTGAGTTGACCTGGTTGCTTAACTTTAACGTGCAAAGTGTTTGCTGTAACCATCTATCAAATAGCATGTGCATATATGATAATACCTTTTCTATTCCTTCATGAAATTTAAAACTATATTTACCACTCAAAGATTGAGAATAACTACTTTTCTTTGTAACTATTCTTTATTGGTACCATCATAAATAACTGGCACCCAAATATCTAGGAGGTGCTTGTTCAACACCTAATGAATGAATGAAATTATAAGGTTGATTCTGAAATACCTAACAATATGGGTATTATCATATTATTGTTAAAAAGAAAAAAAATGGAAAAATTCTGATTCTTTTTAAATTTTTCACCAACATTATCTGGCCTCTAAGACAGTGTTCCTCAACTGCTTTTCACATCTAAGCAGCAAAATAAAACGAAATAAAATGTCCCTTAATAGGAAAATATAAACACTATAGAATAAAATTTTGTCGGATGGGACGTAGCCACAAAGTATTATATCTAAATGCTCTTCCCCATCTCTTCTAAGAAACAAGTTTGCTGTTTACTGGTTTTGTTTTTTGTTTTAAGATTTACTTATTTTACTTAAAAAGCAGAATGACAAAGAAAGAGGGAGACACACATTGGTTCACTCCGCAAACGGCTGTGATGGTTTAGGATAGGCCAAGCCATAGCCAGAGCTTAGAACTTTATCTGGGTCTTCCACATGGGTTTCAGGGATTACAACACTTGGGTCATCTGCTGCTGCTCTCCTAAGAACATTAACCAGGAGCTCAATAGGAAGTAGAACAGCTGGGACTCAAACCAGTGCTCAAATGGGATACTGGAGTTGCAGGTGGTGACAACACGCTGTGCCAGTCTCCTCAGATTTGTTCTTTTGGTGAGCAATCAGTCCTGTGGGTCACACGGATCATTTGATACTATACTTTGTGTTTTTAAATTTCCAGGAATAAATTCTTGATTTGTATATTATTTTAAGAATGGTGATTCATATACTCTAAAGGAGATTACTGATTACAATGGCTAATGCCAGCCTTAGGAGCCACAGAATGGCACCTTGGCATCTGTGTTGTTAATCGTGTGCCACTGAATAAGCCTATTAGCCATTTAAGCTTCCTTTCTCCATAGGGAGAATCACAGGAAACACACAACATATTTAAATCTAAGACTGAATTTAAAGTAGAAATGAGGCAATGTAAGAGATAATACTTTGGAAACTTCCAAAAAATGCAAATGTGTGCTGTTGTACAGAACAGCAACACAGTCTTGTTTTAGAGTAGGAAAGAGGAGTGTGAGATGGAATTGCCAGAGCAGTGGAACATGGGTAAGAAAAGGAGGACACAGGTTGCTATGTCCTGCTTATCCAAAAATCCAGAGTTGAGAGCTGGAGAGCTGCAGCCAAGGTGCTTCTCCATGCATTCAAGAGTGGGCAGAAAAGCCGGCGCCGCGGCTCAGTAGGCTAATCCTCCGCCTAGCGGCGCCGGCACACCGGGTTCTAGTCCCGGTCGGGGCGCCGGATTCTGTCCCGGTTGCCCCTCTTCCAGGCCAGCCCTCTGCTGTGGCCAGGGAGTGCAGTGGAGGATGGCCCAGGTGCTTGGGCCCTGCACCCCATGGGAGACCAGGAAAAGCACCTGGCTCCTGGCTCCTGCCATCGGATCAGCGCGGTGCGCCGGCCGCAGCGCGCCGGCCGCGGCGGCCATTGGAGGGTGAACCAACGGCAAAGGAAGACCTTTCTCTCTGTCTCTCTCTCTCACTGTCCACTCTGCCTGTCAAAAAATAAAATAAAATAAAATAAAAATAAAAAAAAAATAAAAATAAAAAAAAAAGAGTGGGCAGAAAGCTAACGGAAAGCTCAAGTTAATGCCTGAAATGTTTTGTGAATAAGGCATTGCCAAAGAACTGAATTTGTCTCAACTCCAAATGGAAGAGAGATGGAAGGTAGCAAAAGCATCATATTGAGAACTCTTAAGAACAGCTAAAATGATACTTATAAACAAGGAAGAGGTAATTTAGTTCAACTATGCTTGATGGGACCTGAAGCAAAAAAAAAAAAAATTTAAAAATGACGTGTTTCATAGTGTTAATTAGGAAGCTGAGGAAGTAAATGTGAATATAGCCTGTGTATTGTTGACAACAAGGTTTGCAGCAGAAGCAGCAGCTGCTTCAGTCTGTGGGGATCCCTCCAGGGCACATGGTTTTAACTGGAATCCCAGTGAGCTCTTCCAACCAGCAGTTTAATCATTTAATCCAAACCTGATACTGCAAGCCTGGCCCATTGCCATTGACCAAGCAAGCAGCGCTTGGGAGCCATCATGTGACTTTGTTGTCTGCTGAGTATCTGCCTTTGTTATTTACTTTCTGTGCTGTGGGTTTCATTTGTTGGCATACTTGCTGCTAAACATAATCTCTAGATTTTGTGCCCTTGCCTCCAATGAGGATATCTATAAATTTGGCTGACAGCACATTCTGTTTAGAGATTAAGAGTCTATGGAAGAGGAGGAGACAGGTAATTGCCATCACTGGATAGCAAATAAGCATTTTTGGGCAAAACTAACAGTTCCTTTGGCACCTTGTAAAGGTACTGAGAAAAGCTGGCCAGATAATCATGCCGGACACTACATCTGAGTAGTTAAATGTTTGATAGCTTGTCAAGCATATTTTTCTCCAGAAATATTAGTTTATATCTGTATCTTTTGCTTATTTAGAACATTATAATATCCGCCAAAGTAAGAAACAGAGGAAAGCATTTACTAACGGATGTGGAGACTTATTTAGGTCTTACAAAGCCAAAGGTTCAAAACAGGAGAAATGAAGAGAAACAAACAAACAAACAAACAAAAAAAAACACTTTGGGCATAACAACCATTAGCCTTCCTAAATTTGGAAAATGCAAAGTAGACTAGTGTTTAAAAACAGGACTCTGGAGGTATGAATCACCACCTAGAATTCACTAGCTTTGCACGCTTTCTCAATTTTTCAAGCTCTACAGGCCTTCACCTATAAAATGGAAATAAAAATAGAACATTTTCATTGTTGTATAGCCAGTTAAACTGCTGCTGGCAACACTAATATCCCTTAGTGGAGTGCCAGCTTTGAGTGTCCGCTGGCCCATTTCCAATCCAGCTCCTTAACGCACCAGGGAAGGCAGCAGAGGATGGTGCAAGAACTTGGCCCCTGACATCCATGTGGGAGACCTAGATGGAGTTCTGGGCTCCTGGCTTCTGGCTGGTCCAGCTATTGTCATTCCAGACATTTGGAAAATGAACCAGTAGATGGGAAATCTCTTGTTCTGTCTCTCCCTCTCTTTCATTCTTTCAAAGAAATCTTTAAAAAAGAGTATGCAGCCATCGTCACAGAGATATGGTAAATAGTGCACCTACTTAACAGGACTCTTGGGAGAATGAAATCAGCTTCACTACACAAAGCTCTTAGAAGAGTTTCAAGTACAGACTGCTGATTGTTCCTAACTCTAACAAATGTTTAATGACTAAATTATTAAACAAAAGGAAAGCAAAGTAACAAAGTCAAGTGTACTGTCTGAACAATGCTGGTATCGGTGCCCAAGTCATTGCAAGTTCCATTTACTGTGCTTTAAAATATAATCCAGCATAATGGACAATGAGTTTGTTTTGTTCCTTCTACCTCAGAAGAAATTTAAAAGTGAAGCCTTGGTATGATTTACTGAATTGAAATTTATGAGTAAAGAACGCCTGTTGATCCCTAATGCATTAAAATATCCTTTTCTACATACTTAAGAAAGAATTTTATTTACCCTTCCAAATTGATATTTTCATATTAGTAAGAATTTAGAAGTAAAATCTCATTGTTTTCTTTCCTAAACCATATTTTCCTTTTATAGGCATATAAAAATGGCCTGAAGATAAAACCTCCTCACTGTAAAAAAAGGACCCAGTCCATGCAAAGTAGATTTTATTACTTCACATTATGTTTTCGGCAACTAAAACAAACAGTTCATTGACTTTTCTGTCATCATCTCCCAGACAACAAATAATGAGCAAGTAGGACTGCAAATCACCCTAAAAATCAGTTCTCTAATAAGAAAGATGAATAATGAGTTAATTCATTTCTTATGACTTAATCCATTTCTAGTTTTCTTGAAAAATTAAAAAAAAGATAATATAAAAGCTGCCTTTGTATATCGAGTTTTTGAAACTGCATTTCTCTGATTCTTGCATCTTAAATGCAGCAACAATTTACTTCTCAATTATGCATGGAGGTATGTGTGTCTTAATCTCTCATGCATGCTGCAAAAAATTACAAGTTTTATGACTTAAAATAGATAAAATACTTTATCCCACAATTTATAATGCCAGAGTTGAAACTGCTTTGTAAAAAAAGCCCTGGACAGGCTGTACTCCCCTTGAAGGAATCTAGGGAGAATCTATTTCCTGCCTCTTCTAGTTTCCAGTGGCTATATCAATACAATCTTTTTGCTTCTGTGGTTCCATTTTTTGTCTACTCTTGTATTTATGTAATATGTTCCTCAGAGTGCTAATGGCAAGAACACACGTGAATATGTTTAGTGCCCACCCAGCTAGTCCAGGACAATTTGTTCACCTCTAGGGCCTTACCTTAATCACCTGGGTAAAGGTGACATACATAGGTTCCAGAGATTCGAATATGATCTCTTTCAAAGGGGTCATTTTACAACCTACCATCGTATCTTTACAACTTTTTGGGCTCTTTGAGATCTAAATCAACATTTAAAATGATGGTATTAACCATTACCTTGTGCCTATTTGGATAGTAAAGCCACTCTCTCTCCCCTGCACCATGGACTCTGTCTCTGAGCTCGCCTGCACCTGCTCCATTATCATCCTGCACAACGACCTTCATGGAGAATAAGATCAATGCTTTCATTAAAATAGCTTATATAAATGTTGAATATTTTTGGCCTGGCTTGTTAATAAGGGCCTTGGCCCTTGTCAAAAATGGGAGCCTGATGTGCAATGTAGGGGCTGGTGGATTTGCCCCAGCAGCTGGTGTCACACTAGCAGGAGGTAACTGTTTCCTCGGACTCCTCTGCTTTTGATCCAACTAACTGTTAATGTGCTGGGAAGACAGCCAACAATGGGCCAAGTTCTTGTGTTCCTGCCACCAAAGTAAGAGACTGAGATGGAGTTCTATGTTCCAGGCTTGACCTAGCCCAACATGGCAATTTAGACATTTGGAGAGTGAACCAGAGGATAGAAGATCTCTTCTAATGAAAGAATAGAAGAATTAGCTAAATAAAACTATAGTGGAAAATCAAAGAACAAAGAGAAACAACTGGAAAAATTCTTGGAAAGAAACATCCTCTCCTGCTTATATCTTCTTGTAGATTCCTTACCTGAAGGATAAACTGAGTAAAATTATTTATAAATTGTAGTATAATCAATTATCATAAGTTCTAAGGAATCATTCTATTCTCTAACACTATAAACAAGAACACACATCCCTTGAAACTTTGTTCACTTAAAAAGTAGGGGAGAACTCAGGAAATAATGCAATTATAACAAATAATATAAATAAATGAAGACCAAGTAAATTAGAAAAGTGAGGATTATTTAAGGATTGCTATAGGGAGGGATTTAGTTACTATCAGTTGTCTTGGAAGTGACTCAAAGGCAAGGTGAGGATGAAAAGCCTTTATAGTAGCAAAAAGGAAGAACTTGCTGTATGCCCCGAGTGGAGGCTCTGGCCATGGAGAGTCATTGCACGAGCCAACTAGAAGCAGGGCAGCCTATATGATTGGCTATCTCCTTCTGAGATAGTAATAAATGGGTAGCTCTGATAAAAAAGCAGTTTTCAGTTATTAATCAGAGTCCAGCCTTTGTGGGCCAGTTGCTAAGGAATCTACTGTTTCACTTACTGGATTGTCACTAGAGATAGCAATCTGGCATCCTAGAAGTCTAACAAAGTTCAGGCTACCTTCCTGGACTGTTTGTTGTAAAAAAGGGGTTTAATTCCTAGGCTGGTTTTGGGTGAAAGTCCTATTTTTATACATGGTTTTTCTCTTACCTGTTTGTTTATCCAATTTCTTTACAACAGGTAACAAACAACAAAAAAAAGTGATGACCAGGTCTACAGTAAATCAAGGTTGGGCCTGAAAGGTTAGGAGATGAGCAGGCCCCTGGACATCAGTGACTTGAATGCAGGTCCATATAGTGGAGAAAATGAGAGCAGCAGAGAACTTGCCTAAACCAACTCACAGGGTGGGGCTTTCCTGAAGCTTGAATTACTCTTGGGGACTCGACTCTAGAATAAAAGAAGGGTGAGAAAGTAGAACCTTCAAGGATATTGAAATTGTCAGGTTAGGTGGACTCTCAAGATGGGAGCAGAATAGGGGAGGGAGGAAGGGCACAGGAAGGAGAGACAAGACGAAAACTTATTTTAACTTATTTCTGTAAGACTCCCAAAAAAGAAGATTGAGAAATATAACCACCAAAGCGGATTATCAATCGCTTTCCAAGGCAAATCACAGATAACTAATAGAATCCAGAAGCTACAGGCTAAGCGCCCCAGTGACTACAGAAGTGTGAATAATCAGCTACAAATATAGACTATTTACATATGCAAGTATGTGAAAAGAGAACAGTTAGAATAACATAGAAAAAAAAAAACTATCAAAATATGCAGGTAGAAAATTAAGTTCCTTCCTGAAGTGAAACTTATAATTATGAGGTAATACATTCACTAGACAGATTAATCTGCAGATTAAATGCAGATGAAATGAGAATTAATAACAGGAAAATGTATGAAAGAGAGTATTAACTGACATGAGGATGGACTAAAAAGGAATGCATCCCAGAAGAATCTAAGGAAATGAGAACAGAGCAAATGGTTGATAAATTTCTATAACTGAAGACAAGAACGAGTCCATCTATAGTTTGATGCACAATATTTAATATCGCAACAAATAAGAGAAATATGCATTATAATGATACTTAAATGGAACTAGTGAAAAGATGCATTTAGGATAAAAGGAATAGCAACCAAACTAGTAGCTGTGTGACACAAGTATCCGACTGCTTGAATTCTCCCCAGTGATTTGATTACAATGACAGTATTTGCCATGGGCATCCATGTAACTTTTAGGCATACTTGACTTGGGAAATTAAGTTACAGTTTTTTAAAAAAAAATCATTTCTCTAAAATAATCACATTATTTTTATGAACTAGATTTACACTGTGAAGCACAGATACACCCTGTAAATTAGATGGACATAGCCATTAACTTGAACTTAATCTATTAAATGGCAGTTAATAGCATAGAAATTGATTCATTTGTACGTTCAAGAATGACTGAGGATTCTGTGCCAGGATTATGCCAAACATTGAGCACAAACATGTGAAACCTTATGTGCAAGCTTGGAAACTTCAGAACTGCAAGGTTAGGAAAAGGAAGATTTCCCCATTTCAAACTGCAAGGGAAATATCTTGCCGGCTGCCTTTCTCTTTCCTTATTTTGTGTTTTTCTGTCTTTTCCCCATCTTTCAAATTGTTGTTTCTTTTGCAGTGGTTTCCTCTGTCTAACTCCTTTTACCTTTATGTGTTGTGTGTGTGTAAGCACACATATTCATGTCCTCCATTATTCTGTTTTTATTTATATTTTTTCCATCTTACTTTCTTTTGATGTATTAGTGTCTGATTGTGACCATAACCAATCACCACAAACTCCATTTCTGAAAAAAAACCACAAATTTATTATCTTAGTGTCCTAGAAGTCAGAAGTCCAAAATTGTCTCTCTAGGCTGCATATTGTTGGCATGGCCATTTCTATTCTGAACACTAAAATATAATCCATTCTCTTGACTTTTTCAGCTTTTGTGTCCCCCCATATTTGTCTTGTGACCTTCTTCCGTATTCATAGTCAGCCCCTTTCAGTTGAGTGTCATGATGCCGTCTTCTTGGTTCCTACACAGCTGTCTACTGTTTCATCATCTAAGGTCATTTTGCAATTAGTGGTTCACTTCCCAAGTGGCTAAAATGCCCAGGACTAGGAAAGGCCAAAGCCAGGAGCCAGGAGGTTCATTCAGGTCCTCCACATGAGTGCAGGGGCCCAAGCATTGGGGGCATCTTTCACTGCATTCCAAGGCACATTAGTAGGGAGCTGGATCAGAAGTGGAGCAGCAGAGACTTGAGCAGGCACAAATATGGGATGCCATTGTTATAGCTGGCAGCTTAACCCATTATTTCACAACACTGGCCCCAAGATTATAGTTTTCTTAATACTAGTCTTCCTTCTCTGGTTTTTGACTACCTATAACTAGGAAATTGAATTTCATAAATATAGATCACATAAAAGATTTAATGTTTGAAATCCAATCAGATACTTTAGTTCACCAATTAGCTTTAACAATGTGGACTTTTCCATGATTTTTATACAAAATAATTTTAATATTAGAATACGAGAAGATAAGTATATTCATTCAATCCCTTATTGTGTAATGAAACTTAAAATATAAAGTGCATATAGAAAGAACAGTTCATGGACTATTTTCTATATTTTTTTTTCTTTTCTCAAACAAATTAAAGCCATTTGAACAGTCTGAAGTTTCTGAATTCTTAGCTCAGATAAGGAAATACAGCAAATGGTTAAGTGTCACTTTGCACAACTCTGTCTAAAACTGGTAAATTCTATCAAATGGTGTTTTAAACTTCTTCAAGATTAATGGCAGTCCCTACATATTTTCTTAAAAAAAATCACAAAGAGGAAGAGAACTGCCTTCCACTGAAATGCTATTATACATTGTTGCTTCTTTGGGTTTGGTTATTTCTTAAATAATTTTTAAAAAATAAAGAAAAATAAAGTACTTCTAAGAACTTCAAGAATACCAGTTCGAGCCCCGGCTTCTCCACTTCTGATCCAGCTCTCTGGTATAGCCTGGGAAAGCAGTAGAGGATGGCCTAAGTCCTTGGAAATGGAAGAGGCTCCTAGCTTTGGATTGGCATGGCTCTGGCCATTACAGTCATTTGGGGAGTGAATCAGCAGATGGAAGACCTCTCTCTCTCTGGCTCTACCTCTCTCTGTGAATCTTTCTTTCTTTTTTTTTAAGGTTTATTTATTTGAAATTCAGAGTTTTACAGAGAGCAAAGGAGAGGCAGAGGTCTTCTATCTGCTGGTTCACTCCCCAACTGGCTGCAATGGCCAGAGCTGTGCCAATCCGAAGCCTGGAGCCAGGAGCTTCTTCCAGGTCTTCCCCTGTAGGTGCAGGGGCCCAAGGATTTGGGCCATCTTCTACTGCTTTCCCAGTCCATAGCAGAGAACTGGATTGGAAGTGGAGCAGCCAAGACTTGAACCAGCATCCATATGGGATGCCAGCACTGCAGCTGGCAGCTTTACCTGCTATACCACAGTGCCAGCCCCCCTTCTTCCAAATAAATAAAATAAATCTTAAAAAAAAAGTGTTAGAGATTTATGGGACACTATCAAATAACCCAACCTACAGGTTTTAGGAGTTCCTGAAGGTGTGGAAACAGAGAATGGACTAGAAGGCCCATGTAGTGAAATAATTACAGAAAACTTCCCCACTTTGGGAAAAGAAAGGACCATCCAAGTACAGGAATCACAGAGAACTCTTAATACACATGACAAAAAAGGTGTTTACCAGGACACATGGTAGTCAAACTCTCCACAGTAAAACAAATAAGATTTTAAAATGTACATGAGAGAGATGCCAGATTACTTTCAGAGGATCTCCAATTAGACTCACTGCTGACTTCTCAGCAGAAACTCTTCAGGCTAGGAGAAAACGGAGAGACATACTCCAATTCTTAAAAGAACACTGTCACCCTAGAATTCCATACCCTGCAAAGCTCTCTTTTATGAAAGAAGGTTAAATAAGATAAAGACCTTCCATAACCAACAGAAATTGAAAGAATTCATCACCACTCACCCAACTTTATAAAACATGCTTTAAGGATGTGCTACAAAAAGAAACACAGAAAGATAGCCATCATTATGGAAAAATATGAAGGCAGAAAATCGCCCAGTAAAAGTACAAAAGAAGCTCAAGGTAAACAATAGTTATATTCATGGAAAAATGGCAGGGACAAGTTGTTACATATCAATAGTAGCCTTGAATATAAATGGAATAAGCTCTCCAATTTAAATATACAGTCTGGTTGAATGGTTTAAAAACCAAGACCCATTTATATGCTGCTTAATAAAAAACACACATCACCAATAAAGATATACACAGACTGAAAGTCAAAGGATGGAAAATGATATTCCATGCTAATGGAAAGCAAAAATTGGCATGTATAGCCTTTTTAATATCAGACAATACAGACTTTAATACAAAAACTCTTAAAAGAGACAAAGAAGTACACTATGTAATGATTAAGGGAACAATTCAACAGGAAAATATGATCAAAATAAATGTGTATTCACCCAATTACAGAGCACCTGGCTATTTAAAAGAAATGTTAATGGATCTAAAGGGAGACATAAACTCCCTTACAATAGTAATAGGGCACTTCAACACCCCACTGCCAACAATGGACAGATCAACTATACAGAAAATTAACAAAGAAACAATAGAGCTAATACACATCAGCAGTACTTCTTAAAGATGTGGGTTATATTGCTCTCATTGTTTATTTTTTAGAACAAATCAAAGGTGCATTTGATAGAAACTATTCATTTGGACTCTGGGTAAAGTTTGCTTCCATAAACATGAACAGACTGATACATTCTCAAAGCTAACTATTGTCTCAATAGTTTTTAAAAATTCATTTATTTATTTCAAAGGCAGAGTTACAGAGAGGCAGAGGCAGAGGCAGGAAAAGTCTTCCATCCAAAGAGGGAGTGGGAGTAGGAGAGGGAAGGGGAGGGGGAGGAAGACGGAGGGGGTGGGTGAAAGGGAGGGGGGGAGGGAGGGGAGAGGGAGGGGGAGAGGGAGAGGGAGAAAGTCTTCTATCAACTAGTTAACTCCCCAAATAGCCACAAGGCGGCAACTGCGCTGATCTAAAGCCAGGAGCCTGGAGCTTCTTCTGGGTCTCCCACAAGGGCCATTTTCTACCGCTTTCCTAAGCCATAGCAGAGAGCTGGATTGGAAGTGGAGCAGCCAAGACTCAAATCAGTGCCCATATGGGATGCTGGAACTGCAGGCAGCAGCTTTACCTGCTATTCCACAGCGCAGGCCATGTGCCTCAGTATTTTAATGCAAATATTTCCATTAAAGTTCTATAATTCTCTTTTAAACAGCTTTTATACCAAAGCATTTCTCTTGGATAAAAGCAAAAGATGAGCTAAAATTAAACCCATGACTTTTAATATTTCTAGCAATTAGAAATATGATTCTTGAGAGTCCTGATTTCTGCTTGGCTTAGACCTGGCTGTTGTGGCCATATGGAGAGTGAACCAGCAGTTAGCAAGGGAAACACATTTGATTAGTAAATGGATTTATTAATTCCCATTGGGGTTTGTGCATATTTGTTTCTTATTTCAATCACAAAAGTTTCATAGATTTGTAGTGGAGCCTTCCAATATAGTAAATCATTTTGATGGGCCAATCTTCAAAATGGATTTTCTACATTAGTGATGGCATCTCCTTTCCAACTTTTGATTATAACTTGTTTATTCCTAAGAAGTCTAGGAGTTATGTGCAAAACTTATTTGGAGGATGTTCAACTGGTTTAAGATTTTGTTTGTACCCAAATTTTCTAAAAATTCAGCTACTTAGATTGAAACTGAACTCAGAATAGGTGGATACATTTTTGGTGTATTTTAAGAACTTGAAAAGGATATTTTTAGAGCCTATGCAACTCGAAGAATAAAATCAGTACATACCTGATATAGCTTATCTGATTTTTTTCCCCCAATGACAGAGAAGTTGCTAGTTGAGAAATAGTAACAGTAACTTTTGGATACAAAAGAAATTTTGGATACAAAAGAGATTCATGCATTGTAAGAGTTTCTGATGACATCACCAATTTATAGTCTATTAAAATACTATGTGCACAACAAATTATATATATAAAATATTTTAGAAAGACTCATCAGTGTTTTCAAAAACTGTGCTGGGGTTTACTCTACAGCTCTTAACAGTAAATATAACGGGAAATTTTAGAAAATCTTCCAAAGATACATTTCAACCTGGATGTTATGCATAGAATGAAAGTAATAGAAGGGGGAAAACTGATTAAATAGTGAAATTTTCCTCTACTGACAATTAAAATTACTTTGGAAATTTCAAATACAAATAGTAGTTCCATCCTTTTTGTTATTGCTTGTTTTGCTTTTCATGTCTCAAATTTGTAACAGTTTTCAATATCTAAAAATACAAATTATGAATATTGCTATTTATACCAATATTGGTAAATTTCTCAGATCTGCTCAAATATTTGTTGATTGGATTTTTCCTAGTTTTGCTTTTTCACATATGAATTTTCCAAAATAAATTTGTGAACTTAACAAACTGACTTGAATATGATTTTCATAGAAAAACTATTTTCTACAGTTAATTTAAAAACAGCAACATTTGATTTTTTAAACACATTTACTATGTTTTCAGAATTTTAGATGGCAGATGTCCATAGTTATTTTGAGTAACATACACATGGCAGACAGTTCTTTTCTAGTCCACAATAAAAATACTACATACATCAATGCCAACCTGATTTGGTGAGGTTTTTGAATATGTGTATGAGTGCTTGTGGACTTCCAGAATTTTTGCAAAGAATCAGTAATGTAAATTAGATATCAAACCACTAATCACTCAAATGATTAGTGAATGTTTAAATAGTAACCTTCAGTTTTACATTCATATGATGGAATCATATATTGAATCACACAATCTTTCCGTAATAGCCAGTCTTAGGTTCAATTTGCCCCCCCCCTTTTTTTTTTTTTTTTTTGACAGGCAGAGTGGACAGTGAGAGAGAAAGACAGAGAGAAAGGTCTTCCTTTTCCATTGGTTCACCCTCCAATGGCTGCTGCGGCCGCTGCGGAAGCCGAAGCCAGGAGCCAGGTGCTTCTCCTGGTCTCCCATGCAGGTGCAAGGCCCAAGGACCTGGGCCATCCCCCACTGCACTCCTGGGCCACAGCAGAGAGCTGGACTGGAAGAGGAGCAACTGGGACACAATCCGGTGCCCCAACCGGGACTAGAACCCGGGGTACTGGCGCCGCAGGTGGAGGATTAGCCTATTGAGTCGTGGCGCCCGCCTCAACTTGCCTTTTCACTCTGTGTATGTATAAATTTTCCTTTTCATTTCCAGCAATGTTTGAGAGTATGTCTTTTAATTCTTAAAAGTTTTTATTTATCTGAATTAGTTTTTGAATGTTTTTCCTCCTGTGAATTATGTTTTAATAATAGCTACCTCTTCTTTTTCAGCTGCACTTCTATCTTGCCAGTAACTATGCCCCAGTTAAATGGTGTGTGAAGCCCCCCAAGAGATGGAGAACACGCATCATCACGCTTGAGAACTGCATAGACTAAATGGCTATAGTTTATTCTTTATCTATTATGAAAAATAAGTCTGTAATATCAGTCAACAACTAACATTAACAAGGAAATGTACCCATCAAAATAGGTAATTGGGCCGTGGGTGTCTATTCTGTGAGGTAAGACTCTCACATTCTACACATCATGGTACCTAGGTTCAACTCCTGGCTCCAGCTTCCCGCCAATGCAGACCCAGGGAGACGGCACAAGATAATTCAATGTATGTGATCCTGCCACCTATGTAAGAGACATAGATTGACTTCCCAGCTCCCAGCTTCAGTCCTAGCACAGCCCTGGCCATTGTAGGCATTTGGGGAGTAAATCAGCACACAGGAGTGCTTGTTCTGTTGCTTGCACATGCACTCTCTCTCTCGCATGTATGTCCGTGTGTATGTATGTGTTTGCCTTTCACATACATTTTAAGGATAGGAAATTGGTGATATTTGTCTTATAAGCAGTTTCCTAGCAGCCAGATTTTTAATTTACGGCAAGCTCCACACATTATGCCTCAGCCTTCTTCAGCAGCCTTCCCACTCACAGTTTTATTCAGCTCTCTAGCAGGTTCCAACATGGGCTCCCACAAGATGGTTTGGCTCCCGGAGAGCAGCAGGGAATGGTGACAAAGAATCAGAAGTGTTTGCTGAGACTGCTGACACTTTCCCTGTCTCAGAATCTGGTTCCACCTGTTTTCTCTCATAACATGCTAAGTTTTCAATAAATAACTGCTTCTTCTGCTCGAGTAGTGATTTTCGGCTGGGAGTAGTTTAGCCCCTCAGGAGATACATGCCAAAGCACGGTGACACATTTGGTTGTCACTTGGAAGGAGGTGCTATTGGAATCTAATGATGGGAGGCCAAGCATGCTACCAAACATCTTGCAGTGTGTGGAACAGCTCCTGATAACAAAGAATAATACTTTCTAAGAATGCAATAGGGCTGAGGTGGAGAAGCTTTGCTCTAGAGCAATTTAGTTGTGGAATAAATCCAGCGCGGTGAATCACTTCAGTATGTAAACTTTTACTGGAGCACGGCAATGACTGCTTGTGTGCATATCATCAATACGTACTTTCGAATTACAACAGCAGAGTTGAGAAGCTGTGTCAGAGATTCTAAGGCCCACAAGTCTACATATTTTTGCATTTTATCCTTTATGAAAAAAGTTTGCAGATTGAAGTATGGTCCTTGAGCCAACATCCAACAGCAGTATCACTTGGGAACATATCTGAAATGCAAACTGTGGAGACCCAGAGTAGACCTACTGACTTACAAACCTTGACGGTGGACCTTAGCAACTGTGTTTTGACAAGACCTCCAAGTGAGTCAGATCCAGGTCAAAGTTTGACACTGTTCTTGTGGAGAATTATATGCATTTAAAGTTATGCAGACTAATATATAGTTTATAATGTGAATACTGCTTTTCTTAAAAATTAGCACACTTAAATATTGAATATATGTTGTTAGATTTTGCAATAAGGTAGACTAAATTTAATATCGATCAAAATCCATTATTTCAAATTTGGAAGTCCAGCATGCTCAAATTCTTATTTTTATAAAATTGCTTGGTGGAAAAAAATGTGACTGAACATAGGTATAGTTTATAGGTATAATTTTTATCCTTTTTAGTGTAAATATTTAGATGTTTCAGTACAGCAGTAATACTTTTTGTCAACAGCTTTTATAGATAGCATCTCAATCTGAGGTCCTTCCACAAGAGAGGCACTGCTTTATAATAGATGAAATCCCCAAGCTATGTGCTGAAATTGGAACTATTTTTCTTCTTCGTCTTTAATAGAATCCAGATGTGTGCGTTCCTCCTTAGATCTAATGAACTGGAATCCTCATTCACATGACATGAGCTCTGTGGTTTTAAATGGCAATGCAAGTGATTTGGGGCACCAACCAGACCCAGAAAAAAACTGAATTATGCAAATCCTTTTCATTTCTAGGATTAAAGTCAAATTATTTTATTTGGGATGGGCATTGTGGCACAGCAGTTGAAGCCACTTGCAACACCAGCCTCCCATATGGACACCAGTTCAATTCCCATAGGCTCCACATTCACCCAGCTCCCTACTAATTTACCTGTGAAAAGCAGTGGAAGATGGTCTCAGTGTTTGGGTCCTTGCCACACATATGGGAGACCTGGAAGAAGCTCTTAGCTTCTGGCTCTAGTCTAGCCTGTCACTGTTCATTGTGGACATCTGGGGAATGAACCAGGAGATAGGAGATCTGTGTGTGTGTGTGTGTGTGTGTGTGTGTCTTTCCATCTCTCTCTCTAACTCTTTGAATATAAATACATCTTTTTAAAAATAAAAACCAACACAGATATATTTTGTAAAATTCACATTTTAGAACTTGCTTAAATATCTCAGAGAAAGTTCTAATGGAATGGGATTATTGTTAAACACTATTTACTCAAGAATATTAAATCATTTCATTCTAGGGGATAAGTGCTTTTTCTATGTTGGTCTCTCCTAGTTCATTAATGATATTTAAATTCTATGATCATAAAAATTGAAAAAGGGTGAAATAATTCATATCACCAAATGAAGGCTATCAGAAGCTAGAGAATGTAGTAGGGCAACAGAGAGAGTACTGGTTGATTAGTGGTTTTAGTTATAATTAAGTAGGTTTAAGAAGTTTCTGCATTCTGTTGCACAGTAGGTTGATTACAGATTGTGATAATGTGTTGTATTTTTTCTAAAAAGCTAGGAGAATTCTGATGTTTTCATCATAAGGAAATGATGAATGATTGAACAGATATGTTTTAAGATTTTACAATATATAAATGTTTCAAAACATCACATGGTACATCATAAATATAACTTACTATATTAGCTAAGATAAAAAGTAACCAATACTGAAATTGTTTTATTTTCACTTCACATTAAAACTTAGAGTGTCATTATCTGTCTTGAAATTACACTATTAGTCAACTCAAGTTAATATTTTGTCCTATCAAGAGGATGAGTTATAATACATGACAGAGGGTTTGTTGTTTTATGACCTACATGATATATTTGTAATGCAGATGACCTTCAATAAAATGCAGTGAAGGTGATCTGCACCGAACTAGAAAATAGCGTTTCCTCTCCACAGAGCTGCTCAGAGACATTTCTGATTACAAATACAACTTTTTTCATTTAATAAAATCTGAAGTGCTGGTGATAGGTTCCACTTAGTAAAAGTAATTTTTCTATCCACTTCTTTAAAAAAAGTGACCTTTGTAACTAAGAAACAATTTTCTCCTTTTTATTATGGGGCCAAATTCATAATTTAATCATTTGAGGATCTTATTTCTGCATCATAAGGGATTTGCAGTGTTGACACTGCCTCAACTGTAGATAATTTTCCTGACAGTTCCTACAATATATAAATTGACACACATAGAAGTTGCTGTTTTTAAACTTGTTTTATATTTTAAAACTTTTATAAATTAGAAAAAATATTCAATGCTAATGTGCCATTTGCTAATTATGAACAATCTTAAAATGACTATTTTTATCTTTTATTTATAAGATTCAGCATTCTCTAGTTCTCGAACAAGAATTAATGAGTATGAACAAGTAATCAAACATTATCTGTGTTGAAGTATAAAGAGGAACATAGTTTATCTTGCCATAAATCTTCCTATCCATATGGTAAAGGTACAATATTGGCACTGAAGCGTGCAAGTCCATCTGGACAGATCCTCATTTTCCTGGATAAGCCAAGTCTTTTTAAATCAAGCCATCTGTTTGCAAGCCTTAAAAGAACCTGTAAATAAAATAATGCAATATGTACATGTGAAAAGAGATCAGAGTTAGCTTGACATTGATTAACACAATACAGAGCCAATTATGATCACATACTGATAATTGTCAAGTGTAGTATTTTCACTGCCTTCATTCAATACATTTTGCAAAGGATATCTTGCACAGGTAAGAATCATTAAGACTCCAAATTCAAAAAATAACAAAAAATCACACAATTTTACCAGAAAACCCAGCTACTCTTATCTGTTGCCCATTGAAAAGTCTTCAACTGTTACCTTAACCACTGCATTTGTAAAACTTTCAGGAAGATTAGCAAGATATATCTTAAGAAATATAAAGAATGGTTTGAATGTATTGCTGTAAGAATGTTGTGCTCAAAAAGTTAATGTTTTCCTTCTATGCAATAGCTTTAATATATTGGTGAGATGGTCAGAATTCTCAAATGCCTTCTATAACCACTACTGACCCTAGATTTTAATGCTGTAATTATATTACTTGACATGTTAAGAATGATTGTAATTAACGTTATTAACCAGTTAGCCTGAAAACAAGGTGATAATCTACATGGCTCTAATCTATTAACATTAGCTCCTTAAAAACAGTTTTTTTCTAGCAAGCAGCACAATAGGAAATCAGAAAGATATGCTCAGGCTGGCATGAAAGAGAGTGAATGTGCAGTTTTTGAGCTGCCTATAAGTGCTATATGGCAAAGAACTTTGGGCAACATCTAGGGATAAGGGCAGCCTTAGGTCAAAAGCAAGCAGCGAAACAAAGTCCTCAGTAAGCTAACAGTAGAATTAAAACTCTGTCAATAAGGATTTTGGGGAAATAGCTCAGGAGCATTTCAGAATTCAGACCTGGACAGCACCTTGATTTCACATTAGTAAGACCTGAGCAGGCAATCAGCAATGCTATGCGTGAACTTTAAAATAATTTGAAATTATGAAACAGGAAATTTGTACTGTGTAAAGCTGCCAGTTTTCAGTACTTTGTTACATAGAGATACAGAACAAACATATGTGTTTCTGTCCTCTCTGTGTGTCTTTTCCCTGAAGTATCTGGCAAGTTAGAATGCAATGATGCAGGACATTTGGAACCATTAGCCTTTCCAGATTGGGTTCACAAGAAAGTTTCCACCTGTATTAGCATATTATTTGTTGCTTAACAGAAGAAAAAAAAAGTAATCAGAGTTTCCCCAATGTTATCTTGGTTTTGTTCAATCTGAGTGATTGAGGCAGATTAAGGAGTTTCAGTAAAGTTTCTCCATGTGAAAAATACCTTTGTTAGAATTCAAAGGTCCAATTAAAGAATCAGATGGCTCTTGTAAGTATATTTCCTACAAAAAAAAAAGTTCTGTCATATAGGAGCACATTTTTAATAAAATTTTGTCTTTTTTTTTAATTTGACAGGTAGAGTTATAGACAGTGAGAGAGAGAGACAGAGAGAAAGGTCTTCTTTCCATTGGTTCACTATCCAAATGGCCGCCACGGCTGGCACTGCACGGATCCGAAGCCAGGAGCCAGAGGACTCTTCCCGGTCTCCCATGCGGGTGCAGGGGCCCAAGCACTTGGGCCATTCTCCACTGCTCTTCTGGGCCACAGCAGAGAGCTGGACTGGAAGAGTAACAATTGGGACTAGAACCTGGCATCCACATGGGATGGCGGTGCTGCAGGTGAAGGATTAACCAGGTGAGCCACAGCGCTGGTCCCTTGTCACCTTTTTTTTTTTTTTTAATGATTTATTTCTTTGGAAGTCTGAGTTACACAGAAAGAAAAGGAGAGGCAGAGAGAAAGAGAGAGAGAGATAAAGGTTTTCCATCCACTGGTTCACTCCCCAATTGACCACAACAGCAGGAGCTGGGCCCATCTGAAGCCAGGAGCTTCTTCCAGGTCTCCCACATGGGTGCAGGGGCCCAAGAACTTGGGACATCTTCTACTGCTTTCCCAGGGCATAGCAAAGAGCTGAATGGGAAGTGGAGCAGCCAGGACTTGAACTGGTGACCATATGGGATGCCAGCACTGCAGGCAGCAGCTTTACCTGCTATGCCACAGCGCCTGCCTCATGAAATCCTCTTTAAGTAGCTTGAGTTCATACAAGTGACTTTACCTCTATGATTTTTAAGTTGGAAGCAAATAACTGTACATTAGCAAAACAGCTGATTGTTCTAGAATAGCAACTCTGATGTCACTAGGCATATTTATTATACAATCTAGTGTATCAATGATGTGAATATAATTATTCTGTTACATGTTTAGTTATATGAATAGTGAAGATTACAGATCATGGTATTTGGCATAAATAGTTTTCACAGCCTTTGTAATTTATTGGTTACCCAATATATACAAGTATGTCTACCCATATACATCCAAGGTTAGATCAAGAAGTTTGTAGAAAAGTGGAATCATAACACAATTTCATATTTTCCATGAACATATACAATAATGTTCATTATACTAGTTAAAAGATTCATGTTTACAGAAAAATGGATGCTCGCATTTTGATTGGATTCCTGAATACAAACATTATCCAATTATAGAAAGAGATTTTCATGTCATACTTAAGAGAAAAAAATACTTAAAAAGACAAACACATGGGATAAGTATATTTAAATGAATGTGTTATTAGAATACATAATATCAGATGATCAGATAATATAATATCAGGTATCTATTTTGATTTTGATACAAAAAGTCAGGATGTTGAATTGGAAAAGATGAATTTGATTAAAGATGACAAAAGAATAAAAAGGAATATCAGTGACTCAGAACAAATTTCCTCATCTTGGGCAATTTGGCAAATTGCCACATTATTTAACTTGATCTTTGTAAAAACGAAAGATAGCTACTGTGACTCTAAAGGAAGCTGTATCTTTGTGGACCCATCAAACAGTGTAGGTTACAGTTCATAACCAACCCATTATACCGAAAAACTGCCTTCAATTCTGAGTAGCAGAGAACTTCTACTCCTAAATTGTTCCAAAAGATCTTGGAAATGCTTACAGCCTGCATTTTAAGAGAAAGATAAGAACATTTTGATTTGAAGAGATTCCCTGTTAAGGAATAGGAGTGTAACTCTTAGATATCTCTTTTGGCAAAAGGCCTGCTGACTAGCTCTCATATGAAGATTGGTAGGAGAAAGGTACATGGAGATACGCGATCGGGTTGAGCATATCTAGGATGGTTTATCTCTTTAGGGAACATTGGGACTCTTAGAGAAGTTAGGTAGGCTACTGCTGATTTGTGGATTGGAGGATCACAAGAATATATATCCTGGGTTTGTAGTCTACTTGTTAGAGCTGAAAGTAATGAAAAGATTGATTTGTAGCTGAAACACTCTCCACTCTGCTGATGATCTGAAAAACAGGCATGCTTATGGGACACAAAAGCCTTGGCACAGAACAAGCTCACAGAGAGGGCCACAGTTAGCAGGGTAAGCTAGAGCATCAGTAAAAACTAAGAGAGGAATTTAAGAACCAGTGAAGTACAAAGTCATCGTCCTCTTCCTCATTAGATCTCTCAAGGATGCCTCATTCTAACACCAGAAGAGAACTGGAGCATGTAAAGCACATATCAGAACCAGAATAGTTTCCCATCAATCTCCAGGCAACCCAGGTATCTGCTTAAAATGCCCAGTTAAGAAAAAAACAAACAAACAAACAAAAAAACACACAAATTGATAGTAACTAGTTTCAGCTAACAATAGCAAAGTAAAAGGACCAACATATGGTAGAAAATTTTGTTATCTGACTAAAATAAAAGAGTCACTCATTATTCATTACACTATGTTTTAAGGTCCTGATGGAAGAATACAAAATCATTCATATTTACACCTCCCAGGAGTGTGATTAAAAACAAAAAAGTGTCACTTAAAGCTTGTGAAATTGATGTATTTTTCAAAGACTTCTAGATACAACTATCCAACCTAAGAAATAGTGCAGATATCCAAATATCAAAGATCTTTTTTGCCCCATTGATGGGATAAATTATTCTATGCACTCAACTAAGCACAAAAATATAATTTCATAGATTTTCTTTGTTTTAAAGTTTTTTTTTCTTTTTTTTAACTTTTATTTAATGAATATAAATTTCCAAAGTACGACTTATGGATTACAATGGCTTCCCCCCATACCGTCCCTCCCACCCACAACCCTCCCCTTTCCCACTCCCTCTCCCCTTCCATTCACATCAAGATTCATTTTCGATTATCTTAATATACAGAAGATCAGCTTAGTATACATTAAGTAAGGATTTCAACAGTTTGCTCCCACACAGAAACATAAAGTGAAAAATAATGGATGATTTTTTTTAAATGATGATGAAATCAGATCAGACCTATTGTCATGTTTAATCCCAGTGAGAGTCAAGTTGGGAGTTGATAATTTCTTTTTTTTTTTTTTTACAGAAGATCAGTTTAGTATGCATTAAGTAAGGATTTCAACAGTTTGCACCCCCATAGAAACACAAAGTGAAATATATTGTTTGAGTACTCGTTATAGCATTAAATCTCAATGCACAGCACATTAAGGACAGAGATCCTACATGAGGAGTAAGTGCACAGTGACTCCTGTTTTTGACTTTACCAATTGACACTCTTGTCTATGGCATCAGTAATCTCCCTATGCTCCAGTCATGAGTTTCCAAGGCTATGGAAGCCCTCTGAGTTCTCCGACTCTTATCTTGTTTAGACAAGGTCATAGTCAGAGTGCAGGTTCTCTCCTCCCTTCAGAGAAAGGTACCTCCTTCTTTGATGACCTGTTCTTTCCACTGGGATCTCACTCACAGATATCTTTTGTCAGAGTGTCTTGGCTTTCCATGCCTGAAATACTCTCATGGGCTTTTCAGCCAGATCCGAATGCCTTTAGGACTGATTCTGAGGCCAGAGTGCTATTTAGGACATCTGCCATTCTATGAGTCTGCTGAGTATCTCACTTCCCATGTTGGATCACTCTCCCCTTTATTTATTCTATCGGTTAGTATTAGCAGGTACTAGACTTGTTTATGTGCTCCCTTTGACTCTTAGTCCTTTCATTATGATCAATTGTGAACTGAAATTGATCACTTGGACTAGTGAGATGGCATTGGTACATGCCACCTTGATGGGATTGAATTGGAATCCCCTGGTATGTTTCTAACTCTACCATTTGGGGCAAGTCAGCTTGAGCATGTCCCAAATTATACATCTCTTCCCTCTCTTATTCCCACTCTTATGTTTAACTCATAGAAGAGTTTGGCAAAGTAGCAGGGTATAAAATCAATGCACAAAAATCAACAGCCTTTGTATACACAGGCAATGCCATGGCTGAGGAAGAACTTCTAAGATCAATCCCATTCACAATAGCTACAAAAACAATCAAAAACCTTGGAATAAACTTAACCAAGGACGTTAAAGATCTCTATGATGAAAATTACAAAACTTTAAAGAAAGAAATAGAAGAGGATACCAAGAAATGGAAAAATCTTCCATGCTCATGGATTGGAAGAATCACTATCATCAAAATGTCCATTCTCCCAAAAGCAATTTATAGATTCAATGCAATACCAATCAAGATACCAAAGACCTTCTTCTCAGATCTGGAAAAAATGGTGCTGAAATTCATATGGAGGCACAAGAGACATCGAATAGCTAAAGCAATCTTGTACAACAAAAACAAAGCTGGAGGCATCACAATACCAGATTTCAGGACAAACTACAGGGCAGTTGTAATCAAAACAGCATGGTACTGGTACAGAAACAGATGGATAGACCAATGGAACAGAATTGAAACACCAGAAATCAACCCAAACATCTACAGCCAACTTATATTTGATCAAGGATCTAAAACTAATTCCTGGAGCAAGGACAGTCTATTCAATAAATGGTGCTAGGAAAATTGGATTTCCACGTTCAGAATCATGAAGCAAGACCCCTACCTTACACCTTACAAAAAAATCCACTCAACAAGGATTAAAGACCTAAATCTATGACCTGACACCATCAAGTTACTAGAGAACATTGGAGAAACCCTTCAAGATATTGGCACAGGCAAAGAATTTCTGGAAAAGACCCGGGAGGCACAGGCAGTCAAAGTCAAAATCAACTATTGGGATTGCATCAAATTGAGAAGTTTCTGTACTGCAAAAGAAACAGTCAGGAGAGTGAAGAGACAACCGACAGAATGGGAAAAAATATTTGCAAACTATGCAACAGATAAAGGGTTAATAACCAGAATCTACAAAGAGATCAAGAAACTCCACAAAAACAAAACCAACAACCCACTTAAGAGATGGGCCAAGGACCTCAATAGACATTTTTCAAAAGAGGAAACCCAAATGGCCAACAGGCACATGAAAAAATGTTCAAGGTCACTAGCAATCAGGGAAATGCAAATCAAAACCACAATGAGGTTTCACCTCACCCCGGTTAGAATGGCTCACATGCAGAAATCTACCAACAACAGATGCTGGCGAGGATGTGGGGAAAAAGGGACACTAACCCACTGTTGGTGGGAATGCAAGCTGGTCAAGCCACTATGGAAGTCAGTCTGGAGATTCCTCAGAAACCTGAAGATAACCCTACCATTCGACCCAGCCATCCCACTCCTTGGGATTTACCCAAAGGAATTTAAATTGGCAAACAAAAAAGTGGTCTGCACCCTAATGTTTATTGCAGCTCAATTCACAATAGCTAAGACCTGGAACCAACCTAAATGCCCATCAACGGTAGACTGGATAAAGAAATTATGGGATATGTACTCTTTAGAATACTATACCGCAGTAAGAAACAACGAAATCCAGTCATTTGCAACAAGATGGAGGAATCTGGAACACATCATGCTGAGTGAAATAAGCCAGTCCCAAAGGGACAAATACCATATGTTCTCCCTGATCGGTGACAACTGACTGAACACCAAAAAGGAAACCTGTTGAAGTGAAATGGACACTATGGGAAACGATGACTTGATCAGCATAGCCCTGACTGTTAATGAACAACTTAATACATTATCCCTCTTAGTAGTTTTTTTGTCTGTTCTACTTAATATGACTGTTTTAAAGTTTTAATTTTTATTTATATTTCCTATTTATTTGAAGCTTGAGGAAACTGAAGAGATAGATGAAATATGTTCCCTTTTCAATTTCATTAAAATAAAGATAAACTATTTAATTATATGGCATAGTTTTCATAAAGTCTACACTAACTACTATATTAAAGGGATATTTAGGAGGTAATCCTATTGACTGCATTAAATAAAATTCCATACTAAAAAGCAGATGAATTCAGCAAATGCATTATCTCTGCAAATTTGTCATATATTTAACGTAATTATTCCTACTCACAAATTCAGAAGTTCCACTTTTGTTCAAAATGCCCTAAGTAAAAATTGCGTAAAGTAAGTCAAAGCATTTACAGAAGAGTGAAAATTTAGCACAGTACTTAATATGTTGCTTTAAATGCCATCATCCCATATCAGAATGCCTCCATTTGAGTACTGGCTCCCTTTTGATTCCTGTTTCCTGCTAATGAGAACCCTATGAGGGAACTGGTGATGGTTCAAGAACTTGGTTTCTGTCATCCATGTAGATTGAATGCCAGAGCCTGGCTCAATGCCTAATGTTGTGGGTATCTGCAGAATAAATCAGTGGAGGAAGATCTCTCTATATCTTTCTCTGCCTCTCTCTCAGTAGTCTTTCAAAGAAAATGAAAAATAATTAAAAGTTTTTAAAGGTAAGTTTATTTGGGGGCAAAAATATTGAAATATGTGTATGGTTTGTATAATATGATTTTTATTAACTTAGTTTTGAAGGCCTTTGTGTATCCTCATGCTCCTTTGTATATTTTACTACTGTGCCATCGAGTAGCTGACTCTAAGTTTATCCCCCATGTAGTTTGAGAACTCCTGCTAATCATAATAGAAAGAGATAAATTGAGTGAATGTTGAATTTCTTTTATAGAACTTGGGAGTATGGATATAAAAACACTATGCTGGAGGGATTTAGACTTTATCTGAAATTGAAAAAGTTGGAAGAATAAGCTCCTGAAAAATTATGCATTTGCTTTTATAATCAATCCAACTTTATGTTAATCTCAGAAAAATCAGACAACAAAATACTAATCACAAGATAGAAATATTTCATTTCTTACTGAAACAAATCCTAGCTTAGCCACTGAGTTTTTCAACTTATGAAGAAAAGTTATCAATGTTGCATAATCAAATAAAGATAAATATTGCAGCCTTTAAATAATGCTTCAACTACTCTGGCTGACAAATTCTTAATATGCAGCTGTAAGGTACAAGAGCAATAATTATAATAATTATATAATAAAATAAGCAAAACCTCACAACAAGTGTTTTTCTCTGGAAAATGTGAAGTATTTGTGGACAGTATACTTTCGGATAAAATTATGATGAAAACTAAGACTGACATTTTAGTGTAAACTACTCCTGAGTTGTTATGACTCCATGTAGAGCACCAAAGTCTTAAGAATATGGAACTTTTTATTATAAAATAGTACTTTACTAATAACAATGCTTATATGCTTACAAATGTGTTATTGATTGATATAGTAAAAAACAGATGAAAAGAGCAATGTTTGAAGTTGACTCTTTAGATACAATGATTTTGATTAGTCACATTTGCAAGTCTACAAAATACTTAATAATAACAAACTCCCAGATTTACAGGGAATTTTAAATTAAATTGTATAAGTAATGACAACTTAAAATATGCAAAGAGAGAGAAACTTACATCAGACTCACTACAGTGTAAGTACAATTGTAAGTAATATTGGTTTCATTAGATTCCATTTCCATTTAAGTTTAATAATTGTTACTATTTACAATGTTTCAATGTTTCCTTTTTTAAAAAGATTTAAAGAATTACACAGAGAGAGGAGAGGCAGAGAGAGAAAGATTTTCTATCCTCTGGTTCACTCCCAAATTGGCCGCAACGGCCAGAGCTGCACCAATCCGAAGCCAGGAACCTGGTGCTTCTTCCAGGTCTCCCACACAGGTGCAGGAGTCCAAGGACCTGGGCTGTCTTCTACTGCTTTCCCAGGCCATAGCAGAGAGCTGGATCAGATGTAGAGCAGCTGGGTCTGGAACCGGTGCCCATATGGGATGCTGTAACAGCAGGAGGCGGCTTTACCCACTACACTACAGTGCCAGTCCCTACAATGTGTTTTAACATACACTAACATGCGCATACACCTAGCTTTATCATTTTTGATGGCACAATACAAGTTATTCTACAGGTCAGTTTGACACTGAGAATTGATTCCTCTGCCTTTTTCTCTACTGAAGAAGGCAATACATCAGGGATCACGAGTATACTTGTTTACAATTCATATTACACCACACTTTTGAGCTGTAGAGAATAGCAACCTTTCTTATTGCTCTGATTTTACATGAAAGAGCACAAAATTAGGCAACTTTCCCACCTCAAGTTCAGCCTATTTCATTCTATGTCTTTTTTATTATTTATTTATTTATTTATTTATGACAGGCAGAGTGGACAGTGAGAGAGAGAGAGAGAGAGAGAGAGAAATTTCTGGTTTTCCTTTTCCGTTTGTTCACCCCCCAATGGCCACTGCGGCCAGCGCACCACACTGCTCCGAAGCCAGGAGCCAGGTGTTTCTCCTGGTCTCCCATGCGGGTGCAAGGCCCAAGGACCTGGGCCATCCTCCACTGCACTCCCAGGCCACAGCAGAAAGCTGGCCTGGAAGAGGAGCAACCGGGACAGAATCTGGCACCCCGACTGGGACTAGAACTCAGTGTGCTGGCGCCACAGGCAGAGGATTAGCCTAGTGAGCCACGGCGCCGGCCTCATTCTAGGTCTTAAGAAGACAATAGCTCACTGCAATACTCTCTCACACACGTATGTAAACACACAGATCATGTATGTGAAAATTGTATCACTCATTCCAAAGCAAAAGTCATTTTACTGTATCTCCTAACTCATTCAGAAAAATCATTTTTCACAAACATGATTACCTTTATGTTTTGATCTTCTGTGTAGTCAGAACTTGTGACTACAGATTATTCAAATGAAGTATATGACAAAAGAGACACAGAACAAAATATAACTTGAAATTGATACTCAAATCAATCAAATGTCAGGCAATCAGTGAGTATTCTAGCCTATCAAAGAAAATAGAGATTACTGATGACCCCACATAGCCTCACAAAGCCCTCTTAAAAGAAATTTAGGGAAAGTTGGTTTCTAAAGAATGGATACAGCATAGATATATAAAGAGGAAAAAGAAAGTAACTTAAGGAAGACAGTATGAATGCACTGAGAAAGTGAGTTTGGGATTCTGTAATGGACACAGAAAGTGAGCTTTTAGCAACCTGGTTCACATCCTGGGGATAAATGTACTAGAGTGTCATGATCTTAGCAAAATAACCCATGGAGTGGAAGAAATCCACACAGAAGAACAGGGTTCTAACGCCAAGGAGCAGCTGGGGGTGAGGGCAATCAGGCAATCTAACAGGTTCAGCTTTCTCATCTGAACTATATGGGGCTTGGGCTACATGACTGACAGTCATCCTCACAAACCCAGCTTTAAAGTAGCTTGCTTCAGAATCACCTGTGAAATAGGACTTTCTGGTATTATTCTGAGATCCTGATTTTTAAAGTTCCTGATACCTTTATTTTTACCCAACTCTCCAGGAAATCTACAAAGGAAGCCAAGATCTGGAGGCATGGCTATTGGTGGCAGAAAGCATTAGGAAGTAGTATGATTCTTCCTGTTGCACATTTCAGAGAAGAAAATGTATATTTGTTCTTTATACGCTCATTTACTTAGCATTGGCTAGGGTGCATTAAGTTCTGCAAAATCTAAAAGTTTGTCTCTCTACTACCCCTATAAATTATGGTTCTTGCTTCAGTCACTGAATACACTTATGTTGGTGGATCAACTTAGCCCAAAAGAAGATCCCTTATTTGATGAAATGTCAGCACAACCCTCTTTCTATGTAAGTATGATGGATGCTAGCTCCAGAGAGGTCAGTGAACATTCCTGTGCCAAGAATCATAATTTCTGCCTATCTCCCATAAAGAAACAGCTTCTCTCTTTGGCATACTACTGAATTCGTTTTCAAAACTTGTATCTTAAAAGAAAAATGAGCAAACATAATACAACCAGAACTTTCTAGGGATATATCAAAGCATGTAATACATTAGGTCTGCCAGCAAAAAAAGCATATGTTGGAATACTCAGAACTGAAATAAAATTCTGGACAGTGTGAAAAATAAGCAGCTGCTTATAGACCAGGGGCTAGAAAACTATGACCTGTGAGCCAAATCTGGCCCAATGACTGTTCATCTAAATGTAGGTTTATTGGAACATGGACACATCCATTTCCTTACATAGTCTATGGATGATTTCATATTACAGCAATAGAGTTGTGTAGTTGCATAGAGACCATGTGGTCCACACAGCCTAAAAAATTTACTATCTACCCTTTATATAAAAAATGTTTGCCAACTCCTGCAAGGGATTTTCTTCTGCCTCTGACATATTTTTGTTTTACAGAAATTCTGTGGGTAACACATATCTGTGGTTGCTGTCAAGACTGTGTGTCGTCTCTCACTCCAGTTATAGAGTGAGACCAAAGGGAAGATGAGAAAAGATTTAATCAGTAAAAATGTCTGCATTTTACCCAAATAATAATCATGGGCTGAACTGAATATTTAATGACAAAAATTCACAGGAGAAATGGATAAGCTGCATTGAACACTCAGCATCCTTAGAATTTGCAACCAGAAAAATTATCCAAACAGGCAATTAATTATAACATCATTACATGATTCAGAAGTTTTCACGTATCTGCTAGGTTATGAGCTCAGAGCTTAAACAAAACTATAAACATCCCTGGAAGCTAGTAGACCATTTATATCAAAATGCCAAATGATCTGGAAGATAGCACAGTATCCTAAATCAACAGTAAATGTGTGTTTTGTTTTTCATCACCCGGTAAAATCAAGAGGGTGATTTATTTGGTAAAGCCAGCATCATCTTGCACATTTTCTGATGAGATTTGCTCCTGATTCTGTGAGGGCTGTTTTTACAGAAAGCCTTGTCAACATTTTGTTAAACATTTTTATTAATCAGCACATTTCAAAATACATTTGTGCAATTCCTGGAAGTGCTGAATTTCATTCTTCTGCTTCCACATGAAATAATGCCCCACTCCCTAATGCTGGTCCCTAACTATCCCCAGGCACACGAAACCTTTAAAATCAATCCCACTTCATTCATTTGTCATCAGATCACAGCAAACAAAGGACACAGAGCGTCCCACCTGCTTTGACATTACAGATGATGTTGTAAAATGTGCTGATGCCACCAAATAACCTAAATTTAAATTAACTACCAAGTGAGAGAATAATTTCCCTCCATTGCTGTACTTCAAATTGATGGTGCTTTTATCCTGGGTGAGTACTTAGCTCAGCTTGGGCCGAGTGAGCACAAACTGAAAAACACTGGGTAAAAAGAAACAGTAAGAAAATGTACTATCTCAAATAGCAGGTAAATTTGAAAATTTAATTAAGATGGTAATGTGAACAGAAATGTTTCCAATAAAAATTGTGAAAATTTGGTTTATCTCAATAAAAAAAGCCCAACTATTCTTCTCACAGAGCTTATAGGGTCAATTTTGTGAAAGGCTATAGCTGCTATTTTCCCCAGCCTAGGCTTCTGGCTCCAAGGCAGCTGCTATCTATGACCAGCTGAACCTGCAAGACGCAGGCACAGTACGTGGGTATCAGCCTCAGCCTCATTGGCCTATACTTATTCTATTCTGTCTTAAAGATTTATATATTTGGAAGTCAGTTACATAGAGAGAGGAAGAGGAAGAGAAAGAAGAAGAGAGAAACCTTCCATCTGCTGATTTACTCCCCAAATGGCCTCAACAGGTGGGGCTGGGCCAGACCAAAGCCAGGAGCCAGGGGCTTTTTCTGGGTCTCTGACATGGGTTCAGGGGCTCAAGTACTTGAGCTGTCTTCTGCTGCTTTCCCAAGAGCATTAGCAGAGAACTGATTTGGAAGCAGAGTAGCTGGGACTTCAACTGGCACTGATATGAGATGCCTGCATTGTACGTGGCAGCTTTACCTGCTATGCTCAAGTGCCGGTCCCCATTCTCCTTTTAAGGTAATACCAAAATAATTTTCAGTAGTTATGTTGCTTTCTGAAAGAACATACTATATAAAATAACCTTTTCATTTAAATTTATATATGAATAAAAGCACTGTAACTCATTTGTAAGTGAGTCATCAGTTTTTCTGACACTGCACATAACTTGGATAAGTTGGGGCTAATTTTTAGCTGCCAGACATTTAATGCTAACATACACACACACACACACACACACACACACACTGTCCTGGATCATAATTACTTTGGAGAAAGACCTGCTATTTTGATGCATGGAATCAGTTAAATGAAGACATATGATTAATTTAAATATATGTATATTTATGTCCAATTTCTAGACAGAAAAGAGACCTTTGTCTTTTACAGCATTGTACTGAATTATTCTCAGGATACTATACTGTTTGAAAATAACTAATGATTTTTAACTTCTAGGCATGCATATTTTAAATGGTAATTTTTTCCAAGAAAGCAATATAAATACACAACATGCTACCTTTGAAACAAATAAAAAAGTTCAATTAGCTCACCTGTTGCATGGATTAAATACAATTTCTAACAAGAAAATATATGTTGATTATTGCTTTGCACTGATGTAGCAACTTCATTTGTTTCATTAGACAGCAAGAAATGGTGTCGTGCCAAAGTAAAAACATAGGTTTAAAGTTGCTGGTTCAGCCTTAAGAAATTTCCATCTCACCTGCATTAAGCATTTCATTTCCTTATCTTACACTACAGACCATTTTTCACAATGGTTATAATTACATATGTTGTCTTTTTCAAAGCACTTGTAATTAAATTGTTAAAAGTATATACCTTATGTTTATTGGACAATGAAAATTTAAACACAGTAATTGTTAGTAACTGAAAAACTATTTGAAGGTTTCTATGCCATTAAAGAGCATTTTCCCAAAGTGCATTCCACACAACATTAATTTATCTGGTTATTGATGTGTGGTATTGACTAATCACTCAACGATCAAATGCTGAAAGTTGATTCAATTATATGAAGTTCGTTAATGTAAAAGTTCTCAAAGGCTGTTATAGTCTGGAAATATACAATGAAAAATTAGAAACAGCATTCATTAAGAACATGGATTATAATAAAAATATTTGACACTCTTCATTCCCTTTTTTAATTTTTAGCTCTAGTCTACATTATCAATGGCCCTCCATTATTTTATTGAGGAAGTAATACATTTAAAAACACCAAAATTTACAATCATAAAAGTGTGAAGGTTCCTTCACCCAACTTCACACTGTTACCTGCATGATCATCAGATATTCAATGTTTAATTTATGTTTCTACAGTTTCTTTATGCATTATACTGTATATATCTACAAATATCATTCCTGTTGTAAGCAAAGATTATCACAGGCATACATATATTAGAATACTTAATCACTTTGCCATTTTACTTGATAGAATAAACTTGATATCTTTCCAAATCATTACACTTCATAGCATACAATTATTTTGTATAGATATAATTCATCTATGATCTAGAGTTAGATATTAAGTTAGTTCTTTTTTTTAACTTTTATTTAATAAATATAAATTTGCAAAGTACAGCTTATGGATTACAATGGCTTTTCCCTCCCATAACTTCCCTCCCGCCCACAACCCTCCCATGTCCTGCTCCCTCTCCCATTCAATTCGCTTCAAGATTCATTTTCCATTATTTTATATACAGAAGACAATTTAGTATATATTAAGTAAAGATATCAACAGCTTGCACCCACACAGACGTAATGTGTAAAATATTGTTTGAATACGAGTTATAGCATTATAACAATGACATTGAACAACACATTAAGGAAAGAGATCCTACATTAGGAGTAAGTGCACAGTGACTCCTGTTGACTTAACAAATTGACACTCTTGTTTATGGTGTCAGTAATCTCCCTAGGATCTTGTCATGAGTTGCCAAGGCTATGGAAACCTTTTGAGTCCGCCAACCCTGATCTTATTTAGACAAGGTCATAGTCAAAGTGGAAGTTCTCTCCTGCCTTCAGAGAAAGGTACCTCCTTCTTTGATGGCCCATTCTTTTCACTGGGATCTCACTCGCAGAGATCTTTCATTTAGGGTTTTTTTTTCTTTTGGCACAGTGTCTTGGTTTTCCATGCCAAAAATACTCTCATGAGCTCTTCAGCCAAATCCAAATGCTTTAAGGGCTGATTCTGAGGCCAGAGTGCTGTTTAGGACAGCTGCCATTCTATGGGTCTGCTGTATATTCCACTTCCCATGTTGGATCGTTCTCGCCCTCTTTTATTCTATCAGTTAGTATTTGCAGACACCAGTCTTGTTTATGTGATCCCTTTGACTTTTAGTCCTATCATTATGATCAATCATGAATTGAAACTGATCACTTTGACTAGTGAGATGAAGTTGGTACATGCCACCTTGATGGGGATTGAAATGGAATCCCCTGGCACGTTTCTAACACTACCATTTGGAGCAAGTCAGATTGAGCATGTCCCAAATTGTACATCTCCTCTCTCTCTTATTCCCACTCTTATATTTAACAGGGATCACTTTTCAGTTAAATTTAAACACCTAAGAATAATTGTGTGTTAATTACAGAGTTCAACCAATAGTATTAATTAGAACAAAAAACAATACTAAAAGGGGTTAAGTATTAAGTTGTTCATCAATAGTCAGAGCAAGGGCTGATGAAGTCACTGTTTCTCATAGTGTCCCTTTCACTTCAACAAGTTTGCTTTTTAGTGCGCAGTTAGCTGTACCCAATCAGGGAGAACATGTGATATTTGTCCCTTTGGGACTGGCTTAATTCACTCAGCATGATGTTTTCCAGATTCCTCCATCTTGTTGCAAATGACCGGATTTCATTGTTTTTGTCTGCTGTATAGTATTCTATAGAGTACATGTCCCATAATTTCTTTATCCAGTCTACTGTTGATGGGCATTTGGGTGGGTTCCAGGTCTTAGCTATTGTGAATTAAGCTGCAATAAACATTAAGGTGCAGACAGCTTTTTTATTTGCCAATTTAATTTCCTTTGGGTAAATTCCAAGGAGTGGGATGGCTGGGTTGTATGGTAGGGTTATATTCAGGTTTCTGAGGAATCTCCAGACTGACTTCCATAGTGGCTTGACCAGTTTGCATTCCCACAAACAGTGGGTTAGTGTCCCTTTTTCCCCACATCCTCGCCAGCATCTGTTGTTGGTAGATTTCAGAATGTGAGCCATTCTAACCGGGGTGAGGTGAAACTTCATTGTGGTTTTGAGTTGCATTTCCCTAATTTCTAGTGATCTTGAACATTTTTTCATGTGTCTGTTGACCCTTTGGATTTCCTTTTTTGAAAAATGTCTATTGAGGTCCTTGGCCCATCTCTTAAGTGGGTTGTTTGTTTTGTTTTTGTGGAGTTTCTTGATCTCTTTGTAGATTCTGGTTATTAACCCTTTATCTGTTGCATAGTTTGCAAATATTTTTTCCCATTCTGTTGGTTGCCTCTTCACTTTCCTCACTGTTTCTTTTGCCATACAGATAGTTCTACTATACATATTAAATTACTTTGAAACTATGCTAGTTATTTGAGTGCTTATTTCACCAAAGTGACACAGTGAAGAAAAAAGAATTGTCTTTGTAATTTTGACAGAAATTATGAAATTACCACCAATGGGAATTACAAAACAAAATAACAACCCCACACATTACACTAGAAACAAAGTCTGACTAATGCAAGGTAGTACCATTTGTTTGATTTGTGCCAATATTATAGACGGGAAACACAATCTGAGTGTCATTTTGACATATATTTCTTTATAATCAATATGTTAGGAAGATGGATATATATATATATATAGGTAGTTATATCTTCCTTTTGAAGTTCATTCCAATTTCTTTAAACCTTTTGTGTTATTTACACACACATACATACACACATTTTTACATATATGTTCTTTTAAAAGTTTATTTTTATTTACTAGAAAAGCTCTATATTTGTCTCTACTTTCTCAAGTTTTCCTGTGCTTTATTACAGTTTTTATTGTATAATTTCTCTTATATAATTATACAATTGATTATGATAATTGCAATGTAATTATATACACTAACAATACAATTTTATCACAGAATATTTAGTCAAGTTATATATTACATTACATCCATTAATTACTTACTGAGTAAATAATGACCGTCTTTATTGTCATTTATTTTTTCACCTAAAACCTAACAAAGTGAAATAATTGTAGACAGTTGTAAGACAAATCTTATTTCTTCCAATGGCTTAGAAATAACCACAAGATTCTTTTATATATATATATATATATCATAATTGGGAGAGTTATATAATTAAATTCCTAAAATTCGGGGTTTTTTTGGTTCTTGATATAGAACTCACTGGTCACAGCATAGTATGTTATAATGTATAATATGTAACTATTATTAATTTTGTGTATTTATCCCCTAATTCCTAAACTCTTTATTTCTGGATGCTTGCAAAACTCTTAGTACTTCCTGTTTTCCTTCTTCCAAATGCACTAGGTCTAATCTTAGCTGTTTTCTCTAGTATTAACTTGTCTTTTATAATCTGCCAGTTAGAATAAACATCAGGCTTGTTTTGATAAAACTGATGACTATTTTTTATTCTCTTGAAATATATCACTTTCTCCCCTCTCTAAATCTTCTTTCCCTTGGCTCATGCTTTTTCTCTTTGTGGCTAGCTCCCCAACCCTTTTGTAGGAACTTCTTCCTTTGTCTAGGGGGTAATTGTGTGAGTTCCTCTCATTTTGAATCTGTGCCTTCATTATATATTTCCCTGAGGGCATTTACCATTTTTGGAGTTAATGAAGGGAGTACTCTGAATGTTATAGCATCACACTGTCATTTCCCTGGATTTCTCCCATATATATGAGATATTTATTTATTATTTATTTCATTTGAAATGCAGAACTATGGACAGAGATTTTTCTATATGCTGGTTCATTCCCCAAATGCCTGCAATAGCCAGGGATGCACCAGGCTGAAGACAGGAGCTGGGAACTCAATCTGGGTTTCCTACAGGAGGGGCTGGAACCCTAGTACTTGAGCCATAACCTGCTGCTTTCCAGGTGTACCTTAGCAGGAAGCTAAGTGAAGCCAGAACTCAAACTCAGGACTCTGATATGGGATACACGCATCCCACGCAGCATTTTAATTGCTTTGCCAAACACCTGGCCCAAGTACAGGGTATTTCATATAATCAAAACTGATCTCATTACCTCTCTTGCAAAGCCAAGGAGAGCACAAAGACTGTAGGTTGGCCTGTTGATCACTGTTTTTTTTAATGTGTTTATACCAATCTGTGATGTGTTGAGTGTGAGTCTGTCTTCCTTTTAATAAATAAAAAATATAATGTCTATACAAGGTGTATGTGTTTATATCAAGTAGGATGTAACATTTATCTTTAAAAAAACTCTTTTGCTGAACTGGCACTCAGGAAGCAGGCAGCCATTTTCAAAAGGGTCACATGGTTACAGAACTGGGGTTGGCCTCCAAATGACAAACGAAGGCCCAGAGTAAGACCTTAAAGTGAATGTAAAGTGAATACTGCCAACAACGCAAGATCATACGCAAAATGTTTTATATTATATATGGATACTAAAGCCGCAGGCAATATATTGACTTCAGTTTTGTGAGACCCTGAAGCAGAGCACAAAGCCACCATGATCAGATTGACATGTGAAAACCCTGTGATAAGACATGAGTCTTGTTTCAAGTAAGTAATACTCTGTTTATGTTCCCAGACTTCAGTAAGTTCACCACTTTCTAATCAATTATACAAGCCAGAGAGCTAAGATTAATCCTTGTGATTCTCTCATTACTTATTCTATCACTGACATATCTTATAAAGCCATTTTTATTTCTCCCTCTATAGACTGGTTTGATCTCAGAACATTTGTAACTTTGATGTCTCTATTAACTTTCATATTGGTTTACTCAGATCACCTCTAGTTTATCTCAGGATAGTCTTAAGTATCCTGTTAACTATCCTTAACTACCCAGGATAGTCTTAACATAAAAACAGGATCATTTTATGTTGTATGGATTTCCTTTCTCACCAAAAGCACAGTTGTTGATTGGTTCTAGGGCTTTGAAAGCCTGGTTCTTCATCACAGCTACAGCCTGGAGTGCTTTCTCTCCATCTCAAGAGCTACTTTGTCTGAGTGTCACTTTCATTCCTTCCACTGGGCATTTGCTTGTATTTATCACTCTCTGGAAACTTTTTTGTTGCAGCTTTTCCTGGTTAAATGCTACACATCCATTTATTACATTTATCACTTTTTCAAGAAATCTTTAGTTGACTGCCAGGAGCTACAAGAACAACAGAGTATTAAATGCCTTTAAAATTGTTGCTAAAACAATTTTTATGATTGCTTTAATGCTGTTTACTTCATAAGACATATTAACTGACCCTAGATCACACGTCAGCATATCATGTACTATGCACTGAATGAATGAAATGTGGGAATTGCCACGGCAATTTGATCATGCAACTCTAATTATCAGTGGTCTATCAAGACTAAGATTTTAAAACAAAACCTTTGAAACAAAAAAATAGTGGCTTTATGATTGAGTTGAATTACTTTGCTGTATATAAGACAGACTTGATGCCAAATGACTTGAGTGACACTGGTAGGGTTAACATTAGAATATATATACATCAGTATATAGATATTTGCTGACATTTAATCTAGTTTTATTCCCATGATGCTGTAGAAATACAAATAGATATATAAAATTATATGGTTTTTTTTTGTTTCTGTATGTATTTTAAATATTTTAATGTTAGGATTTTCACTATTAATGAAACAGTTATATGAATTAGGAGAAAGTAGGCAAACCTCTGATTTTTAAAAATCTCCTTAAAGGATAGTTGAGGAGATACATTAAAAATAGTCATTATATGAAAGAATCTTCATTTAAATGCACATCCAGAATGAAATATAAATTATCCTTGCAGAAATAAAAGAAGGTTTTTCCCAATCCACAGTCTGCCATTCTACCTTAACCATCACTACCACTTACCACAAAGAGTGGTAATTAATTAATTAATTTTCCAGTTCATTTTTAACTTTTCCTGTTACAAATGTGTCTTATTAGCAGAGTCCTCCATGTGGTCTTTAGAATAAAAGTCAGGAAACACTCTTGAAATTGACCCTTAGGCAGCCCAGCATTATTCTGTGGTATGTAAAGATAATCAAACTGGAAGATTTTTCACCTATCTAAATAATTTATGATACTAATTTTGGCTTCTTAAATCCAAATTTGTTAATTAAATATGGAGACTATCATAAATAAATCTCCTGGAAAATTATTAAGTGTCTGAGTGAAAAATCATTGTCCCTAACAACATTTCAAAATTATTAGATAACTATGCCATCCACTAAATCCACTTGGCTGTGCTGAACTATTCTGAGCTCTGGAAACTGACTAGGCATGTTTTCATCAATCTTCTATGATTTGTATAAAGTTCATTACGGATTTGGAAGCAGATGGGCTGCTTATGCCATCCAAAGATACATGATGTTCTGGATAGGTCTACTTTCATAATGTGCAATTCTTTTAACAGAGGAGGAAATATAATTTGTGAAGTTTTTTTACCTTTTATATAAAAATAGACACGTACATAACCACATATATAAACGTGTGTACATGCATCATATACATATATAATACTGTGTGGTAAGCACATTATTCTGAATTTTTGATGAAAATTTTTAATTTTTTAAATGTATATTAATTTTTACAGGTTCAGTGTGATTTTTAGATACAATTCTAAGAACATAATGATATTCTCTTCCTCCATCCCTCTCTCATTTTCCCCACAACTCTTTAGGTTTGTTTTTGAGATAACTTTTAGGAATGTAGCATACAATTCAATTAAAAAGCTAATTTCCCGAAGTCACCATCAATTTAATAATTACAAAAATCACAATCCATTATTGGTGTCAGAAATAATGTTATTGGATTAATATATAAAGTTCACTTTCAAATATTAGCTTCCAGGTAAACATTATAATCTTAAAATTCTCAGTGAGTATTAGCCAAATTTCTCCACTTGCCTATAAACATTATCTGCCATTCATATTGCTTAGGAGAGAATAATGAGAGTGTTTCCAGGGGGCCAATGTTGTGCTGTAGCTGATAAAGTTGGCAGCCTATGATGCTGGCATCCCGTATGGCGACAGTTCATTTCCAGGCTGATCCACTTCTGATACAGCTTCCTGCTAATGGCTTGGGAAAAGCAACAGAAGATGGACAAAATGTTTAGGCCTCTGCCAAGCACACTGGAGACCTTGAAGAAGCTCCTGGCTCCTGACTTTGACCTATTCCAACCCCGGCCATTGAGACCATTTGTGGAGTAAACCAGGAGATTAAAAATATCTACCTTTCCCTTTCAGTAACAATGAATTTAAAAAAAAAAACAAATAAATCATTAAAATATATCTTTCCAGCATTTCACTCAAAATAAGTTATTTGAGGCAACTGCAATGCTCACATTAAGAATATTTGAATGTGGGGATGGTCTATCGCATAGCAGTTAAGCTAGAATTTGCAGGGCTGGCATCCCATAAGGGCACCAGTTCAAATACTGGCAGCTTTACTTGTAATCCAGTAACCTGCTAATGCCTGGGCAAACAGTAGAAGATGGCCCAAGTATTTGGGTCCCTGTACCCATGTGGGAAACCTGGGTGACGCTCCTGGCTTCTGTCTGGCCCAGCCCCAGCCTTTGCAGCCATTTGGGAAATTAACCAGTAGATGGAAATCTCTCACTGCCTCTCCCTCTTGGTTTCAGATAAATCTTTTTAGAAAAAAGAATTTTTCTATGTAAATCTAAAAAAAAGAATGAAATTTATATAAATAAAATTAAAAAAATTCTTCTGAAAGAAATCAACAAACTAATATAGAAAGCTAATCCATGATAATAGACAGATGCAAAATTATTATCAAGATGTAAATTCATATGGTATTTGTCCCTTTGGGACTGGCTTACTTCACTCAGCATGATGTGTTCCAGATTCCTCCATTTTGTTGCATATGACTGGATTTCGTTGTTTCTTACTGCGGTATAGTACTCTAAAGAATACATATCCCATAATTTCTTTATCCAGTCTACCATTGATGGGCATTTAGGTTGGTTCCAGGTCTTGGCTATTGTGAATTATGCTGCAATAAACATTAAGGTGCAGACAGCTTTTTTGTTTATCAATTTAAACTCCTTTGGGTAAATCCCAAGGAGTGGGATGGCTGGGTTGTATGGTAGGGTAATATTCAGGTTTCTGAGGAATCTCCAGACTGATTTCCATAGTGGCTTGACCAGTTTGCATTCCCACCAACAGTGGGTTAGTGTCCCTTTTTCCCCACATCCTCTCCAGCATCTGTTGTTGGTAGATTTCTGCATGTGAGCCATTCTAACCGGGGTGAGGTGAAACCTCATTGTGGTTTTGATTTGCATTTCCCTGATTGCTAGTGACCTTGAACATTTTTTCATGTGCCTGTTGGCCATTTGGATTTCCTCTTTTGAAAAATGTCTATTGAAGTCCTTGGCCCATCTCTTTTTTTTTTTTAACTTTTATTTAATGCATATAATTTTCCAAAGTACGACTTATGGATTACAATGGCTTCCCCCCCATACCGTCCCTCCCACCCACAACCCTCCCCTTTCCCACTCCCTCTCCCCTTCCATTCACATCAAGATTCATTTTCGATTATCTTAATATACAGAAGATCAGCTTAGTATACATTAAGTATGGATTTCAACAGTTTGCTCCCACACAGAAACATAAAGTGAAAAATAATGGATGATTTTTTTTAAATGATGATGAAATCAGATCAGACCTATTGTCATGTTTAATCCCAGTGAGAGTCAAGTTGGGAATTGATAATTTCTTTTTTTTTTTTTTTTTTACAGAGGATCAGTTTAGTATGCATTAAGTAAGGATTTCAACAGTTTGCACCCCCATAGAAACACAAAGTGAAATATATTGTTTGAGTACTCGTTATAGCATTAAATCTCAATGCACAGCACATTAAGGATAGAGATCCTACATGAGGAGTAAGTGCACAGTGACTCCTGTTGTTGACTTTACCAATTGACACTCCTGTCTATGGCATCAGTAATCTCCCTATGCTCCAGTCATGAGTTTCCAAGGCTATGGAAGCCCTCTGAGTTCTCCGACTCTTATCTTGTTTAGACAAGGTCATAGTCAAAGTGGAGGTTCTCTCCTCCCTTCAGAGAAAGGCACCTCCTTCTTTGATGACCTGTTCTTTCCACTGGGATCTCACTCGCAGAGATCTTTTGCCAGAGTGTCTTGGCTTTCCATGCCTGAAATACTCTCATGAGCTTTTCAGCCAGCTCCAAATGCCTTTAGGGCTGATTCTGAGGCCAGAGTGCTATTTAGGACATCTGCCATTCTATGCGTCTGCTGAGTATCTCATTTCCCATGTTGGATCACTCTCCCGTTTATTTACTCCATCAGTTAGCTTTAGCAGGTACTAGACTTGTCTATGTGCTCCCTTTGACTCCCAGTCCCTTCACCATGACCAACTGTGAACTGAAACTGATCACCTGGAACAGTGAGATGGCATTGGTATATGCCACCTCGATGGGATTGAATTGGAATCCCCTGGTATGCTTCCAACTCTTAAGTGGGTTGTTGGTTTTGTTTTTGTGGAGTTTCTTGATCTCTTTGTAGATTCTGGTGATTAACCCTTTATCTGTTGCATAGTTTGCAAATATTTTTTCCCATTCTGTCGGTTGTCTCTTCACTCTCCTGACTGTTTCTTTTGCAGTACAGAAACTTCTCAATTTGATGCAATCCCAATAGTTGATTTTGGCTTTGACTGCCTGTGCCTCCCGGGTCTTTTCCAGAAATTCTTTGCCTGTGCCAATATCTTGAAGGGTTTCTCCAATGTTCTCTAATAACTTAATGGTGTCAGGACGTAGATTTAGGTCTTTAATCCACGTTGAGTGGATTTTTGTGTAAGGTGTAAGGTAGGGGTCTTGCTTCATGCTTCTGCACGTGGAAATCCAGTTTTCCCAGCACCATTTATTGAATAGACTGTCCTTGCTCCAGGAATTAGTTTTAGATCCTTGATCAAATATAAGTTGGCTGTAGATGTTTGGGTTGATTTCTGGTGTTTCAATTCTGTTCCATTGGTCTATCCATCTGTTTCTGTACCAGTACCATGCTGTTTTGATTACAACTGCCCTGTAGTATGTCCTGAAATCTGGTATTGTGATGCCTCCAGCTTTGTTTTTGTTGTACAAGATTGCTTTAGCTATTCGATGTCTCTTGTGCCTCCATATGAATTTCAGCATCATTTTTTCTAGATCTGCGAAGAATGTCTTTGGTATCTTGATTGGTATTGCATTGAATCTATAAATTGCTTTTGGGAGAATGGACATTTTGATGATGTTGATTCTTCCAATCCATGAGCATGGAAGATTTTTCCATTTTTTGGTATCCTCTTCTATTTCTTTCTTTAAGGTTTTGTAGTTTTCATCGTAGAGATCTTTAACGTCCTTGGTTAAGTTTATTCCAAGGTATTTGATTGTTTTTGTAGCTATTGTGAAAGGGATTGATCTTAGCAGTTCTTTCTCAGTCATGGCATTGCTTGTGTATACAAAGGCTGTTGATTTTTGTGCATTGATTTTATATCCTGCCACTTTGCCAAACTCCTCTATGAGTTCCAATAGTCTCTTAGTAGAGTTCTTTGGATCCTCTAAGTACAGAATCATATCGTCTGCAAAGAGGGATAGTTTGACTTCTTCCTTCTTGATTTGTATTCCTTTGATTTCTTTTTCTTGTCTGATGGCTCTGGCTAAAACTTCCAGAACTATGTTAAATAGCAGTGGTGAGAGTGGGCTTCCCTGCCTGGTGCCAGATTTCAGTGGAAATGCTTCCAACTTTTCCCCATTCAATAGGATGCTGGCTGTGGGTTTTTTATAAATTGCTTTATTATATTGAGGAATGTTCCTTCTATACCCAATTTGCTTAGAGTTTTCATCATGAAAGGGTGTTGAATTTTATCAAATGCTTTCTCTGCATCAATTGAGATAATCATATGGTTTTTCTTCTGCAGTCTGTTAATGTGGTGAATCACATTGATTGATTTGCGAATGTTGCACCATCCCTGCATACCAGGGATGAATCCCACTTGGTCTTGGTGGATGATTTTCCTGATGTGTTGTTGTATTCTATTGGCCAGAATTTTATTGAGGATTTTTGCGTCTATGTTCATCAGGGATATTGGTCTGTAATTTTCTTTCAGTGCTGCATCTTTCTCTGGCTTAGGGACAAATACCATATGTTCTCCCTGATCGGTGACAACTGACTGAACACCAAAAAGGAAACCTCCTGAAGTGAAATGGACACTATGAGAAATGGTGACTTGATCAGCATAGCCCTGACTGCTAATGGACAACTTAATACATTATCCCTCATAGTATTTTTTTTTGTCTGTTCTACTTAATATGACTGGTTTAATTCTGTAATTATCACACAGTTATTCTTAAGTGTTGAAAATTAACTGAAATGTGATCCCTGTTAAACATAAGAGTGGGAATAAGAGAGGGAAGAGATGTATAATTTGGGGCATGCTCGGGCTGACTTGCCCCAATTGGTAGAGTTAGAAACATACCAGGGGATTCCAATTCAATCCCATCAAGGTGGCATGTGCCAATGCCATCTCACTATTCCAAGTGATCAATTTCAGTTCACAATTGATCATAATGAAAGGACTAAGAGTCAAAGGGAGCACATAAACAAGTCTAGTATCTGCTAACACCAACCGATAGAATAAATAAAGGGGAGAGTGATCCAACATGGGAAGTGAGATACTCAGCAGACTCATAGAATGGCAGATGTCCTAAATAGTACTCTGGCCTCAGAATCAGCCCTAAAGGCACTCGGATCTGGCTGAAAAGCCCATGAGAGTATTTCAGGCATGGAAAGCCAAGACACTCTGGCAAAAAGATCTCTGTGAGTGAGATCCCAGTGGAAAGAACAGGTCTTCAAAGAGGGAGGTGCCTTTCTCTGAAGGGAGGAGAGAACCTCCACTTTGACTATGACCGTGTCTAAACAAGATAAGAGTCGGAGAACTCAAGGGGCTTCCATAGCCTTGGAAACTCATAACTGGTGCATAGGGAGATTACTGATGCCATAAACAGGAGTGTCAATTTGTAAAGTCAACAACAGGAGTCACTGTGCACTTACTCCTCATGTAGGATCTCTGTCCTTAACGTGCTGTACACTGAGGCTTAATGCTATAACGAGTACTCAAACAGTATATTTCACTTTGTGTTTCTATGGGGGTGCAAACGATTGAAATCTTTACTTAATGTACACTAAACTGATCTTCTGTAAAAAAAAAAAAAAAAAAAAAGAAATTATCAATTCCCAACTTGACTCTCACTGGGATTAAACATGACAATAGGTCTGATCTGATTTCATCATCATTTAAAAAAAATCATCCATTATTTTTCACTTTATGTTTCTGTGTGGGAGCAAACTGTTGAAATCCTTACTTAATGTATACTAAGCTGATCTTCTGTATATTAAGATAATCGAAAATGAATCTTGATGTGAATGGAAGGGGAGAGGGAGTGGGAAAGGGGAGGGTTGTGGGTGGGAGGGACGGTATGGGGGGGGAAGCCATTGTAACACATGAGTCGTACTTTGGAAATTTATATTCATTAAATAAAAGATAAAAAAAATAAAATAAAATGTAAGAAACAGAAAAAAAAATAAATCAAATGCGGATCATCAAAAATAAAAAAAAAATGAGATGATCTTAGTTACTAAAAAAAAAAAAAAGATGTAAATTCTTCCAAATTATTTTGGATTTTCTTTTTTTTAACTTCTATTTTATTAACAAATTATTTTTTATTATTTTATTTTTTATTTTATATATTATTGTATTTTATTATTTTATATTTCATTATATTTTATTATATATATTTTAGAATATATATACTTTGGAATAAAATACATATTATATATTATTATATATTACATATATATTTTATATTATTATATTTTATTTTATTATTTTATTTTTTATTTTTTAATAAAACAAATATAAATTTCCAAAGTACAGCTATGGATTACAATGGCTTCCACCCCCATAACTTCCCTCCCACCCGCAACCCTCCCATCTCCCGCTCCCTCTCCCATTCCATTCACATCAACATTCATTTTTAATCATCTTGATATACAGAGGATCAATTTAGAATATATTAAGTAAAGATTTCAACAGTTTGAACCCACACAGAAACACAAAGTGTAAACTACTGTTTGAGTACTAGTTATAGCATTAATTCACATTGTACAACATATTAAGGACAGAGATCCTACAAGAGGAGTAACCTGGCGAATTCAACCTAGCTCACGTCTGTGCCTTTCAGTTTGGCTTCCCGTCTTTTGCTCCCCAGGCTAATCTGACGGATTCCAACCTGGCGGCCCACGTCTCTGCCTCTGGTTCCAGATTTTCGCCTTTTGCTCCCCGGGCTGACTTGAAGAATTCCAAGCTCCGCCTCGGCCTGCCCCCACGGCTTCATCCTCCCTAACATTTTTCTCTACCCGGTATGTTTCCTAACTTTTCTTCCAACAATATTCCTCCCTCATTTCTCCTGGCTTCTCCCCACAGTCCGTATCCAAGTCTGTTTGTTCTAGCTTTCACTTTCACTTTCGACCTTAGAGATTTCTCCCAGCTTCCCCCGGTAGTCTGTATCCGAGTCTATGCCTAGGCTTTCAATAGCTTCTTCCGGCACCTTTTCCATCCGGCTTTCCCCTAGGCTCTTTGCTAGTCTCTCTCTCAGGTATTTTCCCACTTCTTCCTGTTTCTTCCCCCCTAGGTTTCCTATCCGAGTCACGGCACCATTATGTCGCTCCCCCTCTTCATGGAGGAACGACACTAAACCCTACCAAGGCTTCATATCCGAGTCACGGCACCATTATGTCGCTCCCCGTCTTCGTGGAGGAACGACACAGGACCCTGCGCTGTTCTTTTGTCTGCTCGGCCCTCCCCGGGTTTGCTGCTGGTTCTTCCCAGGTTGGCTACCGTCCCTTCCACCTCCGTGGAAGGGCGGTTCCCCCTGCCACTTTCCCCACTTCCGCGGGGGAGCGGCACACCGCCGGCTGGCTCTCTCAGGGGCTGCACAGGTGTTCCTTCAGATAGATGTTCCTGGTGCATGTTGTCTCTCTTCTCCTTTATAGTCCTCTTCCACCAATCCCAACTCTGCTACCCACACGCCGAGTACGCTGCTCTCCTGCAATCAGGAGCAGGATCAGCTCCTGCAGGTCATCACTCAAGTTGGCGAGAGGCAGCTGCGTAGAAGTTGTTACTCCCTTCTCAGCGCCATATTGTGGGAGAGCAGATGCATAGAATAAGTCTTAATTCCAGTAACTCAGTCTAGTCCGAGTTGCTCCCCACACACAATGGAATATTATTCGATATTATAAAGAAATGAGCTATGAAGCCATTAAAAGAGTAAGAAGAACATTAAATGCATATGACAAAGAGAAAGAAGCAATTATGAAAAGGCCACATGTTGCATGATTACAACTTATAACATATGGAAAAAGAAAAGCTACAAGGACAATAATGGCTGCAAAGAATGCTGAGAGATAGTGGGATAAATAGGCAAAACACAAGGGATACTTAGGGCAGAGAATCGATTCTGTATGATACTATCATTGTAGATAGACATTACCCATTTATCCAGATTAATGGAATGTCAAAGGTACAGAGTGAATTCTACTATAAGCTATGGACTTTATTTAATAACAATATGTCAGTGTTGTACATTATGGCCAATATATACCAGTGGTATGGGTTTCCAAAGTTTGGGAAGCTCTGAAACAGTGGGAACCCTTTGAGCTCTGTTAAATTTTGCTGTTAATCTAAAACTGCTAAAAATTTTTAAAGAATGTATGAAACAATAAAGAAATGTAGAAGACACAATAAAACATTTTGATAATCAGAACCTCACATAAATCATGCATTTTTGACATATTCTCCTTTGGGTAATTACCCCAATATAATGCCACAACTTGGTATCAGTTACTTGGCCCACATTTATGTCATGGATTCTCATTTCATATACTATCTGTTCATAGTATACAATATGCCTTTATAAAATATAACTTGGAATATAAAATCACATAGAATAGTGAAGTGGTGGTACGTATAATTATTCTATGCTTTAACTTTTCTTCTCAAGAATAGTTTTTATGAGCCCTACTGTAGTATCCAAAAACCTTACAAAGTGTTTTTAACACATCTTTAATGTGGCATAACCTCTTTCCATGTCTGAATTCAACTTCTATAGTTTTCCTTCAGTTTTCCAATGTGGACAATTGAATAAACGGCTAATATATTATTCTATGTTCTGACTATTCTATGTTCTAAGGACATTTTAATTATTCTCTTCTTAAATTTTGAGCTCTTCATTTCATGAATAGAATGGCAATGATTTTAGAGCTTATGGCCTTCATTTTAAACATCTGCATAGATGACTGTTTTTCAAATACTCTTTTTATAGAATTGGGAATTATGAAGTGGGGCCGATTGGAGAGGATGACCTTTTCATTTCAAATCTTTGTGTAAATTGTCATTTAGTTGCAGCAGCTGAGGTTGCAGAATAAAAATGATTCAGTCAGATGTTTATTTAATGAAACATGATTATAGATAGTGCACCTGCCGTGCCATAGGCATGACTTCTTAAGGAAATTTGCTTGTTTTCATATCTAATATAAATTTACTGAATCATTTTTGAAACTAAGTTTTGTTACTGTAGACAGTTTTGACTTCAACATTCATGGTATGTCTAAAGTAGAGCACTCTATATAGATATAATTAGTTAATAGATATTGTGCCTATAATAAGATCATTCCCCAAAGTATAAAGACAGAAATACTTTATTGCTCAATAACTGACCTCAAGATTATGTTACCCAGTGATGTCATAGCTAACTTAGTTTATGTAATTATCCTATTTGATGGCTGAGAGTGATAGAATTACTTTCTCAAAAGAAATTCCCATCATTAAGAGGTGATTGTGCACCTTATAGAGAGTCACTAGCCTAGGGAACATTCCAGCATGGAGTCTGGAACCAAACTACTTGAACTGTCATTATTCTGACATTTAATAGATCTGTGGCCTCAGGTTATAACTTAATTTCTCTGTGTTTCAATTTCTTCAATTGTAACACAAGGATAATTATGTCATCAACCTTTAAAGTTAATTATAGGATTAAATAGACTAATAGCTGCCTAGTAGATAGTAAGGTGTCATGATGATATTTATAATGATGTTGTTGCTGATGATGATTACTACTTCAGTCAACTTGTTATTATATAGGGTACTTTGTTGATCACTCAGAAAAACATGATTAATTTGGAGAAGTGAAGGTAAAGTCTCAATTAATGTGACTTGGAAAATTGTGTTTCATTTCTTCCAATTACCCATTTTAAATGTGCATTCTAATTCACATATGCCTACAAAGTGAAAATCATTTTAATTCATCTCCATTCAAAACTATTTGAGGGAAACAGTGATAGTGAATTACAATCAGGGAGATCAGTTATGTTATTCTAATTCCACTAGTTTGACAAGCTTTTTTTAACATTTCTGAGTTTCTATATCTATTTCTGTAAGTCGGGGCTTATAAATTATTACAGGAAATACAGAGATAGCCTTTGTATAACACTCAGCTGTGTTCTAATTCCTTTTAATGATTTTTGAAGGCATTAGTCTTAGGAAAAATACAAAGGTATTATTTAAATTAGAATGGGAATTTTAAGAAAGTTGAAAATGTTTATCTTAAAGCTATTAGGGACAGAATTAGAACAGTCTGTATTTGGCACATCTTGATAACAAACAGTAGGATTCTGAAAAATAGCCAGATCAATTATTTGCTAAGAAAAAGAGGTAGAATTAGTTTTCCATGTCCCATTTCTCCATCAAGTGATACAAGAGTGGATGTCATATTTTATATATAGACAGAGTTTGTACTATAGGAATGAATTTCTGCAATTGTGAATTTCAGATATTTGATAAGAATACCCTAGTGTAATCATACCATTTCTGAAAACAGAAGAGGAAAGTACTCAGGTTGTAACAGTACGTTGTAATACAAGCAAATATAAATGGGTTTACACTCCCTTCTGTTCCTCCTTCTTTGTTTGTTCCTCCCCCTCCTCATAATCAATCATTCTCTGGAGCATGCACAAATAGCTCCAATTCAAATAAACATGTAAATCTGACAGGGATATTTCACCATCTTTCATTCCAAGATTTGTTTGTCATTCATTCATCCTCTCACTTAGGTTACCAGTCATTTTTGCACAGAAAGCCTTCACCAGGCAAACACATGAAAATATTCTCATTATTTCCTGATACACAGCAGGTTCTCAGTAACGAGTGACTGGTCCAGTACTGCAGACTGGGACAAACATCTGTGCTGCCAAAGAATCAATGACAAACAGGATATGTCTATATCTGGATGAAGCTTTTCTTAGAATGGCTCTAACCTATCACATTAATGACTTTTTCTATCAGTACGCCACCATTCCATATTCTGGCCACATCAAGCTTACTATTCCTCTGTGGTTCAACACGTTATTTGTAATATTCTCTTTTCTTTGCAGGGGAAGATGTTCTCACTTTTTCAGTGCAGAGCAAAACTCCTTTCCTCTGTGGAGTCTTCTCAGGCTTTGCCAGTGCCAATTTATGGACCCTTTCTTTGTTCCCCCACTGTAACTTATTTAAATAATGGTGAGTATTCTAAACACAACATTGTAATATGATCTAGTATTACCTGCCAGCTATCTCACATGGAACAAAAAATAATGAAAACAACTTCAAAGAGATAATGAGTATAGTTTTTTTTTCTTATAAAGGCAAGAGTTTTATTAGCAGTTTTTTCCTCAAAAGCAATGAATAAGAAAAATAAGTGTTTAAAATGAAATTTTTCAGAATATATGGGTATATTATTTCACCATATGTCTACATTATTTGGTTTTATGCATAAAGTTAAATCATATAGACAGACACCAATATTCACTTATATAACCAGATTATTTTCCCAGTTGTAGACTAAAATTCTCAGTGGATTTGAGTAATACATTTAAAAAAAATCTTCCACATAACAACATAAGAAATACATTCATGACTTTAGTATAGGCAAGGTCAAGAGAACCCACATGTTAGTGACTTAAAACAATAGAAATTAAACTTGAAAAAATTGAACAGGTACTTCACAAATAAAATCATATGATGTGTAACTTGACATCCCTAATCATAAAAATTTAAATCAATTCTACACCCACTGAAAGTTACTACCACACATTAACAAGCACTGTTCAGGAAAACAAAAAATCTGACCACGCCAAGTATGTGGGGGTGTGTTGTAAAACTGAAACTCACATTTATTTCTTACACCACTGTAAATTGCAACAGCCACTTGGAAAAACTTTTTGATAATAGATTGGACAGTAGTCAAAGTCTGTAATTTAACAGTTATATTCTGAGTTATGTATTCAATAGAAATTAGTGTTCATGAGCTATAAAAGGTATAAAAGAATGTTCATAAAAGCATTATTAATAGCCAAGCAAATTTTAAAACAATCCAGACACCCATGAATAGAATGTATTTTTAAAGATTTCACATTCAAAGGGATTTACAATGCAAAAAAATAAACTGCTACAATACCAGCATGGATTAATTGCAAAGATGTAAGTTTGATTGTGAAAAACTGAGACAAATAAAGATTATATGATTGCATTTATGGAAAGCTTCTTACAGTGATATAAATCTGAAAAGTCTTCATGTTTGAGAGGGTAATTTTCTAAAAAGGCATCTCCCAACAGGAATGTATAAGAGAAAGTATTTTGAGATGAAAATAAAATAAATCATGATATGAAAGATAACTGCCTGAGTATAAAAAATGCAAAACTTTTGAACTATATGCTTAAAAAATTAGGGGCAAGTATTGTGGCACAGTGAGCTACACTGCTGGCTGCAATGCCAGAATCACCAGGCAGAGCACTGTTGTAGTTCTGGCTGCTCTGCTTCCACTCCAGCTTCCTGCTACTGCTCCTGGGAAGAACATGGAAGACGACCTAACACTGGGGCCCAGCCACCCAAGTGGGAGACTCGAATGGAGTCACAGGCTTATATCTTTGGCTAGGACTAGTCTCAGATGTTACATCCTTATGGGGAGTGAACCAGCAGTTGGAACTTCTGTTTCTCCCTATCACTATCACTCTTTCAAATAAATAAATTTTAAACATTAAGGTGTAACTCTAAGATCTATATGCTTTTACATTTAATTTTCCTTAAATAAAGTAAAATATGTTCTTAACTGTGGTTGACTTCCTGCATTGTTATCTAAATTTTAAACTATACCATCACATAATACCCATTTAAAAAGTAGTTGGGAAGGCATTAACTTTAGAGATAAATTTGAAAAGAATTTCTATCTGGAAAATATTTTGACTAGTTCCATAACTGAGTACATATTTGCTTTTATTATAGTCTTTCTTTTTCAAAAATACAATATTTTCAATGCCTGAAATTTTCTAATATTACATCAGATTTATGTTTCCAATTGTTGTTTTTGATGCTATTTGCAAAAAAAAAAGTTTGGAATAGCAGTGTAAGTTTCTTTATTTTTCTTACAATACTTTGAAGCTTTTCACAAACATATTTCTATATTTTCAATTAATTTCATGAAATTTTAAGTAACTAATTATACAAGTTAGTTTCTATCTCTGAATTATATACTAATTCTAGATTTGTACTCTCAATTGTAATGTATTATCGAGTATTTTTAACAAAGTGTGATTTAAAATTTTTGTTTTTTTTAAAACAGCAACCATTTTAATCATGGCAAAATGTACTGTGTAACTGTAATTGCTAAGCAATGTGCTAAGCATCTCACATATTAATTATAATCCACCTTCACACACACACCTATGGTTTAAAATCCATAATTAAGCATGTTTTTAGGCGAGGAAACGAAGACCTAGGTATTAGTATCTGAGAATGAATTTAAATATGATTTAATTTCTCCTCCATTAATTGTAAGATTGAGCTGATTAAAATCTATCCATGGTCCACTTTTGCATGGTTATTTTTAACAGAGACTATTTATGACCCTCCTTTATAGTGTGGGATTTAGTATTTTAGCCATTTAAATAATTTGTCATTACTAATTTCACTGCATTCTAAATAGAATAGCCAAGTGTCTTGATACTGACAAACTAATATTTTAGAATGTATTATCTGATTAGTGTGGATATAAAATATTTTATCACAAATTTATTTTAATGGGTATATTCTTTACTAAAAAGCATTGGTGGCGTAAGCTAATAATTATCCTCAGTATCTTTAATTAAAAGTCTATTTTTATATTTAGTTAAAAAGTAATATTATGATTTATGAGTTTAAGGCCGGTGCCGCGGCTCAATAGGTTAATCCTCCGCCTTGTGGTGCCAGCACACCAGGTTCTAGTCTCGGTTGGAGCACTGGATTCTGTCCTGGTTGCCCCTCTTCTAGGCCAGCTCTCTACTGTGGCCCAGGAGTGCAGTGGAGGATGGCCCAAGTTCTTGGGCCCTGCACCCCATGGGAGACCAGGAGAAGCACCTGGCTCCTGGCTTCGGATCAGTGCGGTGCACCGGCCACAGCGCGCCGGCCACAGCGGCCATTGGAGGGTGAACCAATGGCAAAGGAAGACCTTTCTCCCTGTCTCTCTCTCTCTCTCACTATCCACTCTGCCTGTAAAAAAAAAAAAAATTATGAGTTTAAAGAAGGCCATCAAAAATAGATGCTTTATAACTGATTCTTTTATATGCATTGCAATCAATTGATTCCTTAATATTTGTAAATAAGGTATTTACCTGAATGGGATCTTATAAATAATTAAGTATCTTTAGTAAATTTAACTAACCCCACACTATAAAGGAGGGTCATAAATAAAAGTATCTTTAGTTCAAAGAGGATCATATTTTCTACAGGAGGTAAAGGGATATCAGATGACTTATTTTAAGATCATCAATGAGCCAGTTGGTTTTCAGTAACGTATAAGGCTATATTCATGATTCTGCTGTGGGAAATAAGGAATTACTCAAATGAGATTGTATCACTGTGTAGGGAATGGTGGCAACTAATTCAGTTTTGAGGGAGAGGTTTTATAGCAATAAAACCTAGAAAAATTCACTTCTGTGAATCATGCTGTTAAAGCTTGCTATTGAAATATTCTAGGAAATGGCCACCCATTCAGCTTAGCTGAAGCCTCTGTCCTGTACAGTCAGCAGGGTAATTTTCCTCACAAAGATGAAACTGCAATAGCACAGTGAATATGAAAACATCAAAAGCAAAAGCACTTTTGAAAAATGGAAAACATACAGATCACATTTAACACATATTCCTAGGTTTCTAGCTTTTTTTTGATTTAGAAATTGCCACCACAAATAATGTATTTTACACAGATTAAAAGCAAAGATTTTTTTATTTAATGAATCCAGAGTAAATGGAACTTAGTGATGTTTATGAAAGTATCTTGTTAATGATACAGATATATATCTATGCTGTCAAATTTAATGAATTTCATCTGTATAAGGATGTTACACAAAAAGGCATTTTTTAAATATTTATTTAATTTTATTTAAGGCAAGTTACAGAGAGAAAGGAAGAAAAAGAGATCTTCCATGCACCGATTCAGTCTCTAAATGCCAGCCACTGGCAGGAAGAAGGCACCAACTTGACAGCACTAGAGGTTGCAGTTGCCCTCAGGTGCATGTGTGACCAGGGAATTTATCAGAGGAAAAAGCCACATCCCCTCACTGAATTTGAGTCAGGCTGGGAGGGCCAAGTGGGGGATGGGCACCCACCTGGACCATGAGATACCCCCATCCTCTAAACAGAGTATAGGCTCTGAGGCTTAAAGTGCCAAGATGGAGCACCCAGAAGCAGGAGGCTTAGGCAGCGCCTCTGCTCTCTCTGTGGATGGGAAAGCTAGCGGAGCAGGTCCTTTGAACCTCTAACTGTGGGACCCTTGTGTGCTGTGACTATGGGAATTCTATGACTGTACAATAGGGTGTAGGGCTGGATCTCTATGCAATCACTGTGAGACATTAGAGACTCAGAGCTCCCTGACTGCCTGGAGTGGGTTATTGCAAAGGGTTCCATGCTCACACAGAGGACTACACAGATAATTTGGTTCATGTCCAGTATGGATGGTAATTACACTCACTGTGGGCTAACCCACATTATTGATCACCCTGGAAAAGAGGAGCTGAGGTTATGATTATATCAACCGGAATGATCATACTGTCTCTCCTGCTGACAAAAAAATCTACCATGCCCAACATGGATGTCACCCTGGATACTTGCCCATCCCTGGAGCACTGACCAGAACCCAGAACACACCTCCTGGTACACACTGAAAGTTATTCACTCCACTAAACCACAGAGGCATAGTTCAAAAATAATGGTTCATCCATCAGAGGATGAAACCAACAAGTATTTCTACAAATGACTGAAAATAAACCCAGAAATTCAAGAAATAAGAACAAGGGAACACAACAAAACTTAAATATTAGAATGTGAAAATCAAGATTGATAAAAAAAATGTCTGAAAAGGAATTCAAAAGAATGACCTTAGAATTACTCAGAAGCAATGAAGCAAATCATGAGATAAGGAAATCCACACATGACATGAATGAAAAATTTTCCCTTGAGATTGAGATTTTCAACAGATATAAAACCGAAATATTTAAATGAAGAATTCAGTGTCAAATAATACAGTAGAAAGCATTAACAGACTTGGTGATGCAGAAGAAATCATATCCAAGATAGAACAAAAATCTTTGGAAATATCTCAGATCAAAAAAGAAATTAGATTAAAAATCGTGTTGGAGATTTATGGAATACCATCAAATGACACAACGTACATCTTGTAAAGGTGTAGAAAGAGAATGGATTAGAAAACCTATTCAGTGAAATAATGACAAAAAATTTCCATAATTTGGAGAAAAAAAGTGACATCAAAGTATACAAGGAACATAAAATTCTTAGTAGACATGACCAGAAAAGATCTTCACCATGACACACTGTAGTCAAACTTTCAACAATAAAACAAAGTAAAGATTATAAAATTTGCACAAAAAGAACCAGATTACTTTCAGAGGATCTCCAATTAGACCCATGGCTGATTTCTCATCAGAAACCCTACAGGCTAGGAGAGAACTGAGAGGCATAGTCTAAGCGTTAAAAGGAAAAAAACAAAACAAAACCCCATCAACCCAGAATATTTTACCCAGCAAAGCTCTCATGTGTGAATGAACGTGAAAGCAAGACCTTCCATAGCAAACAGAAATAGAATTCGTCAGTGTGTGAAAATGAAGACAGAATCTACTAGAGCTCTATCCAAGATCAAAAGTCTCACAAACTCTGTTTTGAAACCTGGTGTCTTCGGGTGTAAAGAACCTTCCTTCTCTAGTTCCCAAGTTTTAGTAGGCTATTTCAGAGGTTCCCAACCAGGTTCCATGGGAAGGAACCAGGTGCAGAAGAACTGGAAGCCTCCTGAGTGCTCTGGGAATCTCTCTTTAATGCTGAACTCAGTTGGAGCAACTCATGTATATTTTGAATGCAATGATGTTTCACCAACAGCAAAATGTGGCTAGGTACTGCAGTTCCTGAAATTAACATTGTTTCATAAACTTCATAAATATGTGTATTAATTTTAATACATTTTGGGGTATATTTTTGTCATTATTTCTTTAAATATTATTTATATACTATTCTCTCTCTCCTCCTTCTGAATTCTAATTATAGCAGGTAGATTTTTTCAATGTTTTAGCTTGGTTGTTTAATATGATTTGACTTTCCACTGATCTATTATATTCTATTACTAAGCACATTTATTGAATTCTTAGTTTTTTCTGTTATAAAATATCCATTAGCATGAATAATTTTTTTTTTTTTTTTTTTTTTTTTTTTTTTACAGGCAGAGTGGACAGTGAGAGAGAGAGACAGAGAGAAAGGTCTTCCTTTGTCATTGGTTCACCCTCCAATGGCCGCCTCAGCTGGCGCACCGCGCTGATCCGATGGCAGGAGCCAGGTGCTTCTCCTGGTCTCCCATGGCGTGCAGGGCCCAAGCACTTGGGCCATCCTCCACTGCACTCCCTGGCCACAGCAGAGAGCTGGCCTAGAAGAGGGGCAACAGGGACAGAATCCGGCAGCCCCAACCGGGACTAGAACCCGGTGTGCTGGCGCCGCAAGGCGGAGGATTAACCTAGTGAGCCGCAGTGCCGGCCGATAAATGTGTTTTCTAATGAAGTCTTCTCTTATTTTATTTCTTTATATTGTCTTCTTTGTTTTCTTCATTTTGTCCTCTATTTTATTAAAGATGAAAATTCTAGTTATTGTAAATTGTTTCTTCTGCTTCAGGTTTTCTTATCTTTCAGCCATATAGAATTAAATATGCCTGTTCATTTTTACTTGTAATTACTTATAATTAAATGCTGGGCATTTAATATTTCTTGTTGTAACTTATGAATTAACACATATTTATGGATAGTAATAAATTTATTAATTTAATTTTCTTCACTCAAATTTACAATTATTTTGCTAGACACATTAGGGAAATATCAGGGACTTTGTTTACTCAAGGCTGAACTTTTGTTAAAATTATTCAAACCTTTTTTTCCTAGATCATGGCATAAATCATTCATTTTCACAAGGCTTTTATTCTGGTGGGTCCTGAAATACAAATTTTATTACAATGGCTCTCCCAGAGGTCTGATCTCCTTTCTGAAGGGTGGTTATAGTTTTAAATTCTCCTTGCACTGTACAGCTTCAAAAGTTGGAAAATGTCTTATGGGAAAATCTGGCAGCACAGCAAACTGTTTCCAAATCTCTATAGGATTTTACTCTGTAAGACTTTATTTTGGATTTCTTATCTTATGAAATTACCTAAAGTAGTGCTTTATTCTCTAACCCACAATAGCAGTATCTGTCCAGGGAAATAATAAATCAACCCCTACACATTCTCTGCCAGGAATTTGCAAATGCCTCTCGAGGAAACATGTCTGTGAACCATCAGCTGACATATCTGAATTTCTACCATCTCTGAAATTTTGGCTCCCTAATTCTGTAGACTAATAGCTCTCTGGAGTATGAAATGGATTATTTTGAATATGTAGATATTTATTAGGGGATGCTTGGTTGGCCTCAAACTATTCCTGTAATATTGAGAAGGTACATGACACCACTATATTTTAAAATGACAGCATTCACAGTAATAGAAATGTTTCTTTTTTGCATACCCTAACATGTTTTACAAGCATCATTTATGTGTAAAAATTTGTTAAGTTATTGAGGAGACAGGGAAATTATGGAATATTTTGAGAGCTGATATAGTCACTTGTGAAATAACAGAGTAAAAGGATAAAAGATGGAGCTAACGCACCCCGACTTAGGTTTCATTGATTTCCTTTCTCCTGTGGCACTCATTTCACTTTGCTTTCAGTGTTTGAGTCGTTTTCAGATTATAAAAATTATTGGTTTAAATGTAGTGCTTCTACAAATATGCACTGAATTCTCCCTTTAAAAGTGTTGCATTGCACCCTATGTGAGCACTAGTTCAAGACCTGGCTGCTCCACTTCCTATCTTTGTCCCTGCTAATTCTCCTGGGAGAGAAGCAGAAGGCAGCCCAAGTGATGCAGCCCTTGCAACTCATGTTGGAAACCAGGCTGGACTTCCAGGCTTCTGGCTTTGCTTGACCCAGACCTGGGTATTGTCACCATTTTGGGAATTAACCAGCAGTTGGAAGATTTATCTTTCTTTATCTCCTTCTCTCTAAGTCTGCCTTTAAAATAAATGAAAAAATATTTTTAAAAAATGGTTCTATGATCTAAACAATTTAGAAATCAGATAGCACAATCTACTCCTGGAGACTAACAATGCTTGAATTTAAAATATTCTTGTTATATCTTATAATAAAGAACCTGTTGGAACTGTGACTCAATATTTTCCAAATTTGACAACCACACAAATACTTTTGCTTTATTTCATATTTTCCATGTATTTGATAGAAAAGTACTCTCCTCCCTTCAGATGTCCCAAATTGTACATCTCCTCCCTCTATTATTCCCACTCTTATATTTAACAGGGATCAATTTACAGTTAAATTTGAACACCTAAGAATAATTGTATGTTAATTACAGAGTTCAACCAATAGTATTAACTAGAACAAAAAAATACTAAAAGGGATAAAGTATTAAATTGTACATCAGCAGCCAGGACAAGGGGAAAAATGATGCTGAAATTCATATGGAGACACAAGAGACCTCGAATAGCTAAAGCAATCTTGTACAACAAAAACAAAGCCAGAGGCATCATGATGCCAGATTTTAGGACATACTACAGGGCAGTTGTTATCAAAACAGCATGGTACTGGTACAGAAACAGATGGATAGACCAATGGAACAAAATAGAAACACCAGAAATCAATCCAAACATCTACAGCCAACTTACATTTGATCAAGTATCCAAAACCAATCCCTGGAGAAAGGACAGTCTATTCAATAAATGGTGCTGGGAAAATTGGATTTCCACATGCAGAAGCATGAAGCAAGACCCCTACCTTTCACCTTACAAAGAAATCCACTCAACATGCATTAAAGACTTAAATCTACAACCCGACACCATCAAATTATTAAAGAACATTGGAGAAACCCTGCAAGATATAGGTAACAACAAAGACTTCTTGAAAAAGACCCCGGAAGCACAGGCACTCAAAGCCAAAATTAACATTTGGGATTGCATCAAATTGAGAAGTTTCTGTACTTCAAAAGAAACAGTCAGGAAAGTGAAGAGGCAACCAACAGAATGGGAAAAAATATTTGCAAACTATGCAACAGATAAAGGGTTAATCACCAGAATCTACAAAGAAATCAAGAAACTCAACAACATCAAAACAAACAACCCACGAGATGGGCCAAGGACCTCAATAGACATTTTTCAAAAAAGGAAATCCAAAGGGCCAACAGACACATGTAAAAGTGTTCAACATCACTAGCCATCAGGGACATGCAAATCAAAGCCACAATGAGGTTTCACCTCACCCCGGTTAGAATGGCTCACATGCAGAAATCTACCAACAACAGATGCTGGCGAGGATGTGGGGGAAAAGGGACACTAACCCACTGTTGGTGGAAATGCAGACTGGTAAAGCCACTATGGAAGTCAGTCTGGAGATTCCTCAGAAACCTGAAGATAACCCTACCATACAACCCAGCCATCCCACTCCTTGGAATTTACCCAAAGGAAATGAAATTGCAAACAAAAAAAAAGCTGTCTGCACCTTAATGTTTATTGCAGCTCAATTCACAATAGCTAAGACCTGGAACCAACCCAAATGCCCATCAAGAGTAGACTGGATAAAGAAATTATGGGACATGTATCCTATAGAATACTATACAGCAGTCAAAAACAATGAAACCCGGTCATTTGCAACAAAATGGAGGAATGGAAAACATCATGCTGAGTGAACTAAGCCAGTCCCAAAGGGACAAATATCATATGTTCTCCCTGATCAGGGACAAATAACTGAGCACCAAAGGGGAAACCTGTTGAAGTGAAAGGAACACTATGAGAAACAGTGACTTGATCAGCCCATAAGATGATATTAAAACATCTTCTCATATTCATGTTTGGCAAAGTCCAAATATAACATATTTCATATATTTTAAATGTCTCAGATGTGTTTCTAGTAATTCAACTATCATCAACTGCTCGTAAAAGCAATTTCTCCAAATTTACTTCAAAATTCCATCTTATTTTGATAATTCCAGTATCATTTCTTCAGAACATACCTTTTTTAAAAAATTTATTTATTTTATATAATAGGCAGAGTTACAAAGAGGCAGAGGGAAAGGCCTAGAGAGGAAGAGATCTTCCATCTGCTGGTTCACTCCCCAAATGGCCACAATGGCCAGAGCTGGACCAATCCCAAGCCGGGAACCAAGAACTTGGGCCATCCTCTGCTACTTTCCCAGGTGCATTAGAAGGGAGCTGGATCAGAAGTGGAGCCAGGACTCAACAGGCATCCATATGAGATGCTGGCACTGCCAGCACCGGCTTTAACTGCTATGCCAACAGCATCTGCCCCAATTTTCTATGTGTAAATAAATCATATTTAACTTTCAAATTTGCATATTAATATTGTATTTACACATAATTTAACATTATCTGTGAAGGATTTTCAAGACGTAAATTGTATATTTTTCTCTAATGATTTCAGAACTTGTATTTGATTATAGTTCATATTTAACCTAAATATATCATGTTTTTAAAATTAATGTCCCTTTATTTTGCTCATAGCACATGTGCAATATTTTTAAAAATACCTAATAAAAGTGTTTTTTTGGTGTTCTCCTAATAGGATGATTTTTTCTTCTTGATATAAAAAATATTAAATACTGAAAATATTAGGTATTTAAAGAAAAGGGCCAAGTCATACTTTTGTCCATTATAAATTGCCAAGAAGAGGGCTCAGCAAATAGACCTTTTCTAACATACAATGCCTAGAATAGCACTCTATCAATAACAAACAATAAATATTTGTTATATTGAAGGATTCAAGGCAGTAATTTCCCATACTGTTGATAATTTAGTCAGCAATAATATAGTCACTTTATTATTCATAGAAGTATATCTTTGTCTCTTGCATTTAAATATATATAATTGTATATATATATATTATCTATTTACATATATATGGTATTTAACACTGCCTTAACTTTACAAGAAAAATTGGAAAGTCTTGTGTTTTAATGACAATTGGAGCCACTAAGGAGTCTTGTTGTATTTGATAGCACAAATTGATTTATACAACTAAGCCTAATTGAGAAGCCAGGAAGATAAACACTTTTCACTTGAATTGAAAACCTGCCTCCTAACGGGTATCTTCAGAGATCAGAAAAGATCAGGCACATTCTGGGTGGTGTGGTTGTAGACCTAATGGGTATCTCATACATACTGCTCCTTATTTTGATGTCATACAAGAAAGTGGAGAATTATAAACTAAGTCTGAAAATAGATTTTGGGGGAACAATAAGTTATTATCAAGGATCTTTTAAAAATCATGGAAATGTATAAATAGAAAATGTGTAAATAGAAAATCTTATGCATGCATTTCAACTTTTTTACTTCAAAATAAATTAATCTATTAATTCCATGTGTCCATGAACGTTTAGAAGTACCTACAGATGTATAAGTGGTGTGTGTGATGCATCCCATTAAGTTCTTTACATGGGAGTAAAACTTGAACAAAATGTTTACATGAATATAATTTTATATTCAACAATTATTTCTATTAAATGTTTAAATCTAAAATTTAAATCTATACAATTTAGTAGACCTTTGGGCCAGCTTTTACTTTTTTATATATTTCATTTTTTCAGATGTCTATGTATTTTCTTAATTTCATATTCAGTGAGCTAGAACTGTTTCATTTTATTGGTATCATCAGAAGACTCATGTTCTCATTTTTATTATGTACCATAATGATGAGCTCCATTTATAATGATGAGAACCACTTTATGCACTATTGTTGAGAAATGGAACACACTGATGAAATACCACTTACTGTTATTGCCATAAATCACAGCTCATTTTCCACTAACAGAGACAGCATTTTAATATTTGTGAATCAAAGTTCAGAGAAATCCATTATATAGAGATACTTACACTACACTTTTAATTAATTGTATATTTTGGATTTTCATTCTATGTTCTTTTGGATGGGGGTGTTATATATGGGAGCACGAAGACTGGCTGCCACTCTGAAAAACCCTGACATCACTCAGCTATCATTTCACAGGTTTTATTCACATTCTATACATCCCACTGATGGCCAGTAAAGAGTATCATCTATGAGTATTTACAGTTTCGTTACAAATGAGCAAATATGCATAAATTCATTCTTTGAGAGGTCTTTACAAAGCACTTTTAACCTACAGTCAAAATCAGTTTGACATGCGAAGAGACATCTTTTAAAACACCTGTGCATTTATAGTTCCAATTAAGAGCTGGATTCAATCATTTGCCTTTAAATAGAAACCTCATTTTCTATTTTCTCTTTTATATATAATTTATGCTCTCTTTAAAATCTACATTTTTCACTTTCAAGTGCTGTCTTTGGTATGTATGTGACAACAGGGAACATATTTTTGACTCTCTCTCGTCTTTTTGCTATGTTCCTGTATTACTACCACAGGCTTACAAGAAAGAAACCAAGATATACTGGGTAACAATTCTAATGAACACTTTAATACATGATGTAACTCAGTTAAAGTCTGTAAAAGTCAGCATCTAGTTATTACACAGAAATCTCATCAATAAATTGAACAGGGGGGATTTATTGTGGAGATCTGTTAGCTGTGTAAAAGCTGATTAACTACTAACATGCAGGAAAAAACTTCAGAAATCAGCCTATATACATACCCAGAGCTAAGGAAGAGTAAAACAGAAAGAAATATAGAAAAATCAAGAAAGGTTCTGGAAAGACAGAGATTCAGATCATGTCTTAAAGGATACAGCTGCCACAAAAAGACACTAACTCTACACTGAAGGGAAACATTGTTACAGCATGCCTCCTGTTGATCAGAGAGACCCACTGCCATAGTAAAGATAAAGAAACTGTCTAGAGGATGTTAGTATCACAACCACAAGGGCTGACATCTCTGTGCCACTGGATGCCAGTGATCTTGCCACCACACTGGACACACTGAGTACCCGAGGGAGATAAAAGTCCCTGCATCTTCCTCCACTTATTCAGTATCCCTTAGCAGCCTCATTAGCAGAGCACAGTGTCAGGTCACCTGACAAAGGAGAAATGTAGTCTGCAGAGCCCCAGCTCAGTTATCACCAAAATAAGATGAGGAAGCATGAGTTTGGAGCTGAGAGGTGATAAATTAATAATTAGACCACTTTTTTGATTGTTCAGCATGCTGTTACACTTCACACACCTTTGAACTTATATGCACCCACATCAGCATATGCTTCTACCTAAAAGTGAAGCTACGCTTGGTAAAAGGAAAGAAACTCTTATCCTATTCTCAAGATAAAAGATGGTCTTGGCCGGCGCCGTGGCTCAATAGGCTAATCCTCTGCCTGCGGCGCCAGTACTCCAGGTTCTAGTCCTGGTTGGGGCCCTGGATTCTGTTCCAGTTGCTCCTCTTCCAGTCTAGCTCTCTGCTGCGGCCTGGGAGTGCAGTGGAGGATGGCCCAAGTGCTTGAGCCCTGCACCCCATGGGAGACCAGGAGGAAGTACCTGGCTCCTGACTTCAGATTGGCACAGCACGCCGGCCAAAACATGCCAGCCGTAGCAGCCACTTGGGGGGGGGGGGGTGAACCAATGGAAAAGGAAGACCTTTCTCTCTGTCTCTATCTCTCACTCTCTAACTCTGCCTATGGAAAAAAAAAAAAAAAAAAGATGGTCTCAAGTGTCATTGGTTTCATCAGTGGCAATTTTAATCATACCTCCATATTCTAATTAAATATTTTATATAAATACTAAATTATAACAGTAACTAAATATAAATATCCTGTTAGAATTGTATTAAGCAATAGGAAAAGAGGTGAAAACTTCAATATATTCGACATGAGCCATAATGTATTTCTGAGTGGTGGTATATATGGCCCCATACTGGTCCAATTGCTGAACTTTCCTTGCTGTCAAAAGAGTTTCTTTATTTAATTCAATCCATGTAAAATACCGTGGTTATACATAAGATTCATAAAGAGATTGGTGTTGACAGAATTATTATAGGAAAAGAAGGCATATCTACATCTGGAAGAATTGGCTATCCCAGAGGAAGTGAAGCTTTTCCTATTGTTTGGTGGAGAGGGTTCAGTGTAAAGAAATTACTACCAAATAGTTGGCATGTTCTGCCAGAAAACTGCAAAATTGAAGGCTGGGGATTGAACTTGCTATTGTATACTAAGATACTCAGCTGTAGCGGTAGCCAACTGAACTCTGGTGAGACAAATTCCATGTAGCTAAACCTACATTCAGCCTCTATTCCTGTCCATGTGTTAGTTGAGTAAATAGAGAAATAGTTCTGGAGAAAGAGTGGGCTGTCTATGTCACTTTGTCCACTTGATTATTGAAAATTTCCTCTACAGTGTTATTTTTTCAATTTGTAAACTTTCACATGGATTACACATACCTTCATATTGTGTATTTGAGAGATCTGTTCAATTGGTGACTTTTTATCACCATTCTCAATTTTATTCCTTCTAGTCTCTGATTGCCTAGTAAATCCTTCAGAAACTACATACGTATCATTGTATACCCACTGTTGTGACTGTGCAACAGAGAAAAAACAAAAGGATCATTTGAGGTTATGCTCACTAGGCAGAATTAGCTCCACTATAAACGTGTTTTTTTAATCAATAATTTTTTAACTTTTATTTTATGAATATAAATTTCCAAGTACAGCTTATGGATTACAATGGCTTCCCCCCCATAACTTCCCTCCAACCCACAACCCTCCCCTTTCCCGCTCCCTCTCCCCTTCCATTCACATCAATTCTCTTTATATACAGAAGATCAGTTTAGCATATATTAAGTAAAGATTCCAACAGTTTGCACCCACATAGAAACACAAAGTGAAAAATACTGTTTGAGTACTACTTATAGCATTAAATCACAATGTACAGCACACTAAGGACAGAGATCCTACATGAGGAGTAAGTGCACAGTGACTCCTGTTGTTGACTTAACAAATTGACACTCTTGTTTATGGCCTCAGTAATCACCCTAGGCTCTTGTCATGAGCTGCCAAGGCTATGGAAGCCCCCTGTGTTCACCAACTCTGATCATATTTAGACAAGGTTGTAGTCAAAGTGGAAGTCCTCTCCTGCCTTCAGAAAAAGGTACCTCCTTCTTTGATGACCTGTTATTCCACTGGGATCTCACTTGCGGAGATCTTTCATTTAGGGTGGTTTGTTTTTTTTTTTTTTTTTTTTTTTTTTTTTTTTTTTTGCCAGAGTGTCTTGGCTTTCCATGCCTGAAATACTCTCATGGGCATTTCAGCCGGATCTCCAAGCCTTAAGGTCTGATTCTGAGGCCAGAGTGCTGTTAGGACATCTGCCATTCTATGGGTCTGCTTACCATGTTGGATTGTTCTCTCCCTTTTTTATTCTATCAGTTAGTATTTGCAGACACTATTCTTGTATATGTGATCCCTTTGGCTCTTATTCCTATCAGTATGATCCATTGTGAACTGAAATTGATCACTTGGACTAGTGAGATGGCATTGGTACATGCCACCTTGATGGGATTGAATTGGAATCTCCTGGTATGTTTCTAACTCTACCGTTTGGGGCAAGTCAGCTTGAGCATGTCTGGAATTGCACATCTCTTCCCTCTCTTGTTCCCACTCATATTTAACAGTGATCACTTTTCAGTTAAGTTTCAGCACTTAAGAATAATTGTGTATTGATTACAGTATTCAACCAAAAGTATTAAGTAGAACAAACAAACAAAAAAAAATACTAAGAGGGATAACATATTAAGTTGTTCCTCAACAGTAAGGGCAAGGGCTGATCAAGTCACCGTTTCTCCTAGTGTTCATTTCACTTTAACAGGTTTCCTTTTTGGTGCTCGGTTAGTTGTCACCGATCAGGAAGAACATATGATATTTGTCCCTTTGGGACTGGCTTATTTCACTCAACATAATGTTTTCCAGATTTCTAAAAGGGATCACTTTTCAGTTAAAATTTAAACACCTAAGAATAATTGTGTGTTAATTACAGAGTTCAACCAATAGTACTAGAACAAAAAAATACTAAAATGGATATAGTATTACATCAACAGGACAAGAGCTGATCAAGTCACTGTTTTTCATAGTGTCCATTTCACTTCAACAGGTTTCCCCTTTGGTGCTCAGTTAGATGTCGCCGATCAGGGTGAATATATGATATTTGTCCCTTTGGGGGGGACTGGCTTAATTCCTTCAGCATAATGCATTCCAGAACCCTCCATCTTTTTGCAAATGAACGGGTTTCATTGTTTTTGACTGCTGTATAGTATTCTATAGGATACATGTCCCATAATTTCTTTCTCCAGTCTACTCTTGATGGGCATTTGGGTTTACTCCAGATCTTAGCTATTGTGAATTGAGCTGCAATAAACATTAAGGTGCAGACAGCTTGTTTGTTTGTCAATTTCATTTCCTTTGGGTAAATTCCAAGGAGTGGGATGGCTGGGTTGTATGGTAGGGTTATCTTCAGGTTTCTGAGGAATCTCCAGACTGACTTCCATAGTGGCTTAACCAGTTTGCATTCCCACCAACAGTGGGTTAGTGTCCCTTTTTCCCCACATCCTCGCCAGCATCTGTTGTTGGTAGATTTCTGAATGTGAGCCATTCTAACCGGGGTGAGGTGAAACCTCATTGTGATTTTGATTTGCATTTCCCTGATTGCTAGTGATCTTGAACATTTTTTCATGTGTCTGTTGGCCCTTTGGATTTCCTCTTTTGAAAAATGTCTATTGAGGTCCTTGGCCCATCTCTTAAGTGGGTTGTTTGTTTTGATGTTGTGGAGTTTCTTTCTTTGTTTTTCTTATTTTTTTTTAAACCTGTATTTAATGAATATAAATTTCCAAAGTATAGCTTATGGATTACAATGGCTTCCCCCCGCCCAATAACTTCCCTCCCACCCACAACCCTCCCCTTTCCTGCTCCCTCTCCCCTTCCATTCACATCAAGATGCATTTTCAATTCCCTTTATATACAGAAGATCAGTTCAGCATACATTAAGTAAAGATTTCAACAGTTTGCACCCACATAGAAACACAAAGTGAAAAATACTGTTTCAGTACTAGTTATAGCATTAAATCACAGTGTACAGCACATTAAGGACAGAGATCCTCCATGAGGAGTAAATGTACAGTCCTGTTGTACAAATTGACACTCTTGTTTATGGCCTCAGTAATCACCCTAGGTTCTTGTCATGAGTTGGCAAGGCTATGGAAGCCTTTTGAGTTCAGAGACTCTGTTCATATTTAGACAAGGTCGTAGTCAAAGTGGAAGTTCTCTCCTCCTTTCAAACACTGCTACCTCCGTCTTTGATGACCTGTTCTTTCCACTGGGATCTCCTCGTGGAGATCTTTCATTTAAGTTTTGTGTTTTTTTTTTTTTTTTTTTTTTTTTTTTTTTTTTTTTTTGCCAGAGTGTCTTGGCTAGAGTGCTGCTTAGGACATTTGTCATTCTATGAGTCTGCTGAGTTTCTTGATTTCTTTGTAGATTCTGGTTATCAACCCTTTATCTGTTAGATAGTTTGCAAATATATTTTCCCATTCTGTCAGTTGCCTCTTCACTTTCCTGACTGTATGTTTTGAAGTACAGAAACTTCTCAATTTGATTCAATCCCAAACGTTAATTTTGGCTTTGACTGCCTGTAGTTCTGGGGTCTTTACCAAAAAGTCTTTGCCAGTACCTATATCTTGCAGAGTTTCTCCAATGCTCTCTAATAATTTCATGGTGTTGGGTCTCAGATTTAAGTCTTTAATCCATGTTGAGCCGGCACTGCGGCTCACTAGGCTAATCCTCTGCCTTGCGGCACCAGCACACCGGGTTTTAGTCCCGGTCGGGGCGCCGGATTCTGTCCCGGTTGCCCCTGTTCCAGGCCAGCTCTCTGCTGTGGCCAGGGAGTGCAGTGGAGGATGGCCCAAGTGCTTGGGCCTTGCACTCCATGGGAGACCAGGATAAGTACCTGGCTCCCACCATCGGATCAGCGCAGTGCGTCTGCTGTAGCACGCTGGCCACGGCGGCCATTAGAGGGTGAACCAACGGCAAAGGAAGACCTTTCTCTCTGTCTCTCTCTCTCACTGTCCACTCTGCCTGTCAAAAAAAAAAAAAATCCATGTTGAGGAAGAAACAGCAGAAGAAACTCTTCTGGAACGCGTGATTCACAGCGGACCTGCGTGGAGAGTGTGGGAGCCCACAGTTCGGGACACCAGCGGCAGACTCAACACACCAGCGCTGGAACGCGAGGTGAGCCGAACCTCAATACCCCGAGACACCGGCAGGCAAGCGGAGAGAGGAGACTAGAGGGAACAACCCCCGGGGGGGAAGAGTTCACCAGGCTAACTGAAAGAGAGAGAGAGGAAAAAAAAAAAGGTGACTGGTACGGACACGGGTTTCTCTCTCTCCGCTCACCTCTCAAGGGCGAGCAAGACAAAGAGCAGGCGCCATCTTGGACATACGTCATAAGCAGAGCGACCTCAGGTCTGCACGGGCCCTGCGCCTAGCAGAAAAACCTGACTCTGGGAGGGGCAAATTAACAGGAGATTAGGACCTAGTAAATTTGTGGTGCTACTGAACTGAGACTGTGAAAAAAGAGACGGTGGGGGAGAGAACTCATGGAATTCACGTGAGCACTCTCTAGAGATGCTACAATTCCGTAACTTTGGCAACCCAGTGGGAGACTGAAGGAGAATTTGAGCCCACTCTGAGGGCAGAACAGATTCCCTGTGTGGTCCTTGGGAAAGAGCTTCTGATCTCTGGCTCCTGTGGGTATATCATTTGCCTGCTAACTACCTCCAACTTCGTTCAGCTGTGCAGAATTACTTCCCTTTTGAATCAAAAAAAAAGAAAGAGAGAGAGAGAGAGAGAGGTTACCACGCCTAACCTGGGAGTGTCACCTTTGGCACACCAAACAGAGCTCTCAGGCCACACCCATCTCAAGCCCTAAGGCTCCATCAAAAACAGATAGTCCACTTAATCTAGAGTCATAGTATAACAAGAAAAAGCACCACAGTGAAGAAACCAAATATCTCCAATATGCCAAATAACAAACGCAAAAACCGAGGTAATAAAAACAAGGAAGTCACCATGACGCCCTCAAATGAAAAAGACACCCCAATTCAAGATTATGAAGATGATGACATAGAAGAAATGCAAGAAGCAGATCTCAAAAAATTGATAAGAACATTAAGAAGTTCTCAAAAACAAATTCTTGAACTACATAAAGCCTTAATGGACAAGATAGAAAATCTCTCTCATGAAAATGAAATATTAAGAAGGAATCAAAATGAAACGAAACAATTAGTACAACAGGAAACTGTGATAGTGACTGAAGTGAAGAATTAAATAGATCAAATGAAAAACACAATAGAGAGCCTTACAAACAGAATGGGTGAAGCAGAAGAGAGAATATCGGACTTAGAAGACAGAGAACAGGAAAGGATACAGTCAGATCAAAGAAAAGAAGAGGAAATTAGAAATCTAAAACATATTGTCAGGAATCTTCAGGATACTATTAAAAAAACCAACATTCAGGTTCTAGGAGTTCCTGAAGGCATGGAGAGGGAGAAAGGATTAGAAGGCCTTTTTAGTGAGATATTAGCAGAAAATTTCCCAGGTTTGGAGAAGGACAGAGAAATCCTAGTACAGGAAGCTCACAGAACCCCTAATAAACACGACCAAAAGAGATCCTCACCACGACACGTTGTAATTAAACTCTCCACAGTGAAACATAAAGAAAAGATCCTAAAATGTGCAATAGAGAAACGTCAGATTACTCTCAGAGGATCGCCAATCAGACTCACAGCTGACTTCTCATCAGAAACTCTACAAGCTAGGAGGGAATGGCGAGATATAGCCCAGGTACTAAGAGAGAAAAACTGCCAGCCCAGAATATTATATCCTGCAAAGCTATCATTTGTGAATGAAGGTGAAATAAAGACTTTTCATAACAAACAGAAATTGAAAGAATTTGTCGCCACTCGTCCAGCCCTGCAACAGATGCTTAAAGATGTGTTACACACAGAAACACAGAAACACGGTCATCAGTATGAAAGAAGATAAAGGAAGGAAACCTCACAGCAAAAGATCACAGGGAATTCAAAGCATATATTAGAACTTATCTTTGGCAAATGGCAGGGCAAAGTTACCACTTTTCATTAGTCACATTGAACGTTAATGGCCTGAACTGTCCAGTTAAAAGACACCAATTGGGATTTGCTTCTTAACCTGATGCAATTTTAAATGATGCTTAATTTTGTTTTTAAATTTCAAATCCTAGCTCTTACCCATACATGGAACAACAATGAAATTGTACATGTAATTCGCCACTTTGCTACACTAACATTGTTCCAGGGGTACTTATGATGTACTTTTGAATTTTCTATACATGCAATAATGACATTTGCTAGCAGTTTTATGTCTTCCTTCCCAATATGTATGCATTTTGTATCCTTTCTTTGTGTTACTGCACTGTCTAGTAATTCCACCATAATATTGAAAAGTGGTGAGAAAAAGGCACTTCCCCCTTTCTCCAACTTAAGGGAAAACTGTCCAATTTCACTATTAAAGCTGGTTTTGGTAGATATTCTTTATCTAGATGAGGAATTTCTCTTCTGTTCCTTGTTTGCTCAGTTTTTTTATGCCAAATATCTTCTACAAAAGTTGATGTAATCATTTAACATTTTTGCAGTTTGTGTAGTATGTCCAATTTATTGATTTTTTTTTAAATGCTGACAGCCTTGCTTACGTGGGATAAATACCACTTGCTTGTACTACATAAAATTGTTGGATATTACCTATTATTATTTTGCTTTCTATTTTTATTTTGCATCTTTGTTCATGTGAAATGTTTTTCTATAGTTTTCCTTTCTTAGAAGTTTAACAAGTTTTTTACTAAGGTAATGCTGATTTCACCAATTGAGTTATAAATTATTATCTACACTTCAGATCTCAAGAGGAAATGGTAGAGAGTTGTCCTTTTTTGTACTTGGAATGTATGGTAGAATTCAACTATGAGTTACCCTTGCCTGATATTTTCATTCCTTTTTTTTTTGGTGGTGGTGGGAAGAAGTATGCATCTTTGATTCCATTCTTTTAAAGGAAATGGGCCTTGACTGATTATATTTCTTTTTGTGTAAGTATTGGCAATTTGTGCTTCAAACAATTGTTCTGTTCATTGAAGTTATCAAATTTTTGTGCATAGTGATTTTAGTAGCCCCTTATTATCCTTAAGTTTCCATGGAACATTAATGTTCATTTCCAATGATGGCCACTCTTTGATTTCTGATACTGGTAATTTCTGTCTTTCTCTTTTCTTAATGAGCATGGAGAGAGGTTTATGAATTTGTTATCTCACTGAAGTATCTTTTGGTTTTGCTGATTTTCATATATTATTTTCCTATTTTTCAATATTATTCATTTATACTCCAATTTTCATTCCTTTTCTTTTTCATGCTTCAATTGTTCTTCTTGCTACAGTTTCTTAAAATTCATTATCTGGGAACATTCTTCATGTGTTTTGTGAACATTCACAGTTTCAGGTGTATTTTGTTGTCCAGACTGTGGTCCATCCATGGAAGCTTGATCTTGTTGGACAAAGAATTCTGTAAATATTATTAGACCAAAGTAATTGATAAGGCAATTAAAGCCAAGTTTATGCTTCTGGTTTTTTTTGCATTTTTGAACAGCCAACTAATGGAAGATTGATGTTCCCAAATATAATAGTGGAACTTTCTCTCTCTCCTTGAAATTTTGTCAATTTTTTAAAAAAAACATTTATTTATTTGAAAGTTAGGGTGTCTGGGTAGAGCAGGAGTGGGGAGAGACAGAGAGAGCACACGCACACACGCAAGAGAGAGAGAGAAAGAGAGAGAGAAACAGAAAGAGAGAGAGCTCTTCCATTCACTGTTTCACACTTGAAATGGCTGCAATACCTGGAGCTGGGCAGGCTTAAGCCAGGAATTCCATCCTGGTCAACCATGCAGCAGAAAGACAGAGAGATGGATTGAGAGAGGAGCATCTAGAATTCCAAACAGCACTCCAAAATGGAATATAGGTGTCCCAAGCAGTGGCGTACCCTGCTTTGCCAGAATGCCTACCCTCATTCTGTAGGTTTTTGAAGTGTATTTTGCAGTTCTGAATTTAGGTGTATACACAAATTTGCTAGGTTTTAAAGCAATGGCTGCCTAATCATTAAGCAATCTTCCTGTTTGTCTCTGATAATTTTCCTTGTTCTGAATTCCATTTATCTGAAATTAGTGTAGTACCTCCAGCTTTCTTTCAATTAGTTTTAACATATCTTTTGCTATCGCTTTATTTGAACTTGTCTGAATCAGTATATTTAGTGAATGTCCAAAAGACAAGAGGTAGCCGAATATTGTTATTATACTCACTTTGTCAATCTTTATCTTTTAATGAATATATTTAAACGATTCACATTTAAGCCTTTAAATAAGAAGATGGTTTTCATCCTATTTCACAATGGTTACTGTTCCTCTTCCCTGTCATAGCTAATAAATGATGTTTCTAAGCCCTCTACTGTGAAAAGTTGGTGGGATTCCTCAAGATAAAGCAAAGTATTGGATCCCTAAGTCCATGTTGCCTGGGAGTTTCCCATTCATGGTAGGAATGGCCTCCAGCCACTGGGTAAAATTGCCTTCACACAAAGTTACCCTCTAAGTGCTTCAGCCAGGGCTCTGTTCCAGATAAGCAGGTCCCAGCTGTGATTCCAGCTTTACGACCTTTGTTGATTCCTGGGTGCTCATTGCATTGTAACTGCAACTCCTTAGTGTGCCCAGAGAAGCTGTTGATATTTGTTTTGTTTAGCTTATTATTGTTGTAATGAGGAGAGTAATGACTTTCAAGTCTTTTCATTTCGGAAATGATACTTGAAAGAACTTCCACTTTGACTATGACATTGTCTAAATAAGATCGGCGTTGGAGCCTCGGGTGATTACTGACGCCATAAATAAGAGTGTCAATTGTTAAATCAACAACAGGAGTCACTGTGCATCTACTCCCCATGTAGGATCTCTGTCCTTAATGTGTTGTACTATGTGAATTAGCGGTATAACTAATACTCAAACAGTACTTTACACTTTGTGTTTCTGTGTGGGTGCAAACTGTTGAAAACCTTACTTAGTATATACTAAATTGATCTTCTGTATATAAAGATAATTAAAAATGAATTTTGATGTGAATGGGATGGGAGAGGGAGTGGGAGATGAGATGGTTGCGGGTGGGAGGGAGGTTATGGGGAGAAAAAGCTGCTATAATCCAAAAGCTGTACTTTGGAAATTTATATTTATTAAATAAAAGTTAAAAAAATAAAAAAAAGAAAAAAAAGAAAAAAAATACAAAGAGTGGGAATAAGAGAGGCAAGAGATGTGCAATTCGGGACATGCTCAAGCTGACTTACCTCAAACGGTAGAGTTAGAAACATACCAGGGGATTCCAATTCAATCCCATCAAGGGGACATGTACCAATGCCATCTCACTAGTCCAAGTGATCAATTTCTGTTCACAATTGATCATAATGATAGGACTAAAAACCAAAGGGATCACATAAACAAAAATAGTGTCTGCAAATGCTAGCTTATAGAATCAAAAAGGGAGAGAATGATCCTACATCGGAAGTGAGATACACAACAGACTCATAGAATGGCAGATGCCCTAAACAGCACTCTGGCCTCAGAATCAGCCCTTAAGGCATGCAGATCCAGCTGAAATGCCCATGAGAGTATTTCAGGCATGGAAAGCCAAGACACTCTGGGGAAAAAAAATAACCTAAATGAAAGATCTCTGTGAGTGAGATCCCAGTGGAAAGAACGGGTCATCAAAGAAGGAGGTACCTTTCTCTGAAGGGAGGAGAGAACTTCCACTTTGACCATGGCCTTGTCTAAATATGATCAGAGTCGGTGAACTCAGGGGGCTTCCATAGCCTTGGCAGCTCATGACAAGAGCCTAGGGAGATTACTGAGGCCATAAACAAGAGTGTCAATTTGTTAAGTCAACAACAGGAGTCACTGTGCACTTACTCCTCATGTAGGATCTCTGTCCTTAGTGTGCTGTACATTGAGATTTAATGCTATAACTAGTACTCAAACAGTATTTTTCACTTTATGTTTCTGTGTGGGAGCAAACTGTTGAAATCTTTGCTTAATGTATGCTAAACTGATCTTCTGTATATAAAGAGAATCGAAAATGAATCTTGATGTGAATGGAAGGGGAGAGGGAGTGGGAAAGGGGAGGGTTTCAGGTGGGAGGGACGTTATGGGGTGAAGCCATTGTAATCCATAAGCTGTACTTTTGAAATTTATATTCATTAAATAAAAGTTAAAAAAATAAAAAAAAATCCATGTTGAGGTAATTTTTGTGTAAGGTGAAATTTAAGGGTCTTCCTTCATGCTTCTGCACATGGAAATCCAATTTTCCCAGCACCATTTATTGAATAGACTGTCCTTACTTCAGGGATTAGTTTTGGATCTTTGATCAAATGTAAGTTGGCTGTACATATTTGGATTGATTTCTGGTGTTTCTATTCTGTTCCATTGGTCTATCCATCTGTTTCTGTACCAGTACCATGCTGTTTTGATTACAACTGCCCTGTAGTATGTCCTGAAATCTGGTATTGTGATGCCTCCGGCTTTGTTTTTGTTGTACAAGATTGCTTTAGCTATTCGAGGTTTCCTGTGTCTCCATATGAATTTCAGCATCATTTTTTCCAGATCTGATAAGAAGGTCTTTAGTATCTTGATTGGTATTGCATTTAATGTATAAATTGCTTTTGGGAGAATGGACATTTTGATGATATTGATTCTTCCAATCCATGAGCATGGAAGATTTTTCCATTTTTTGGTATCCTCTTCTATTTCTTTCTTTAAGGTTTTGTAATTTTAATCGTAGAGATCCTTAACATCCTTGTTTATTTTATTCCAAGGTGTTTGATTACTTTTGTAACCATTGTGAATGGGATTGATCTTAGAAGTTCTTCCTCAGCCATGGCATTGCCTGTGTATACAACAGCTGTTGATTTTTTGTGCATTGATTTTATATCCTGCCACTGCCAAACTCTTCTATGAGTTCCAATAGTCTCTTAGTACAGTTCTTTGGATCCCCTAAATAAAGAATCATATCATCTGCAAAGAGGGATAGTTTGAGTTCTTCCTTCTCAATTTGTATCCCTTTAATTTCTTCTTGTTGCCTAATAGCTCTGGCTAAAACTTCAAGAACTATATTGAATAGCAGTGGTGAGAGTGGGCATCCCTGTCTGGTACCAGATCTCAGTGGAAATGCTTCCAACTTTTCCTCATTCAATAGGATGTTGGCCGTGGGTTTTTCATAAATTGCTTTGATTGTATTGAGGAATGTTCCTTCCATACCCAGTTTGCTTAGAGTTTTCATCATGAAGGGGTGTTGTATTTTATCAAATGCTTTCTCGGCATCTATTGAGATAATCATATGGTTTTTCTTCTGCAGTCTGTTAATGTGGTGTATCACATTGATTGTTTTGCGCACATTTAACCATCCCTGCATACCAGGGATAAATCCCACTTGGTCTGGGTGGATGATATTTCTGATGTGTTGTTGCATTCTATTGGCCAGAATTTTATTGAGGATTTTTGCATCTATGTTCATCAGGGATATTGGTCTGTAATTCTCTTTCAATGCTGCATCTTTTTCTGGCTTAGGAATTAAGGTGATGCTGGCTTCATAGAAAGAATTTGGGAGGATTCCCTCTTTTTCGATTGTTCTGAATAGTTTGAGAAGAAATGGGATTAGTTCTTCTTTAAATGTCTGGTAGAATTCAGCAGTGAATCCATCTGGTCCTGGGCTTTTCTTTGTTGGGAGGGCCTTTATTACTGTTTCAATTTCTGTTTCAGTTATGGGTCTATTTAGGTTTTCGATGTCTTCCTGGTTCAATTTAGGTAGGTTGCATGTGTCCAGGAATCTATCCATTTCTGATAGGTGTCCCTGTTTGCTGGCATACGAGTCCTTGTAGTAATTTCTGATGATTCTTTTAATTTCTTGGTGTCTGTTGTTACGTTTGCTTTTTCATGTCTGATTTTATTGATTTGGGTCTTTTTTCTTCTTTTTTCAGTTAGTTGGGCCAATGGGGTGTCAATTTTGTTTATTTTTTCAAAAAACCAGCTCCTTGTTTGGCTGATTTTTTGTAATGTTTTTTTTGGATTCAATCCTCTTGATTTCTTCGCTAATTTAAATTATTTCTCTTCTCCTACTAGATTTGGGTCTGGTTTGCTGCAGATTTTCTAGTTCCTTGAGATGAAGTGAAAGCTCATCTATTTGGTGCCTTTCCAATTTCTTGATTTAGGCACCTAATGTTTATTAGGGATTCTATGAGCTTCCTGTACTAGGATGTCTCTGTCCTTCTGCAAATCTGGGAAATTTTCTGCTAGTATCTCACTAAAAAGGCCTTCAAGTCCCTTAACAAATCTTTTAAATAAAGCAGTGCCCTGTAATTAGGTGCATATACATCGATAATCATTATATCTTCCTGTTGAATTGATCCCTTAATCATTATATAGTGCCCCTCTTTGTCTCTCCTAACAGTTTTTGTGGTAAAGTTTATGTTGTCTGATATTAAGATGGCTAGGCCCACTCTTTTTTCATTTCTGTTGGCATGGTATATCTTTTTCCAGCATTTCACTTTCAGTCTGTATGCATCTTTTTTGGAAAGATGTGTTTCTTGTAAGCAGCAAATAGATAGGTTTTGTTCCTTAACCCAATCAGCCAATAGGTGTCTTTTAACTGGACAGTTCAGGCAATTAACGTTCAATGTGACTATTGATAAGTAGTAACCTTGCCCTGCCATTTGCCAAAGATATTTTCTAATATATGTTTTGAACTTCCTGTGATCTTTTGCTGTGAGGTTTCCTTAGTTTACCTTCTTTCATATTGATGACCGTGTTTCTGTGTTTCTGTGTATAACACATCTTTAAGCATCTTTTGCAGGGCTGGACAAGTGGCAACAAATTCTTTCAATTTCTGTTTACTATGAAAGTTCTTTAGTTTACTTTCATTCACAAATGATAGCTTTGCAGGATATAATATTCTGGGCTGGCAGTTTTTCTCTCTTAGTACCTGGGCTATATCTCGCCATTCCCTCCTAGCTTGTAGAATTTCTGATGAGAAGTCAGCTGTGAGTCTGATTGGAGATCCTCTGAGAGTAATCTGACGTTTCCCTCTTGCACATTTTAGGATCTTTTCTTTATGTTTCACTGCGGTGAGTTTAACTGCAACATGTCTTGGTGAGGATCTCTTTTGGTCATGTTTATTAGGGGTTCTATGAGCTTCCTGTACTAGGATGTCTCTGTCCTTCTCCAAACCTGGGAAATTTTCTGCTAGTATCTCACTAAAAAGGCCTTCTAATCCCTTCTCCCTCTCCATGCCTTCAGTAACTCCTAGAACCTGAATGTTGGGTTTTTTAATAGTATCCTGTAGATTCCCGACAATATTTTTTAGATTTCTAATTTCCTCTTCTTTTCTTTGGTTTGACTATATATTTTCCTGTTCTCTGTCTTCTAAGTCCGATATTCTCTCTTCTGTTTCACCCATTCTGTTTTTAAGGCTCTCTAATGTGTTTGTCATTTGATCTGTTGAATTCTTCATTTCATTATGATTTCTCATCACTATCACAGTTTCCTGTTCTACTAGTTGTTTCATTTCATTTTGATTCTTCCATAATATTTCATTTTCGTGAGAGAGATTTTCTATCTTGTCAATTAAGGATTTCTGTAGTTCAAGAATTTGTTTTTGAGAACTTCTTAATGTTCCTATCAATTTTTTGAGATCCGTTTCTTGCATTTCCTCTATCTCCTCATCTTCATCATCTTGAATTAGGGTGTCTTTTTCATTTGGGGGCATCATAGTGTCTTCCTTGTTCTTGTTACCTTGGTTTCTGCATTTGTTGTTTGGCATATTGGAGATATTCTTTGGTTTCTTTGCTGTGGTGTTTTTTCTCGTTATACTTTGACTCTAGATTAAGTGGACTGTCTGCTATTGATGGATCCTTAGAGGCTGTGATGGGTATGGCCAGAGAGCTCTGTTTGGTTCTTCAGGGTTAAGGGTGTGCCAAAGGTGACTCACCCAGATTGTTCTCTCCTCGCTTGCTCTCTCTGTCTCTGTCTCTCTCTCTCTCTCTTTTTTTTTTTGATTCAGTTGGGAAGTAATTCCACACAGCTGAGTGGAATTGCGGGTAGTTGATGTATGAAATCTGGCCCCTGTGGGTATTCGTCTGCTTACTCCTGGGACCACACAAAGAGTTTATGCAGCCCTCAGTGTGGTCTCAAATTTCTCTGCAGTCTCTCACTGGGTTGCCAAGGTTACCGAGTTTGTGTGTTCGGTGAGTTCTCTCACCCCCCCCTCAGATTTTCAGTCTCAGTTCGTTAGCTCCACACTTTCACTAGGTCTTAACCTCCTGTTATTTCTCCCCACCAGAGTCAGGTTTTTCTGCTTGGCTAATGGTGGGCACCACTTTACATATGTAAAATGGTGCCTGCTCTTTGTCTTGCTCGGCTTTGTAAGGTGAGTGGAGAGAGAGGCTAATGTCCGTGCCGGTTCCCCTTATTTATTCGTTTTTTTCTCTCCTCCAGTCATCCTGGTGTACTTTTCCCAGTGTGGCTTCTGGCCTCTTTCCCTGTAGGCTCTTTCTGCATTTCCCCGCCAATGTCTCAGGTTACCGAGGTTTTTGTCTCATCTTCCCTTCCAGTGCTGGCGGGCAGACTCTGTGGCTCGGTTTCTGCAGCTCGGCTTCTGCAGCTCGGCCTCCATGTGGTGGGCAACCTTGCTCTCCCCAAAGGTCCTCCGTGTCACAGGCACTAGATCCAGAAGAGTTTCCTCTGCAATTTTTTCCTGAGCCTTTTCCTGAGGCTACAGTAACTCCACTTTTATTAAACTATCTTTTCCTGGACTATCAGTGCGTGCCTCACTATTACGCCATCTTGGCTCCGCCCCGCTTTTTAAATCAAATTAAGGGCCAGTGATGTGATGTACTAGGTTAAGCATTTGCCTGTGGTGCCAGTATCCCATATGGGTGCCAGTTCAAGTCCCGGCTGCTCCAGTTCTGATCCAGCTCCCTGTGGATGGCCTGGGAAAGCAGTAGAAAATAGCTCAAGTACATGGACTCCTGCACCCATGTGGGAGATCCAGGAGAAGCTCCTGGCTCTGGACTGGTACAGCTCCAGGCCATTATGTCCATTTGGGGAGTAACCAGTGGATGGAAGACCTCTCTTTCTCTCCCTCTGTCTGTAACTATGCCTCTCAAGCAAATAATTAAAATTTTTAAACCTCTCCTGGATCTGCATGATCCTCACTTACTTCCCTTATACACAGTTTTCATTTAATTATAACTCACTGCTATGCTTGCAAACCTACATAGGTTTGCTGGTCTGTACTAGAAATGTTAGGTTGTTTGATCACCTGATGATCCATGACAAACTATTAATTTTCTATGTCTCAGTGCAGGAATAGGTGAGTAGCTACTTCACAAAAATTTATATTAAAGGATATTTTTATAAAATATTTCAATTCTGATGTGATTGTCTCATTCATGCTCGAATGGGGCTCCTAGCAGCGTCCCATTAACCGCACTCTAATAAACATCAGATTTAATGAATCATAAGTCTCAAGTAGAAATGAGTGATGCACTGTAGTCTGGATTTGGCATAGAGTTTTCTTTTTCTTTGGTTATTTCTCAACCCTGGCAGCTTACTGAGTGATTTAATGAACAGATGGAAGTAGTACAGTGAGCTATTCTATATGCTAATAGAAAAAATGTTTAAAAATGACAAAAGTTTAAACTCTGCAAAGCATTGCCCCTCATTTTTTGTGGCAGTGGTGTCAGGTACACTCAATTTTCTTTTATCATTAAAGGGTTATCTTGTCATGCTCCAGACCATTTGGCCCCTGGACACTTTGCTGTGATGGTAGGACCCTCTGGAATCTGTGATTCTATCACCATATCTTTTGTGAATCCTTTAATATATTACTTACTCATCATTAGAACCACTTAGCATTATGTCATCCATGCTGTAAGCTAATTTAAAGCTATGAAAAAATGTTAAATCATGGAAGTATAGTCCTGGCCTTAAAAGCGAATACTACTCATGTTCTTTTAAAATTAGGATGACAGGTCCATAGTAGAATATAAGGTACCTTGGTATATATCACTTTGTTCCTTCAAAGATATTACACTAAAAACCAAATCTGCATTGGAGTCATACCTGATGAAGTTTATAATAGCCCCATGTAATTCCATATGATCCCCTCAATTTTTGAATACACAAATAGGTAAGCTAAATGAAGATGTGATAAATTTCAACACCAATGCCTTTTTTCAAAGCCTTGATGGGGTTACTCATCTCTGAAATTATTCCATGTTGGGTTATTGCTTTGGTTACTCTCCTGGTATAAAGTAGAAGTTCCGTTTGAATTTGTTACCCCTTTCTGCAGTGAATTTACTAAAACGGTTAGAGACCCGTATAGGAATCCAGGCATTTGCCAAAAATCTTTTGTAATTACATATTTTTTTGGCAGGCAGAGTTAGACATAGACAGAGAGACAGAGAGAGAGGTCTTCCTTTTCCGTTGGTTCACCCCCCAAATGGCCACTATGGCCGGCGTGCTGCACCGATCCGAAGCCAGGAGCCAGGTGCTTCTCCTGGTCTCTCATGCGGGCGCAGGGGCCCAAGAACCTGGGCCATCCTCCACTGTACTCCCAGGCCACAGCACAGAGCTGGACTGGAAGAGGAGCAACCAGGACAGAATCCGGCGCCTCAACTGGGACTAGAACCCGGGGTGCCAGCGCAGCAGGTAGAGGATTAGCCTAGTGAGCCTCAGCGCTAGCCTTGTAATTATATTTTAAAAACCTAGGAAATGACCAAAACGTTAGTAGAACTGAGTCATTCTGAAATGACATTAAGCTACGTATCACCTTACCAACACAAGTATCGGTTTCAATTTGGGACTAGACTGGCATTGTATGACCCAGGATTCCAGTCAATTCAGTGTTCACTAATCCCTGAGTGGCTCAGTCTCTGCATTTTCACAATTAAGTTTTTATCTAGTAAATAACTGCAATTTCCTATAAGAACTCTTACAAGAAGATTCAGTCAACTGTGGCACTGATACGAAATCATTCCTGAAGGGAGCAGATTCGGCTCCAACAAATGGACTCCAGCATACACAGATATGGCATTGCATAAAAAGATAAACAGTTGTTGAGGTAACACACCAGATTTTTGAGAAACAAATCTTTAAGATTGTGTTTTTTTATATTGATCAAGGAATATTCTTGTAAATAGAAAAGCTATTTGTTTCCTGCACAAAGTGTAACCAAATAGCCATTGACAAAAATCTCTTTGGGTACAAAATTCTGATTATTGATGTGTTCCTACTTCCACTTAATGTAAATGCATCTAATTTGTCTTGGCACATAAAGCACTGCTATACCCTAAATCCATTACTGACCTTCAAAACCTGGAGTTTACTCATGGGAGAATAAGAGAGTATGTAAGAAAGAATGGAGGTGGCGCTGCTTCTAGTTAAACTGAAAAACAGGAACGAGCTTTGAGCTTTCAGTATTGTAAAAACAACCAAATACATAAAATCAACATTTTGTACATTAAAGATAAGGAATAAAGGACTGTTATTGTCCCTCAGACAACATAAACAAAGCAGATCTAATGTCCCCAACTTATTGCCTGGAAAGAGATTCCAAGAAAAAACAAGGATATGGGAAATCCTGATGGTGTCTGCCAGTCATTCTACAGTGAGCTGGAAGACTAGAGAAGCTAAGGCAACAAATATTCACAGGACACACACAGAGACTGAGAAAGATATAATCCAAACGACAAAACACATACACACATACACTTTTGCTGAGCAATGATCAGTGTAACATTTAGGGGTGAGGAAACTTTCAGAGGTAAAGACTCACCCAAAAGACAATGAGTAAACAATTCCGAAGATTTACTAAGGGATGGGAATAGCTCAAAAAGAAAGATCTGGGCTGTTTGAAATACCCATTGAGACATCAGGTGGAATACCCACATCCCAGATCAGAGTGCCTAGGACGAAGCTATAGCTCAGCTTCCTATTCAATCTTGCAGTTAATGTGCAATCTGGGAGAAATAAGTGATGGCTCACACACTTGGGTCCCTGCCACCCATGTGAGATCTAGATGTAGTTCCTAGTTCTTGGCCCAGCTACTGTGAGCATTTGGGGAATAGACCAGCAGATGGAATATCTCTGCCTGGCTTGTGTCTTTTTCTCTGTCTCTCCCACCTCTCTCTCTCTTTCTCTCTCTAACACACACAAACATAAACACACAGACACATTTTTCTCTTTCTCTGCCTTTCAATAAAATAATTAAAACATTTAAAAAGAAAGATCTTACAAGTTTAAGATCTTAAAAGAAAAGTCTTCAAATTATCAGAATGAGAGTAGGTTACTCAGCAGGATGCTGTCTCAGTAAAGTCATGAATTAGCACTATATTAAAGGCTGCTGTCATCCCATCAAACACGGATTAATAGAAAGTCTTAAAGAATCTAACCATCTGTAAGTAACTCAATTATACCTAATTTCAGGAAAAACTTTTAAAGAATTCGGATTATTAAAATAGGAATAATGGGACCAGGAAATAACTGAGGCCAGGTGGGAGTCCTTGATTATTAGGAGTTGGGGAGCAATAGTGAAAATATTACAATAACTAGTGAGCCTAACAGCAAGGGTAGCCAAAATCTGCTCGACTTCTTCCCACCAAATTCAAAGTCACTGCAATACTTTCAGGCTTCTGTTATAACAGTTTCCAAGACGTGGATCTGTATTGTTTCCCATTGCTTTTGAAACAATTGAAAACAAACTTGGTGACTTAAGAACATAGAGAAATTCATTATGTCACAGTTCTGGAGACAGAGGCATATAACAAGACTCACTGGGCTAAAACCACGTTCTCCTCAGGACTGCCTCTTTCTAGAGGCTCCAGGGGTGAATCTATTAAATCTACTTCCTTGTTTTTGTCCCCCCCTCCACCCCACGTAACTAGAAATGTCTCCCATTCCGTGATTCATGGTCCAATTCCTTCGTCTTCAAACACAGCAACCTAGCCAATTTACTCTCACACTGCTATCTTCCTGTTTTTTTTCACAGTCTTACATTAAAAAAAAGAGAGAGAGATTCTATTTGTCTTTTTAATGGTTCATTTTCCAAATGCCCTCAAGAAAACTCAACCCTGGTCTTCCATGTGGGTGACAGGAACCCAGTCAATGCAACCGCCACCATTGTCTCACAGATAAATATTAGTAGGGTAGGAAGCTGGAGTCAGGGACTAGTGTTGGGGGTCAACCCTGGGACTGAACACAGTCTTCTTCCAACATGGAATGAGGGTATCTTAATGGCAATTTAACCACTAGGTCAATGACCTGTCCCACTCTTTTTTTTTTTTTTTTTTTTTGACAGGCAGATTTAGACAATGAGAGAGAGAGAGAGAGAGAGAAAGGTCTTCCTTCCTTTGGTTCACCCCCCAAATGGCCACTACGGCCTGGCATGCTGCAGCCAGTGCGCTGAGCCGATCCAAAAATAGGAGCCAGACGCTTTCTCCTGGTCTCCCATGTGGGTGCATGGCCCAACCACTTGGGCCATATTCCACTGCCTTCCCGGGCCACAGCAGAGAGCTAGACTGGAAGAGGAGCAACCGGGACAGAATCTGGCACCCCAACCGGAACTAGAACCCGGGGTGCCGGTGCCACAGGGGAGGATTAGCCAAGTGAGCCTCAGCGGCCGGCTGACCTGTCCCACTCTTGAGTTTTAAAAAATCCTGGGACTACATTCAGGCCACCCAGATAATTCTGATACATGGTGAGCATATGTTGATTTGATTAATTTGTTCTGCTCTGACCTTATCAAAAACGTAGAATGAACACTGCTCATTTACATGAAATGAACACTAAAATAAATTTACATATATTGTTGTATGGTTTTGGTATGACAAATCCTGATATTCTATAGGATATAACTTTGAAATATTTCATCAGTGACATGTATGCATTGGCCCAAATGATCAAAGTTTGCACAGAATCTGGAAGGCATCTGTAGAACAGGTATGTTCCATGTACGACAAATAAGCCCTTTGTCTCCGAGTCTGCATACATATTGTGTTCAGGATTTTAATGGTCGGGAACATTTATAGGATATAACATCCTTAGCAAAAGAAAAACAATTATTTCAGCTTATACTTTGTTATAAAGAAAACGAAGTACAACATACAGCAGATTTCTTTGAGTTTTAATATCACCATCTTACTAGAGCTACTATTCTGGCTTACTGGGCAAAAAAAAATACCATCAGTAAGTAAAATCCAGCGATGGCAAATCATGAATAATTCTAGGGAGTAGATTTGGTATTTATTAGAGGCAAAGGTGAGGGCGAAAATTTGTAGTCTGTGGCAAGTCCCAATGAGACAATCTTAACATAGACATTTGGGCTTCAGTAGCAAGACTGTTGAGTAGCATAGAATTGTCTTCTGACAATCTACTAGCAGGCTACTGGGATATGGTAGATATGGCTCATTGTGGGGCACCAATTATTTGTAGATGGAACTAACCAGCCATTTTATGCTGTATTATCTCAGATCTATCCAGTCACTATACATGCCCAGTAACAAATTACAATAACTTGTAGGTGGTACATAAGGAATAAGGAATGATCAGAACCCAAATGCACAAGATAGCTATGTGAGGATGTATCTTAGACATCCTGAGTACCAATAAATTTCTTTAAGCAGATCTTCATCTCATGCCTATACCTTAATATAAGATCTCCTATTACAGTTCTAAGAATAGGAAAGTTCTTGAGCTTTCTTCACATCTAGGATATGTTCATAGTGGATGGGAGAGGGAGTAGGAGGTAAGATGTGAGTTGGGGGTGGGAGGGTAGGTATGGGGGAGGGAAAGAACTGCTATGTTTCAAAAGCTGTACCTATGAAATTTTTATTTATTAAATAGAAGATTTCTAAAAAAAAAGAAGAAAAGCCCTTTTCTATGGAGCATTCATATCAGAATATCCCTGTAGGATTGATGATGACAAATAAGGTTACAATCCATGGAATCAGGAAGCTGACTCCCTGGAAAGTATCAAAAAATCTCTATAAATATCTTGATAAAAAATTAACATGTCTTAAAACCTGAACACTGTCACCATATGGAGTAACTCATGCACTTTAGAAAAACCTATATAAAATGTTTCAATAATTTCTTCTTTATGTCATTTTTTAGATATATTTGTAGAGGCTGGCTTTAATTTTTTGGTAAAATCTGATAAAATTTTAATAAAAATGAATTAGACTTGACTCAAATACTACTTAGAAAGCTGTATGTTCAAAATATGAGCTTAAAGAAAGATGGGAATCACTAATAAGTCATTGAATAAATTTAATGGTTATTAATCATCTAAACTATATAATAATTTTATGATGATGGTGATAGATTATAATACAAAGACATATTTAGGATGTACCTTAACATGGAAAAATGTTTTTAAATAATTAACTCAAAGAGTGGTATCTTCTTCAGTGTAGTACCATCATTAACCTCAGTTGAAACTCATTTTCTGTTGGTGATTCCCTCCTTGTCTCAGAAAACATAAGACAAAAGCCATGCACTGCTAGAAAAATGATATTGTCTAGCAAAAAAAAATTAAATTGTATAGCGAAATTTTCCAGATTAAATGGTTGTTTTTCTGTCTTAAGGGATCTCTGATGCAACAAAATTCTTGTGTTCAATGGATTCTAGGCATTTTCTTGAACAGCATTATAGCAGAAACTTATCTGTGTTTTCTCATGAGAGATGAAAGGAAGCTATCTCTGCCTAGCTTTCCGAAATCTCTTTAGACTGACTGGCATTGATGCAATGAGTTTCCTCAGTGCTTATGTGTCACCAACTTTATAACATTCTTATAAATATCTAGTACCTACCCTTTATTTTAAGCTTAAAGAGATTAACTCAGTTACAGAGTTGTTACTGAGATCTATAATGAGAACTTCGGGAAACCTATACAACATCACTTCTGAATGTCTCCCATGAATTTATGATTTAAGTATAAAAGAGTAGGATCCTGATTCTCCAGTAACACTTGTTAAAGTTGCCTGTATAATTTACTCTAAAAGCAAGAATGAGTCTTCATGTCAAATATTTTGCATAAATACCATTAAACAGGCAGACTATCTGATACAGAATTAAGAGGCAGCTTTGCAACATCTGCCTCCCACACTGGAGTGCTGGGAAGCAGTAGGTGACAGCTCAAGTAGTTGAGTCCCTGCCACCCTGGATCAAGGTCCTGGCTCCTGGCTTTGGACTGGCCAGCCTGGTTGTTTCAGGTGTTTGGGGAATTAAACTGGATATGGGAGATTTCTCTTATTCTATTTCCATGGGTGTGCTTTCAAATAAATAGAATAAAAATTCTAAATATCTGTAAGTAGTTGATGAAATATTATTGTATAATTATCTTATTTTATTATTTAAAAATTATCTTATAATATTAATCAGTCTTATTCAAACTCATCCATAGATCTGTAGTATTATTTCCTTTTCTCTTTTTAAAACTAGGTTTTCCTACCAGAGGCAGAAATACTTCTCAAGCAAAGCACTAAATCAAGCTGTTAGCTCTGCCCCATTATTTTACACACTTCAGGTTACAACTGGAAATACCTATATGGGAATTTATATGGTTGCATTAAATAACTTCAGACTCAATGTGTTTCTTCAAGGATAAACTAGGTGCTCATATGCCGCAAGCACTTAATAGTCAGGCAGAAGCACGCAGCAGGTACTTAATGGCTGAGAGGGGGCCGAGACCTTCTCTAGTTTCCAGCACTTGAGCTGAAAGTTTTAGTCATGACAAAAATGTTCTATTAAGCACGACACTTTTTATGGGCTTATTTTTCTGGGCGCTGTACTGATCTAAAATATTTTGGAGGCTAAAACTGAATAATGGAATAATGTTCAAATTCTTACATGCAACCAAATAGCAGCCTGATGTAGTAAATGAAAAGCAGACAAAAGGTCCCTAAGAGAGCGCAACATATCCAGTATTACAGAATATAAAATCCACTATAGATAGCTGGTAGTATTTAAGCAATATTGAAATTTAGAGTTTGAAGCTAGAGATTTAGAAGCATTATTTTTTGTACTAATCCTTTCCTAAGAGACAGATCCTGGATTTGATAGGAATTTAGTTTCAGGTAATGTTATTTTCCCCAAAATGACCAAATTATATGAAAAGGAGAATGCTTGGCAGAAAATATGTTTTTGGAAATGGAAATCTTTGCAGAATTTTGCTAAAAAATTTTCTAAAGTGGAATCATGACTTTTATTTATTTGTTTATATTTATTTTATTTGCTTAAAAGTCTGTCTGCAATGGTGCAAATTAGCAGCAAGATAGAATGGACAGTAGAGCTGGGAATCAAAACCAGTCACTCTAATATGGGATGCAGTTATCCCAAATGGTAACTTAACTGCTCCACCAAATGGCCACCCCGGCACCACGATTTCTAAATGGACTATGCACTAATCTAATACGATATGATGTAAAGGCAACCAGCGATCTGTTTGGCGAAGATAGGACTAAAAATTTCTGAGGTCAAACTGGTGCATGATTAATTCTGAAAACCTATTTTAAGTGTATCAGACAGTAATACAAGCAAAACATCTGTAAAGTCAGGGGCACTAATGGATTAAAGTCTGTTACATTGTGTAAAAGCAACCTATGTTACCACAATGTTTAAAAATATAGCTATCTGAGCCGGATTGGTTCCAAGATGGCAGAGTGAGGAGGGAGCTTACTGCTCTAGCCCAGGAGAAGATAGCTTAAAAAAAAAGTGAAGAGATTGCAGTCTCAGGGAAGAGTTAGGTAGAAAACTGCAGAGGAAACTCAAGATTAGAGGGACACAGTGGACCTACATGGAGGGCATGGGTGCCCAGGGCTCCGGACTCCAACAGCCAAGAGCCTATGTACCAGCGCTGGAAAGTGAGGTGAGAACAGACCGCACCAGCTCAAGCCACTGGTGAAAAAGCTGCAGGAAGATCCTAGAGGGAAGCCGGCTTAGAGCCCTGCAGGGGATGGTGTACCTGCCAAACTAGAGACCAAAAAATGTATGTAGAGAAAGGACAGGGACGGCACATTTCTCCCTCACTGATCACTTTACCACAGCATCCTGTAACAAGCCTATAGAGTAGGCAACATTTGTACATATGTAACAGCTGTGCCAGCTGATGTCTATGCCCAGTAACCAGCTGAATGAAGACCCTGACTCTGGGGGGAGAACTAAAAGGGGGCTAGGAGCTTATGACTGTGTGAGGCTTCTGTACCAGGACTATGGAAAATACAGAGGGTGTGTGGGAGGACTCAGGTGTGGCTGCGACTTTGAGCAGTCACAGTGGGAGACTCCACAAGCTCGGGCGTTCCTGGTTACCTGGTGAGAGATGTTGCTGGGGAAACTGAAGTTACACTGATGACTGCACACACCCTTTGTGTGGTCCTTGGGACACAGCAGATGAATATTGTCCACTGGGGCTGGCACTCAGGAACTGCTCTCAACTGAGGAGAGGAACCCAGCTGAGCACAATAAATTTCTCTTCTGATTAAATGAGAGAGTGAGAGTGAGAGTGAGAGTGAGTGAAAGAGAGAGAGAGATTCACGATGGCAAACCTGGGTGTTTCACCTTAGGCACGCCCTGAACCTGAACTGAACAGAGCTCTCTGGCCACACCCACTACAAGCCTCCAGAGATTCACTTAAAGCAGACATTCCACTTATCTACAGAGTTACTGTACAAAGATAAAAGCTGCTACAGCAAGAGAAAGAAAGAAAGAGAGAGAGAGAGAGAGAGAGAGAGAGAGAGAGGAAGGAAGGAAAGAAAGAAGGAAAGAAGGAAGGAAGGAAGGAAGATAGGAAGGAAGGAAGGAAGGAAAGAAGAAAGAAAGGAAGGAAGAAAAGAACCAATGAGCATCTCCACAAATGTCAAACAACAAATGCACCAATTCAAGAAACAAGAATAAAGTGAAATGGACAATATGAGAAACAGTGACTTGATCAGCTCTTGTCCTACCGGTTGATGTACAATGTAATACTTTATCCATTTTAGTATTTTTTTTTTTGTTCTAGTACCATTGGTTGAACTCTGTAATGAACACACAATTATTCTTAGGTGTTTAAATTTTAACTGAAAAGTGATCCCTGTTAGGAATTTGGAAAACATTATGCTGAGTGAAATAAGCCAATCCCAAAGGGACAAATACCACTTGTTCTCCCTGATAGGTGACAACTAACTGAGCACCAAAAAGGAAACCTGTTAAAGTGAAATGAACACTAGGAGAAACGGTGACTTGATCAGCCCTCACCCTGATTGTTGATGAGCAACTTAATATGTTATCCCCCTTAGTATTTTTATTTGTTTGTTCTACTTAATACTTTTGGTTGAATACTGTAATCAATACACAATTCTTCTTAAGTGCTGAAACTTAACTGAAAAGTGATCACTGTTAAATATGAGTGGGAACAAGAGAGGGAAGAGATGTGCAATTCCAGACATGCTCAAGCTGACTTGCCCCAAACGGTAGAGTTAGAAACATACCAGGGGATTCCAATTCAATCCCATCAAGGTGGCATGTACCAATGCCATCTCACTAGTCCAAGTGATCAATTTCAGTTCACAATTGATCATAATGATAGGACTAAGAACCAAAGGGATCACATATACAAGACTAGTGTCTGCAAATACTAGCTGATAGAATAAAAAAGGCAGAGAATGATCCAACATGGGAAGTGAGATACACAGCAGACCCATAGAATGGCAGATGTCCTAAACAGCACTCTGGCCTCAGAATCAGCCCTTAAGGCATGCGGATCTGGCTGAAATGCCCATGAGAGTATTTCAGGCATGGAAAACCAAGACACTCTGGGGAAAAAAAAAATCCTAAATGAAAGATCTCCGCAAGTGAGATCCCAGTGGAAAGAACAGGTCATCAAAGAAGGAGGTACCTTTCTCTGAAGAGAGGAGAGAACTTCCACTTTGACCATGGCCTTGTCTAAATATGATCAGAGTCGGTGAACTCAGGGGGCTTCCATAGCCTTGGCAGTTCATGACAAGAGCCTGGGGTGATTACTGAGGCCATAAACAAGAGTGTCAATTTGTTAAGTCAACAACAGGAGTCACTGTGCACTTACTCCTCATGTAGGATCTTTGTCCTTAGTGTGCTGTACATTGAGATTTAATGCTATAACTAGTACTCAAACAGTATTTTTCACTTTGTGTTTCTATGGGGGTGCAAACTGTTGAAATCTTTACTTAATGTATGCTAAACTGATCTTCTATATATAAAGAGAATCGAAAATGAATCATGATGTGAATGGAAGGGGAGAGGGAGTGGGAAAGGGGAGGGTTGCAGGTGGGAGGGACGTTATGGGGTGAAGCCATTGTAATCCATAAGCTGTACTTTTGAAATTTATATTCATTAAATAAAAGTTAAAAAAAAAAAGGAAGACAACATCGCACACCCAAAAGAACACAACCTTTCAATACTGGATTGTGAAGATGATGAGATTGAAGAAATGCAATTAAAAAAACTGATCATAAGATTACAAAGAAGTAACCAGAAGTAAATGTATGTACTTCTGAAATCCAAACAGGGCACAAAAGAAAATTTCTCCCATGAAATTGAGATCTCACAGAGAAATCAAGATGAAATGAAGAATTCAATAGAACATGAAGTTGAGATCTTAAAGAGAAATCAACATGAAATGAAAAATTCAATAAAACAAATAAAAATGCAGTGGAAAGCCTTAACAACAGAATCGGTGAAGCAGAGGAAAGAATATCAGACAAAGAAGACAAAGCACAGGAAAATATACAGTCAAACCAAAGACAAGAGGAGGAAATTAGAAAGCTAAAAAACACTGTTGTGAATCTACAGGACACTATAAAAAGACCCAATATACAGGTTCTAGGAATTCCTGAAGGCCTTCTTAGTGAATTAATAATAGAAAACTTCCCTATTTTGGAGAAAGAAGAGGACATCCAAGAACAGGAAGCATACAGAATTCCTAAAATGCATGAACAGAAAAGACCTCACCACAACACATCATAATCAAACTCACTGCAGTAAAACATAAATAGAAGATTCTAAAATGTGCATGAGAGAAATGTCAGATTACTTTCAGAGGATCTCCAATTAGACTCATGGCAGACTTCTCATCAGAAACCCTATGGCTAGGAGAGAGTACTTTATACTCTGTGGGTGTAAACTGTTGAAATTTTTACTTCGTATAGAGTTGGTCTTCTGTATATAAATATAATTAAAAATGAATCTTAATGAAGAATAGGATAGGAGTGGGGGTGGGAGGGCGGTTATGGGGGGAGGGGGAAGAACCAATATATTCTTAAAGGTGTACCTATGAAATTTGTGTTCATTAGATAAAAGCTTTCTAAAAAAAATATCTATTTGAGGGGCAGAGAGAGACAGAGAGGACCTCCCTTGTACTGTCTCATTTCCCAAAAGCTGTGATGGCCAGAGGCAGTAACCAAAACCTTGGAACTTGGTTCAGATCTTCCTTGTGTGTGTCTGTGGCCCAGAAACTGCAACTGTTAAGTTCTGCTGTAGCAGGATGCTAGAGTCAGGAGTTAGAGGCACACAGAGAACCCAGGTACTCTGATCCGGGAGACAGTTTCTAACTGCTAGGGCAAACACTTGCCCCTGTGGCATACTACATTCATTAATGAATTAATGAACTTAAAGCGTTTAGGGAAGAATATCCTCAGGGTATCTACAGAAAATTAATCTTTGTATATGAATGGATAAATAGGTGATCTGTAATTATGACTTACTGTATAAACTATTTCAAATGTTTTTAAGATTCAACTCAAATCACAACACTGCTCCAGTTCAAATATAAACCCTATTACAACTATTATTATAAAAATTCAACTATTATTAGGCTTTCTGAAAATGGTCAGGTAGGTATTAGTATTTATCTGAACTTCGCATTCATACTTCAACTCCCATTGAAAGACCTTTCGACATGGCCTTTAACGTTTAGTAATCTGGATTTTAAAAAGTAGGTGATCATTTTTGAAAATATCAGCCTAGACATCAGTATTTATAAATCTGTAGCCACAGTTATTGACAAATTAGGGAGAATTTGAATTAAATTTGTATAGAATAGGCTACCGCGGTAACATTTCTAACATCATTAGTTGTGTTGTGCACATTATATATCATTTAATAACATTATATACATAGCATGTGAAATGATATCTATACTTAGAATATGTAAGACATGAATGCAAATTTTCAAATAAGACTTACAACATTAATACAGCATTAAAATCCCACTATTCAGTATTCATAATATCTTGATCCAGAATGTAAAGTTTCCTTTGTATTTCTCATGTAATAATACGAGAGCAAAAAATACAGCAAAACTGCTTACTATTTAGTGCATGACAAAGAATGCATCATTGTGAGAAATTTAGGTTAATTTTCTTACATCAGTATTCACAAATGATTATCTATTTATTACAACAGAAATAAATGGATTCAAGTATGTAAATTTTTTTGTTTTTGTTTTTTGTTGTCTTTTTTTTTTTTTTTTTTGACAGGCAGGGTGGACAGTGAGAGAGAGAGAGAGAAAGGTCTTCCTTTGCCATTGGTTCACCCCCCAAATGGCCCCTATGGCTGGCGCGCTGCAGCCAGCACACCGCGCTGATCCGATGGCAGGAGCCAGGTACTTATCCTGGTCTCCCATGGGTTGCAGGGCCCAAGCACTTGGGCCATCCTCCACTGCACTCCCTGGTCACAACAGAGAGCTGGCCTGGAAGAGGAGCAACCGGGACAGAATCCGGTGCCCCAACCGGGACTAGAACCCGGTGTGCCGGCGCCGCAAGGCGGAGGATTAGCCTAGTGAGCCGCGGCACCAGCCAATTTATGTAAATTTTAACATTTAGATCATACTCTACAATGTGCTACATGTACTTGAAAGAAATAACTACCTTTCTAAGTAACTTGGTTTGTATTGGATGAAAGAGTAGTTCTCATAAACAATAAGGATCATAATTAGTAAAATAATGAAATCAATATATGTTACAATTTATATATCATAATATTTAGCATATGTACATATGCATATATGAAAATAATATATCTACAAAAATAATGACAAAAATCACTATTCATTGTCAGAACATAAAATTAAAGTAGAATTTTTAGTAATGAATATATAGGATCTTCAAAAAGTTTATAGCAAATGCTCAGTATGAAAAACTATGCAAATTTTCCATGTTTTACATCAAGGTGAGCTTATCTTTTAATTCCAATTTTTCACAAACTGTGTGAAGTTCCCTTGTATACCAGTTACATTTTATTTTTTCCTTCATATTACATTTATTACACATCTCAAGTATGCCTTGATAGAATATAAGAATAGTTAGATTTACTATGCTGCCATGATTTCATTCCATAAAATGAACCCAGCTATTTTAATTATAATATCAGTACACATTTGTTTAACCATAAGTTTCTGAAAAGTGAAAAACAGTATGACAAGTTGCCTTGGTATATTTTTCTATTTTGGGTCATTTTTGCTGTTGTTTGATTACTGAATTACCATGTCTGTGTGATGATGTATATGTAATTTCCATGAGTCTTTATTAGGATTGGTTGTGGAATTTCAAAGACATGAACCAGGTACAGATATTTTTGAAATAACTACTAAATTATTGCCCATAATATACATGTTGGATTAAAAACCCTGGGGTAAATTGAATGTTCTCATATGCTAAACAGAAAAAAAAATTGTTTCTCAAATTTCTCACTTCAAAGCACAAATATACATGAAAGGAAGTCATTATGAACCCTTTGCTTTAGTCCTTGACCTTCAAATAGTACATTGATTATTACCTGTATGTCTGAGTTGTTTCTTGGATTGCCATTGTGCTGCACTTTGCTGCTGATACTATTTAAAAGACACATATATTTGGCCATCATGTGTAATACATGCAGTTAAACAATAAGCTTTGTTAAAGAGATGTAACTCAGACTCCTGACTTTCATAACCAACAGGTGTTACTTGGTGATTTAATATAAATGGGGGCTTAAAAAGTTAGAAAAGGGGCTTCTTCTTTTAAAAAGTTTCCAATACTCTAAAGCTACTATATTTAACCTAATACATATTAAACTGATACAAAGTAACATTGACTTCTAGATCTTGAGTCGAATTTTCTGGTGACCTGTATTGAGTGAATGAATGGGCCAGTTCATGTCCCAGCTGCTCTACTTCCAGCTCCCTACTGATATCTTAGGAAAAGCAGCAGCAGATGGTCCAAGTACTCGGGACCCAACCAACCAACCAACGAATCTCTCTCTTTCTCTCTCTAATTGACTTTCAAGACAGATAAATAATATTTAAAAAATCAATAATTGACAAAACTAAAATTGTTGCAAACTTATGAAATACACAAAATTCCTTCACACTTTCTATCCTATATTGGTATACAATTACCTTACAAATGTTCATTGAAATTAAGTGGAATCTGTTTTCTAAATGTGACAAATTTTTAAGGATGAATTTTTTTTTTTTTTTTGACAGGCAGAGTGGACAGTGAGAGAGAGAGACAGAGAGAAAGGTCTTCTTTTGCTGTTGGTTCACCCTCCAATGGCCGCCGCGGCCGGCGCACAGTGCTGATCCGATGGCAGGAGCCAGGTACTTCTCCTGGTCTCCCATGGGGTGCAGGGCCCAAGCACTTGGGCCATCCTCCACTGCACTCCCTGGCCACAGCAGAGAGCTGGCCTGGAAGAGGAGCAACCGGAACAGAATCTGGCGCCCCGACCGGGACTAGAACCCGGTGTGCCGGCGCCACAAGGTGGAGGATTAGCCTAGTGAGCCGCATCGCCGGCGGGATGAAATCATTTTTAAGAATTAATTTCTTGCCCAAAGTACACACACTTGCCTGTGTTGTATGTTGTGATTATGGATATTATTTGTAAAAGACTGGGGTGGGTACTGTGGCACAGCAGGTTAAGGTGCCAAGCTGTCATTTGGGAAGATTGCATCCCATATCAGAGTGCCTGGGAACAAGTCTCAACTGTACTTCCAATTCAGATTCCTGACAGTAAGTACCTTGGGAGGCATAGAATGATGGCTTAGGTAGGGGCAGTTAGATAGTGTCAGGGAAGAGAGCTGATATTTGACAGCCCCAACTAAACTATGGTTTGATAACTGCACTTTGACTCACCATGTGACAGCAACTGTGGCCCACCAGGGTCTCAGAGTCCCAGCTGACTCACAATTTGGCCACTGTGGGAGACCCGCACAGGAGTGCAAGCTCCCATTCGACAGCTCCATTCTCTCTCACGTTTCCTTTGTTTAAATATAAATAGCTCCTGTTTCCCTGCATATTTTCATGCTTCCCATTTGAATTCTTTCATGTATAGAGCAAAGAGCCTGGAATAAGCCCATTCAGGTACCTCATTGCCCACAACACTTAGGTCCCTGTCATGCACCCTGGTGATCCAGATGGTGTTCTGAACTCCAGGATTGAGCCTGGCCTAGCCCTGGCTGTTGTGGGCATTTGGGAGAGTGAACCAGTAGATGGAAGATCAAATTCTCTCTGTCTGCCCTTCAAATAAATAAAAGTAAATAAATTTTTAAATAAAAGAGGCTTGACAATTTAAACAATAGCATTGAGATAAAATTTAATGTCAAAGATTATTCATTTTAACTATAACATCCAGTACTGAAATGTTGCTGGTATGACAACATTTTTATATTTACTAATTTTGGCAATGTATGCTTTTCATAAGGTTGAGAAACTCCAAGGCAGTTTTTCAAGGGATATGTTTATTTATTTGAAAGCATGTTAAGAGAGAGGAGGAGAGAAGCAGAGAAGGAGATGACAAGAGGGGGAATTGATTGATTCCATCTGTTGGTTCACTCAGCAAATGCCTGCAATGGCTGGGACTGGACCAGACCAAATGAAGGAGCCATGAACTCCACCCAGGTCTCCCATATGGATGGCAGGAGTACAAGTTAATAGACCATCTTCTGCTGCTTTGCCAGGTGAATTAGCAGGGAACTGGATCAGAATTGGAGCAGCCAAAACTAGAAGATATTCATATGGGATGCCAGAGTTACAGGTGGTGGCTTATCCTGTTGTGACACAATGCTGCCCCCCACCCAAGGGATTTTTCTGTATTGTTTTATACTTGGTTTAATTTTCTTAATTGCCAATGAAATAGTCAATGAAAAATGAGAAACATGTTTGCTTTGCTTTGGTGCCCAGTTTTAAAAAATAAACATGTTGCAAAAGAAGGCATTCTATTTTGTGTAGCAACTAATAATATTAAAGAGTAGATTTTTCTGAAAATTCACTGCCCTAAATAAGAATGCAGACCCATCTGAATTCCATCTCACTTGTTAGCTGTTGTTTGGTTTCCCATGGGTATTTGCGGTATGCTCTTACTTAAAATTATTTAGAGTGGAAATAATTGTCTATGTGGTAGTATATACTTATATAAGGGTACATGATTAAACCATCATGTTTATATTTACGTGTATATGAAACTGTAGTAAATCATGTTAATTATTTACCTGTATCTATTTTAAAATGATTTATTATTAACTCAAAATTAATTTTGCCAGATAACATATTGTTGTGGCTTTTCAACTCCAAATTATTATGTAAGAACTCTGAAAAATGACAGAGAAAGCAATTCGTGAAAGCTATTTCCAGTAAAAGACTCATGTCTCATAAACCCAAACCACATTCTGATCATGTAGTCATAAGAATTAGTGTGATTCTCATTTTCACAATGTTGCTTTTGCTGTAAATACACCCCCGGATCTGCTAGGATCTGCCTCCATCAGAATTGGTTTCCTAAATTTGTGGTTGCTTAAGCCAGAAACCTGGTGCCATCCTAAACTGCATCTCTTTCAGTGCATATCATATCAATCACCTTATCTTATAGACTCTGCCTCCTGGACACTTTGATTCTTCCCACTTGTGGCTTTTTTTTAAAGATTTATTTATTTATTTATTTGAAAGGCAGAATTACAGAGAAGCAGAGGCAGAGAGAAAGAGAGAGAGGTCTTCCATGCTCCAGATGGCTGCAATATCTGGAGCTATGCCGATCAGAAGCCAGGAGCTTCCTCCCGGTCTCCCAAGCACTTGGGCCATCTTCTACTGTTTTCCTAGGCCATAGCAGAGAGATGGATCAGAAGTCAAGCAGCTGGGAATCAGTGCACATATGGGATGCTGGCACTGCAGGCGGCGGCTTTACCAGTTACACCACAGCCCTGGTCCCCACTTGGGAGTCACTGACCTGGTAGAGGCTACCACTTTCCTTTACCTGAATTAATGTACTATCACCTAAAGGGCATGCCTACATTTAACAACATTCCCTATTATCAGTTTTACATGATGTAATCAGAAGTAGATTTCCTCATTCATTTTTATGATGCTTCTCCCTCATTAACACTATAAATTTATCTCCACTGTCCTCAAGATAGTATTAACAACTCTAGTTTATCAGTGCCTTCCACACTTGTGTGTCTCAGCAGAGGGTAGGGCCACTTCCCTGGAATAGATTTGGAAATGTTAGAGGTTTTTCACATGTCACAATGTCTAGAAGTGATAATGGCATTTACTTTCTAGGAGTCATGCATAGTAATCATCCCACAACGCGTAGGAAAATACTTTAAAATGAAGCATTGTCAAGTAGAGCCACTATTGATAACACCAACTTCTGGACCATGATCACCTTCTCACTTATTTCTTGATAGGTACTCTTCATCACTCCAATACATCCACACATACATACCACATGCATGCACACAAAGGCATGTATACACAGAGACCCAGCTTTATTAGACTAATTTAACACTCTAAGTGTATGATAAGAAGAGGTTTTCCATAATAACACTCTGTTGTTGAAGCTACTTTATTACTTATTATGGTGACCATTTTCTTGGCTATTTCTGGGTCAGAAAACTCTCCAGCTCTAACAGAATCACACAAATTGAACAAATTATCTTGCCCTTTAATTTGATGAGTTATTTTTCCTCTTACCCTGTTAATTCACAAGGTACAGAAAACACATTTTCAATTTTATAATTGATAAAGTGCCAATCATGGTTTCCAAACATTTGTTTATACGTATCTTTTAGTCTTAGATTAATCTAGTCATAACACAGTTTTACAAAGTTATTTAGGTCAGCTTCTTTCTTTCCAGAAGCAGTCATATAGGACTTGCATTTTACATTATATCTCATTTTATGATTTTTAAAAACTATAAAAAGTAAAATTTGCTTTTTCTTTTTTTGCTTTTGACAAACACACAGAACTGTGCATCCACTGTCCTGGTGCTATATACAAACGCTCCATTGCAACAAAAGTTTCCTTATTTTACTCCATTTCATTTCAATTCCATTTCTGATTCGTTTTATGAACTATTGTTATTTGATGTGCTATATACTACTTTGAAACACAATCTATTGGCAGTTGTATTGTTTTAAAAATATTTAAATATGCATTTATTTATTTGAAAGGCAGAGTGACAGAAAGGGAGAAACAGAGAGAAGGTTTTCCATATACTCATTCACTAACCAAAAGGTCAGCACAGCAAGGGCTGAGTGAAGCTAAACTCCATTCTGGTCTCCCATGTAGGTGGTAGGGTCCCAACACAGCTGCCTGAGCAGATGCATTGCCTGGAAGTTGGATCAGATACACAGCAGCCAAGAGTCTAATCTACACAGTGCTATGGGATGATCGCATTACAATGCTGGGCAACCCCTGCTTTGAATTTTATATGAATTTCTGTGAATTTTTTAAATATAAATTTCCTGAAATCATACCATCCTTTATTTTAATCTAACCACTTCCCAGAATTTTTGCACTTCAACCTCATGGTATTCTTCCACAAAAAATGATTTTTTACTAAGCAATTTATAATTAATGAGGAAATATTTGTGTTCATTTTCAACTGCAGAATGGTATTAGTTTGTTTCCAATTATTGTCTTTTGCTAACCAACATATTTTTCTTGTAGTTTGTTTTATTTTACGATATTTAAGAGAAACTATTTTGCTTCTTTTTCATTATTCATTACTGAATGAATTTGGTTTATCTATTCAACCTCCCTGTATAATGTTTCTCCATGCTGGCGACAGGCTAGGAAAGCTTTTTTGTTATGTTCAATTTCACAAGTGAAAGGGGCTTTTTTTGTCAGTTGCCACAAAAATAAATTGCTTTTTGCAAATATGACTTATATGTACAATGTTAGTGAAATATCACTGCCCTGGTCCCGTGAAATAAATTGAGTTGAAATGGCTTCTGCCATGTCCCCGACACTCCAGTGCTGACTCCAGTCAGGCTAAACGTATATCCTTTACCTTCACAAAGTTCTTGTTTGTCGGCACTGGATACCCTGCTCTAGAAGGGTCAAGAAATTGAATATTTTCTTAAACTTTACCCACTTCTCCACACACAACTCTCATATAAACTTGGTATACTTTAATTGTACAAAAGCCTTGAATGTTTATTTTCTATTCTCCATGTTATTATTTAATGATTTATTGAATAAAACAATATTGAAGTTTTCAGCCATTTATGTACAGTTTAACTATGGAACACTAGAAAGTTTATAACTAATTCCTGAAGGATTCTACAAGTCCTTCTGGATTTAGGACTTGTATTATTGTTTTCAACTGAAATACGATTCACATACAATAAAATCCAGTCCTTTATTGTATACAATTAATTTTGTTGTATACTGAGAAAGTGCTATAACCACCAACAAGATCAAATTCCAGAACTTTCCATCATCCAAAGAAGAAACTGCATGCCCATTAGTAGTCCCTCTATAGATCCTGGAAATCAGTTGTCTACTCTTTGTCTCCATGATATTGGCTACTTGAAATGTTTTCATATAAACTACATTACACAATACGTGGCTTTTAGTGTCTGGTTTCTTTCACTTAGAATTAATTTTCAGGGCACAGCAGTTTAAGCTGCCATCTGTAACACTAGCATGCCATATGGACACCATTTCAAGTCTTGGCTGTTCCACTTCCAATCCAGCTCCCTGCTAATAAGCCTAGGAAAGCAGTGTAGGATGGCACAAGAACTTGGACCCGTGTACCCACATGGGAGACCCAGATAAATCTCCTGGTTTCAGTCTGGCGCAGTCCCAGCCATTGCAGTCATTTGTGGAGTGAACCAGCAAATTTAAGATCTCTCTCCCTCTGCTCTCTAACCCGGCATTTCAAATAAATAAAATAGATCTTTTAACCTTAACGGTAATATTTTCAAGGTTGACTTATGATGGTTAATAACAATACTGTGTTCCTCTCTATGGATGAACAATATTTCATTGTATGAAAACCTGCATTGTTCCACTGTTTAATTCTTATGTATCACTTTGACATGAATATTCATGTACAATTTTTGTGTGGGCATATGCTTTCAATTCTCTAGCATAGGAGTGGATTTGCTATGGTAAACTAAGTTGAGATTTTGGGGAAATGCCAAATGGTTTTGAAGATTGCCTGACCATTTTGCATGCTTATCAGCAATGTATGAGGATGTTAATTTCTATACAACCTTAAAAATACTTAATACTGTTTGATTTATGTTAATCATCATACTTTGTGCAAAATAATATCATTATGCTTTAAATTTGAATTCCCCTCAATAAATAAAGATATTGAACATCTCTCCATATGATTATTATTCATTTGAGTACCTTTTTTGGAGACATGCTTATTATACTCCTTTGCTCATTTTTAAATCGAGTCAGTTGTCTTTTTGTTGCTGATTTGAAATAGTTCTTTATGTTATGTACACTTGATAATTAGATGTGACTTACATTTTATCCAATACTGTGCATTAATATTTTCACTGAAGTACAAAGAACTTTAATGTTGGTAGAATCTAATTTGTCTCTTTTTCCTTTTATAACACCTGTGGTATTGTGTTTTTTTTTAAGATTTTATTTATTTATTTATTTGAGAGGTAGAAGGAGAGAGAGGTCTTCCATCCTCTGGTTTACTCCCCAGGTGACCGCAAAGGCCAGAACTACCCCAATCTGAAGCCAGGAACCAGGTGCTTCTTCCTGGTCTCCCACATGGGTGCGGGAGCTCAAGGACTTGGGCCATCTTCTACTGCTTTCCCAGGCCATAGCAGAGAGCTGGATCGGAAGAGGAGCAGCCAGGATTAGAACTTGGGCCCATATGGGATGCTGGCACTTCAGGCCAGCGTTGACCCGCTGCACCACAGCGCCAGCCCCTATGGTTTTGGTTTTATATCTAAGGCATCACTGCCTAATCCAATGTTGCTACTTATACCTATTTCTTGTAGAACTTCATATATTATACAGAGGCCTTTCAAACATTTGAGAAACAAACTCTGAGGACTTCACTTTTTCACTGGTGATCCCTTTTAATTTGGCAATCCAAGAAAACAAAGAAGGAAGCCTTACATAAATAAAATTACTAAAAAAGAAAACATTATCATTGACAATAAAAACAAAGGATCATGAAAGACTATTATGAAAAATTTTATGCCAGCAATTGGATAGCTTAGAAATAATGGATAAATTCCTAACAAAATGCAACCAGCCAATATTTAATCATGGAGAAGTAGGAAATCTGACCAATGATAATTTAGGCGAGTGAATCAATTATCAAAAAGTTCCTAAGAAAGGTCCAACGGTATGGTGTTTCACCATGTGAATTTTACAAATTACTTAAGGAAATTATGCCAAATTTTTCTCAATCTCTTCCAAAAATTTGAAGAGTGAAGATGTTTTGAAACTCGTTTTATGACACCATCAGTACTATTATATCAAATCCAGATAATGATGATGCAATAAAAAAAATCATATGCTTGGGGCTAGCACTGTGGCCCAGCAGGTTGAGCTGTAATCTGTGATGCCGATATTCCCTGTGGGTTCCAGTTCAAGTCCAAGCTGATCCATTTCCAATCTGGCTCCCTGATCATGTGCCTGAGAAAGCAGTGAAGGATGGCTCAAGTGCTTGGGCACCTGCATGCATATGGCAGACCAAGAGGAAGCTCCTAGCTCCCAGCCTTAGCCTGGCCCAACCCCAGCCTTTTTGACCATTTGAAGAGTGAATCAGTGAATGGAAGATCTCTCTCTCTCTCTCTGGCTTTCAAATAAACAAATCTTAAAAATAATTTATATGCAGATATTCCTGATTAGCATAGATACAAAAATACTCAAAAATATACAAGTTAAATTTAGCAGCATATTAAAAGGATCATGTACTATGATTTAAGTGTGATTTATCACTCCATCCAAGATGGCAGAATAGTGACAGGGCAGTCTGCTCTAGGCTAGGTGAAAATAGTAAGAAAAAAAGTGCTTAAAGTGCATTCTATGGGGAACTGGAGGGAAAACTGCAGTGGAGATTCTGTGGAAGGAGGAGAGATGCTGTGGATCTATGTGAAAGGTGCAGAAGCATAGCAATGAGTACACACACACACACACACACAACAAACAACCCCAGCTGCCTGGAGCCAGAGACAGCACCAGCCTTGGAGAGCAAGGTGAGATCACATTGCAGCAGCCCATACCCCTGGTGATATAATAGCTGGAGGGAGAGCTAGCAAGTATACTGTCTTTGAGTACGGCTCAGAGCCCTGAGGGGAACAGGGTGCCTACTTACCCAGGAAAAAATAAAGGGGTCACATCTCTCTCTCTCCCCATCCCCCCTACAATGGTGCCCTGCACCCACCTGAGATAGGGCAGGTGCCATTTTGGTCATAAGTAGGTAGCAAACTGAGGTCTTGTGTGCACACGTAGCAACAGGTGGGGATATCTGCCATTTTGTCTGCAGAGGCAAACATAGCAGTTCTTGTCCACAAACCCAGAAAAGGGTGGGAAGAAAGAGCATTGCAACATTTGTACCAGCTGCAGAGACTTTTGAATATGTCAAGCACAATGAAAAAATGAGTAGGGTTGCAGCCAGCAGCTATTATACATGCATGTGATTCACGAATTTTACCACAGGGAAAAATCCATGCTCCCCACTGACTTTGAGTCTGGCTGGGAGGACTGAAAGGGTCTGGGTACCCATATATACCTGTGAGGTGCCTCAAACCTCTTAGCATATCACAGACTCTGGATCTCCATTGCTCCAACTGCCCAAGCAAAGCACCCACAGGCAGGCAGCACTGGGAATGTTCAAGCCTCTCTGTGGATGGGACTTGTAGAACCTTGGATGCTGAGACTGGGAAATCTGTGGTTGTATGAGAGGGTGCAAGGTGTAAGTGAGTCTCTGGGCAGTCACTGTGTGCAATTCCACATGATCAGAGCTCCCTGATTGCCTGGGGTTTGTCATTGCAGTGGGATCCACGCTCACACTGAGGATTCAACAGATCCGTTGTGCACTTCAGGTGGAATCATGGATAAGTATGGCACCCACCAAGATCTAAATCTGGGCATTGATCACCTTGGAAGAGAGGAGGTGAGGGTGTGATTATGCCAACAAAGGTGAAGATATCTCCCTTCTGTCAACAAGAAGAGATCTACCATTCCCAACTTGGGTGTCACCTGGGTACTCACCCCACCCTAGAGCACTGAACAGAGCACCCTGGCCACCCCCAACAGACAAGTCTTGATATTCACTAAAAGAGCAGACATTCCACCAAGCCACAGAGGTATAATTCAAAGATAAAAGCCATCAGAAAAAAATAACCAGCAAGCATCTCCACTAATGCCTAAACATAAATGCAAAAATTCAAGAAACAAGATTAAGGAACACAACACCACTTCAATAATAGAATGTGAAGATAAAGAGATTATAAAAATGTCTGAAATGGAATTCAGAAATTAATCATTGGATTAATCTGAATGAATCAGGAGCAAATCCACAAATTAAAAAAATTCATACACGACATTAATGAAAAATTTTCCCCTGAAATTGAGATTTTAAAGAAAAATCATAATGAAATATTGGAAGTGAAGAGTTCAACAGATTGAATAAAACGTATAGTAGAAAGCCTTAAAAACACAGTTGGTGAGATAAAAGAATGAATATCTGAGCTAGAAGATAAATCTTTGGAAATCTTTAAATCAGACAAAACAAAATTAGAAGAATTAAGAAACATATTTGAGATTTATGGGATACTATCAAATGACCCAACATATGGGTCTTAGAAGTTCCTGAAGTCATAGTAAGAGAGAATGGACTAGAAGGACTATTTAGGGGAATAAATGTCAAAAACTTCCCCAATTTGGAGAAATAAAGGGACGATCTAGTACAGAAAGCACACAAGGGATTTCCAAGTATAGGAAGCACAAACCCCTCCTAATGGACACGACCATAAAAGATCTTTACCACTATACACTGTAGTCAAACTTTCCAGAGTAAAACAAAGAGAAGATCCTAAAGTGTGCATAAGACAAATGTCAGATTACTTTTCTTCAGAAGATCTCCAATTAGACTCACAGGTAACATCTCATAAAGAACTCTACAGGTTAGGAAAGACTGCAGAGACATAGTCCAAATCTTAGGAGTATACTATGGATTGAGCATCAAAGTCCACAGGAATAAAAAGAATCATCAGGTATTTCTACAAACAACTCTATGTCAACAAATTGGAAAATCCAGAGGAAATTGACAGATTTCTGGACATACACAATCTACCAAAATCGAGTCACAAACCTAGAAAACCTAAATAGACCAATCTCCAGGACAGAGACTCAATTAATAATAAAGACCTTCAAAACAAAGAAAAGCCTAGGACCCAATAGCTTCAATGATGAATTTTACCTAACTTTTGAAGAACTAATTCCAATTCTTCTAAAACTATTCAAAATAATTAAAAGGGAGAGAATCCTTCCCAAATACTTCTATGAGGCTAGAATTATCTTAACTCCAAAACCACAAAGAAGTACAGGGATGATTCAACAGGCACAAATAAACATAATTCATCACATTAACAAATTGAATAATAATAAAAACCATATGATTATCTCAACGGTTGCAGAGAAACCATTTGATAAAATATACCATCCTTTAATGATAAAAATCTTATGCAAATTGGGTATAGCAAGAACATTCTTCAACATCATCAATGCAGTTTCTAACAAACCCATGGCCACCATCAAACTGAATGGGTAAAAGTTGGAAGCATTCCCACTAAGAGCCACATCCAGACAAGGATGACCACTCTCAGCTATGATACTCAAGACAATTCTGAAAGTTTTAACCAGAACTATTAGGCAACAAAAATAAATCAAAGGGAAACAAATTGGAAAGGAATAAGTCAAATTATCTTTGTTTTGGGATGATATGATTCTATATATAGGGGAACCAAAAGACTCTACTAACAGACTATTGGAACTCATAAGACTGAAATTTTAGGACATAAAATTAACAGACAAAACTCAATAGCCTTCATATTTACATACAATGCCATGGTTCAGAAAGAACATGCTTACGCTCAGTAGCATTCACAATAGCTACCAAAAACATTTAAATACCTTAGAATAAATTTAATCCTGTATGTGGAGGATCTCTACAGTGAAAACTACAAAACATTAAAGAAATAACAGGCACACAAAAAAGGAGAAACCTTCCATGTTCGTGGATTAGAGGAATATCACCAAGAAGTTAATACCAAAGCAATTTACAGATTCAATGTGCTCCCAATCAAAATACCAATGACATTCCACTCAAATATAGAAAAACTTAAAATTCATATGGAAACATAAGAGAACCCCAACAGCTAAAGCAATCCTATACAACAAAAACAAAGCCAACAACCTCACAATACCAGATCTCAAGAAATACTACAGGACAGTAATAATCAAAATGGCACAAAAAATAGATATGTAGACTAATGGAACAGAATAAAAAACAGAAATTGATACATAGATCTACAACCAACTTATATTTGACAAAGAAAGTCAAACTCAATTCTTGAAGCAAGGACAGTCTCTTCAACAAATGGTGCTGTAAATTGGATCTCCACATGCAGAAGCATCAAACAAGACCCCTACCTTACACCTTATAAAAAAATTCAACTCAAAATGGATAAAATATCTTAATCTAAGACCTGATAACATGAAATTACTAGAGGAAAACATTGAGGAAACTATGTATGATATTGGCATAGGCAAAGACTTCTTGCAAAAGACCCCAGAAGCACAGCCAATGAAGCCCAAATAGAGAAAAAGTATTATATCAAGCTAAAATGCTTCTGCACTGCAAAAGAAACACTCAAAAGGAGGCAATGAACAGAACAGGAGAAAATATTTGCAAACTATGAAACTGATAAAGATTTATATCCAGGAACCATAAAGAATCAAGAAACTCAATAACAAAGCAGACAATTTAGTCAAGAAATGGGCAAATGACATGAACAGGCATTTTTCAAATGATGAAATGCAAGTGGCCAGTAGACACACACAAAAAAAGTTCAAGATCACTAGCCACCAAAAAAATGCATATCAAAACCACATTGAGGTTTGTCCTCACCCAAAATAGAATGGCTATCATTCAAAAATAAACACACACACACACACACACACACACACACACACACCTTTATGTGGTTGACTAACACGTGGGGGAAAAGTGGCCTAATACAATGCTGGTGGGGATGTAAACTATTACAACTATTATGAAAGTAAGGAGATGCCTCAGAAATATGAAAATTAATCTTCCATGTGACCCAGCCATCCCACACACGGGAATTTACCTAAATGAGATGAAATCAACATATAAAAGACTTAATCTGTACACTTGTGTTTACTGCAGCTCAATTCACAGTAGCTAAGATATAGAATCAACCCAAACAGCAATCAACTGATGACTGGATAAAAAACTGTGGTATATATACACTATAGAATACTACTCAGCCATGAAAGAATGGAATCCTCTTTTCACAACAAAATGGATCAACTGTAAAACATTATGATTAGTGAAATTAGCTAGTCCAAGAAATAGAAGCATCATTTTCTCTGATGCGTGTCAGTTAATATAAAATAAAAAAAGTATAGGAATGAAACTGACATATTATAATATGATTTTCATTTTCAGTCCTTATTTATAGTCCTGTGGAACTGTGGTCTTCCTACTTTTAACTTGGTGAACATTATGATTAGTGGCAAATTGGGCCTTTGATTATAGAGTAGATCAAAATAATATCTTTGCAAAATCTAAAGAATAAAAAGAAAAGGTGATTGAGGTATAGATGGGGGAGGTAGAGAACTATGATTGTCTTCTTGGAACTATGAAGTATTGAAATCTGTTATCTTTATATTGATTTGAAAAATTTTAAAAGTCATATCATATTTATAATCTCAATATAGATATTATGGTTTGAAATACAAAGAAATATTAATCTCATAAGAAACCATAGTATTAATTCATTAAAATATTCAGTTATTCCTAATTAGTTCTGTGTGTTTATATGTTCCATAATCAAATGGAAATTTTGATTAAAACTACAACTATTCGAAAGTTACCACTTAAAGGAGTTGCAGCACATGGGAGCATTTATAATTTTAAGTCTCAATATGATTTTAATGCAAAATCAGATTTTATAATCAACTTATCAAACATTGTTACAGCCCATTGCCATAGGATAACTTAAGAAAAGTAAGAACTAAAGATAAAACTTGGCTGTTCTTTATCCTACTGGCCTTCAAACTGGGGGCTAAAACTGTTTACATACTGGATGACAAAGTAGTATTCCAATGCTATGGATGATGAAAGAATTTGCAACAGATGAAAAATTTAAAAAATGAGAATTCTTCTAAAAGTTTATGGAAAATTTGTCTTATAAGAAAACTCTATGTGAGTTTCAAAAATTGCACCAAAATAAAATTGTAATTCCTCCTTCTCTAAACTTATTGAAGTACCCCTGTGTGGACAACCAGAAGATGAAGGAAGAATAATGATTACACAACTTTCATGGAGGGATAAACAATTGAACTTATGTTTTTTCAATGTTTAAACGTTAAACTAACTGGAAAGGGAGATGTTTATTTTCTTTTATTCCTCATCAACATGATTGAGTTATGTAAATAAGTTTCATACAGTATTCATTACTAATGAATGAGATGTACACGTGAACATCTAGTTGTCTAGTAGAAAGCTGCAGAAATAGTGCTTAAGTAATTAAAATGACTTACATTTGATGTCTTAGACTATAATTATCACAGTTATTTTGAGAGGCACAGAGAAACATAGTGCACATGCACACTCTATAATCAGGAGCAGAACCAGAACGTGAACCTAGGCATTCTAATGAGATGCATCAGTATCCCCTAGTCCCAGTACTGTGGCCATTTAGGGAGTTATATTTATCAAAAATGGAAGTATACTTATTTGTATGTTCTTATATTTATCAAAAATGCAATACATATTAACTTTAAAATAATGAAAATATAATGAATTTCTGTACATGAAATATTTAAATTCTTTAAATTCTTTAAATGTTCATGGATACTTAAAGTTCTGGAGCTTCAAGGCTACTAACATCATCCAATTTGATGTCTTTTGAGGGAAATAAAGAAAATGGAAATTTGAGAAAAGGTTTATACAAAAACTAATTAGACATAGTCATTTACAGTTCTAACTAACAGTGCCAACTGAATTTCTCTGAAATTCAGATCATTTTTCCTAGGCAGCTATTTAATACTTGTCAGGGGTAGGGACCTTTAGTGGAAGTATTTGGACCTGTTTATTTGTGTTAAATGAATAGAGTCTGTGCCTGAATAACAGAAGTGAATACCCTATGTTAGATGATTCTATAAGAGGAATTTTCATTCTAGGTACACCTGAATTTTCTATTTCTAGTTGGTATTTAAATCAAAATACATTTCTCATTAATATATTGTTCTTACAAAGTACTTGAGAATTTGGAAGTGGTGCTTAGTCCTTATTATGCAATTAATAGTATAGACTTGGAAAACTTTTGACCTTCTTGCATATTGATTTTTCTCATTGGTTAAAAGGAGATTCCACTGGCTACCTTCCAACTTATGTCTAACACTATTTTTTTTTTCTTTTGGCACAACTGGACTGCATTATAAATCTTAAAATTGGATTTTACCTGACAGAGAGTCTATGAAATTGGCTGTTGGAAACAAAAGTGCCCAGTTGTATCGACAATAATTAGTTGCTTCACTGAAACTGCATCACTTTTTATAAAATCTTCCCCATTACTCCCAGAAATGACTGCATTTTTCAGAGTAAGTTGCCTTTTCTATTTAATGCATTGTTTAAAATCCAAGCAAGTATAAAAATGGGTGGATTTTTTTTTTTGCACTGTAATTACATGCTTTACTTGGCTTTAGAGTGTTGCTACAGAATTGTTGCAAAGACTTAGTCTGTGTTGAATGCAAGTGAGCTGCAGAATGAAGTACACCTGTTCTGGACAAATAAAGTTATACAACACATGACTGTAATTACAAGGTGTAATGGCAAGATAAATTGAATTTTTAGTTGCATTCACTCATCTCATTTTCAGCTGGAAATAACAGCTTGCTGAAAGATGTCACTTTAATTACCTAAGCAGGGTACTGGTTGAATTACATCACACACTTAATTTTTGAGGCTACTCTTGTTTTC